>NW_005871145.1:2109970-2376747 GCF_000147115.1 Myotis lucifugus | reverse complement strand
GTTAAATCCCTTAATCTACACACTCAGAAATGCTGAGGTAAAAATGCTATGAGGAAGCTCTGGAGGAAAAAAGTGACTCAGATAAAGATTAAATGACATCCATGAGCATTACAGATGCAGTAATAGAAGGTATTCTTCCCCACGCTCTATAGACCTATGGATGAATTTATCCACCTAAGAAGAGGTTGGATGATACTTGCAGCTAGCCACCGAAGCACAGAGCTAAAGCTTGCAACTGAAATCCAGACTTATTGTCTCCTATTCCACACTCTTGTCATCATAAGTTATTGCTTCTTAATCAATAAATACTAGTATTTATCAATTACCTGGAAATTTGAAATATCTTTAGAAGCTAAGAGGCATGAAACTAGAATATTAAATTGGTGTTTAAATAATCTTATTATGTAACATTGAGGTGTTGGTTCCCATTGGGATTCCAATCTTTAGGAGAAGGTGTAGTTGTTGCTCATTGTGGGAGAAATTCAACAGGTTGCCCTGGGCCAGAACTACTTATAGATAATAAACTAATATATACACTGGGTCCAGCACAGTCCCTGACTCAATAAGTGGTAACTACTATGGTTATCTCATCTATCATCATTGCTTGGAAGTTAATAACAGTTAAGGACATGATCTAGGAAATAGGTCAGTTCTGGTTACTGGCTTTCTGATATATCTGTTTTGATACCTTCACCTTTCTATCAATTTCCTCACCTGTAACCCTAACCCTAACCTTAACCCTAACCCTAGGGAAAAGTATGGTTTATGAGGGAATCCTTATATGTCTTTGACACTCTTTTTATATGACTTAAATTAATAGAAACAATTGGATTTTTCACTGGTAAATATGTCTAATAATTTTGGAGTAAAATACATGCATCTTTGTATATTTGTGAGTGTGCCACATATATGTCCACATCATCGACTGACTCTTAAAACTTAAAAAATATTTTTATTGATTTCTGAGAGGAAGGTAGAGGGAGAGAGAGAAACATCAATGATGCGAGAGAATCATTGATTGGCTGCCTCCTGCACACCCCACACTGGGTATCCAGCAACCCGGGCATATGCCCTGATGGGGAATAGATCTGTGACCTCCTGGTTCATAGGTCGATGCTCAACCACTGAGCCATGCCAGCCAGGCTGACTCTTAAAACTTGATGCATAGCCTTGGTCGGGTAACTCACTTGGTTAGAGCCTCATCCAGATACACCAAGTTTCAGGGTTTGATCCCCAGTCAGGGCACATAGGAGATTCAACCAATGAATTAATACATGAATAAATGGGACAACATTTTCTCTTTCTCTCTCTCTCTCTCTCTCTCTCTCTCTCTCTCTCTCTCTCTCTTTCTCTCTTCCTCTCTCTCTTCCCTCCTCTCTCTCTCAAATTAGTATATAATAATTAAAAAAAACCTCAATGCATAGTATTTTTTCTTCTGATTTTGTTATACATTGTATTGTAGACAAAACAAATCAGGAAATTGTAAAGAACAAAAAATAGCACCTATATTGTTATCTATATTAAGAGAATGAAACAGTTGATATGGTTTTGTATTTGTTTTTGTCTTCTGCAAATCTAAGAAAGTAAGACACTCCGTGGATATATTTATTCATTAAGAGATAGTATCATTATTGAGGACGAGCATGACTTTCTTTTTAGGGAAGTCACTTGTCACCTGAGCTGAATTGATGGAGAAGATGAATAATGGGAGGAATTCATTCCCCTGTGACTGACTCAAAATATAGCGATTCAGAAATTTTCCTTTGTTGTGTTTTTAATAGTCTACTTGGTCACTTTGGCAGGCAACCTGCTCATTATGATTACCGTTGGCACCAGCAGGGCCCTAGGATCACCCATTTACTTCTCCTTTCCCACTTATGTCTTAATTGAGAAGGCTACTCTTCTGCCTCCATGAACCCTAAAGTGCTAGCTGACACTCTTACGATAAGAAAATTCATCTCTCTTAGATTGTGTATCACTCAGGTCTTCACTGAGCTTCCTTTTGGTGCTGTTGAGATTATCCTTCTCACTGAGATGGCCTATGACGACGGTGTGGCCGTTGGCAAACCCCTGCACTACACCGCCATCATGAGCCAACAAGTGTGTAGCTTTCTTGTGGCAGTGGCCTGGGCTGGTGCCTTAGTCTGTGCAAGAATTCAGATTTTCTTCACAGTCTGGCTGCCCTTCCATGGCCCCAGTGTCATAGATCATTTCATGTGTGATTTGTACCCTTTGTTGAAACTTGTCTGCATGGACACTGTTACCCTTGGTCTCTTTGTTGCTGCCAACAGTGGGTTCATCTGCTTCTTGAACTTCCTCATTTTGATGGTCTCTTATGTGGTCATCTTGTATTCTCAGAAGAACTACAGTTTGGAGGGGAGGCACAAAGCCCTCTTCACTCGTGTCTCTCACATCACAGTCATCTTATTCTTTGTGCCATATTAGTGTACCTGTGCCCCATGATCACCTTTCCCAATGATAAAGCTGTGGCTGTGTTTTATACCATGATAACATCTATAATCAACATACTGAATAATGCAGAAGTGAAAAATGCTATGAAGTAGCTTTGGATCCAAAGGTCATTCCAATGGAGAAATAATCACAACAGCATCAAAATGACTTCATCTTTTCAGTGGCAAAGAGAAAATAATATAATTTTCATGGTTCAAGACAAACTGACCACTACATATAAGTTTGTTGCTGAAAATTTATCATTAAAATATCCCATTAAGATTTATTTATTGTCCGTTTGTTTGTCAAACTTTGGTGTACTTTCAGAATCAGTTGAAATTCTTGTTAAAAATGCACAATCCTAGAATACAGCTCTAGAGATTCTAACTCAATAGGCCTGCGGTTGGATTGGATTATCTGCCTTTTAAACAAATTATCCAGAGGTTTCTAAGCAATAGTGTGATAGATTGTGTGTGCATCCTCAGCCTACTATTAAATCACCTTTTAAAGGCATTTTCTTCTTAAGGTCTTTCAGAGCAAATTCTCTAGGAATCAATTCTTTGTAAATCATGCAGTGAAAGCTTGGTACCTTCGCAATTGCAAAACAAAAAAATATTTTACCCCTTATTTTTTTATCTTTTAAAATGGTAATGATAATACTTATCTCATAAAATTTTGGGGCCAGTTGAATGAGTTTACATATGTTAGGTACTTATGAAAGTTCCTGGCACATAGTAAACTTATAAAAGTATGGGTGGAGGTAAGGGGGAGAGATCAACCAAGGGACTTGTATGCATGCATATAGGCCTAACCAATGGGCACAGACAACAGGGGGGTGAGGGCATGAGCGGGGAGGGGAGGTCGGGGGGATAATGGAGGGATAAGGACACATATGTAATACCTTAATCAATAAATTTAAAAAATAAAAGTATATTTAAAAGGAAAAAAGTATTGGCTGGTGCTGACCCTACTTCCAGTAGGGGCCGATCTTGGCTTATATTTCTTGTTGAACTAGCAAGAGCCTCATTCTGTTTGGATGAGGACCTCTAAGTATCTTGCCTTGGTCCCTATTTCCTTAGATGAAAAAAGTACCTCCTCATATGACCAATACCATGTGAGATAACTTTTCCCTTGCACTTCAGGCAAGGACGTTTATGTATTTTAGGTTAATTCAGCCTCTGTTAGCAGCAGGGTTCTGGGTATGGAGTTCACACAACTAGTATCGACTTCTGTCTCATTACTTCATGTAACATTGTGTGTATTTCACAAGCTCTCTAGATCTGATTTTAATCTGGGTTCATGTATATGATGAATTGGTAGTACATACTTTATAGTGCCTGTCAGTCAGTGGGTACTTAATAAGTGTCACTGTCTTTGTTGCTTCCCTCACTTCTTCATCAGTGCTCCATTTCTGTTGAACTTTTAAAAAACTCTATGGTTTGCATTTATTATTCAACTCCATGTAGATATTATATTAAACTTTTTATGGGCAAATAAGAAATCTATAATACAATAATTAGTATAAAAGCTTTGCTATTTACTGCAATTTGGCTGATGCTACAAAGACAAGTTATTGTTTAATCCCCATAAGAGCCTGATGAAATCAAGTAATGCTTTCCAGAAGAATTAGCTGATGCTTGGAAAGTTTAGTTTTCTGTAGATCTTAGAATTAGAAAATGCCTGAATGGGATTTGAGTCCATGTATTTTGGGTTTAGAAGTTGCAACCTTAAACACAGTGGTATATGTCAGAATAATGAAATATACCACATAACACTTTCTTCTTTTTAAAAAATACATTTTTGTTGATTTCCGAGAGGAAGACAGAGAGAGAGATAGAAACATCAATGATGAGAGAGAATCATTGATCGTCTGCTGCCTGCCCAACCCATTCTGGGGATCGAGCCCACAACCTGGGCATGTGCCCTTGACTGGAATTGAATCTGGGACCCTTCAGTCCACAGGCGGACGCTCTGTACACTGAGCCAAACCGGCTAGGGCTACCACATAACACTAAGTAAGTAAGCATAAAAATCAAGCTGCACTCAGAGTGAGAAGTGCTTAAAAAGTGATGTATTGTAGAGTGACTCAGAGAGCAGGGAGCCACTGCAGAGGGTATGTTCAAGGAAGACACAAGAAGAGGGATCTATGGTGTTTATCTAACTGTGTCCTAGGATGAGAGACAATGAACTCAAGGTCATGATTTAAACAAGAGAGTTTATGCATACTTCGTTTCTGCCCAGACTGGACTTCCCCTTTTTGGTCATTTGACCTTTATGATTTTTCCCAAGGACATGGTCTGTAAGTCCTGTTCTGCATGGTGATTATCCTGGTGGAATCTCTGGAGATGCAGAATGTGCCCTCCACATTATGATTAAGGTCCCAATGAATTTAATTAGAGAAGACTCACCCTTGGAGATGCACCAATTGAATGACGCAGTAATCTGTGTTGTAGTTCCAATGTAGATAAAATGTTTATAGACCTTGCCCCTCACTTCAGAAAGTGTTTGTCAGTGTCAGTATTCACATGACTAGCTTTTCCAGGAATTGAAATGATGAAATCAAGACATTAAGAACATACAGGAAATTATTCTTTATCCTTCAGGTAACCCGATGGTCAACAATGCTCTATGACGACAGGCCAGTATAACTGGTTAGGAATCATGATGTTGGAAAGGCTATTTCACTTTTATTGCTACAAAACACAAACTACAAAATATTTATCTAAATAACTCATACACAATTTTTTCTCCCATCAGAATGTTGATTTAACATTTGTTTGTTATTAGGACAAATTCTGCTGGCAATGGACATTTTGGGTCTCTGTTCACAATCAAGTTCAGAGTGAATCAGATTTCCTATAAGCCTGGACAGAGTTGGTCACATGGAAACAGCTCGAGGACCAGTGATGGTACATGTGTTACCTTGTTCTTTCTATCCGCAGAGATGGCCTCAGTGCATGAAGGACAAGGGAGAAGGCAGCACAGCCCAGAAGATGAATTGAATGGCTCTTTCATTATGCAGGTAACTCAGGAAGTAAATTTATACATATGATTCTGAACTAGGCTTTGAACAATACATTGGTGGTGTGAAAATTCACAGTCTTTTACAAGTTCTCCTATGTATTGGACCTGGAAAGTATTAAGCTAAGTCAAATAAGCCAGTCAGCGAAAGACAAATACCATATGATTTCTCTTATATGTGGAATCTAATGGACAAAACAAACTGGCAAACAAAATAGAAACAGACTCATAATTACAGACAACAAACTGAGAACTCTCAGAAGGGTGGGGTGGGGGGTTTGGGCGAAAAAGGTGAAGGGATTAAGCAAAAAGAACCCCCACCTCATAGACAACAGTATGTTGATTACCAGAGGGAAAGGGGAGCAGCAGGAAGTAGAAGAGGGAAAGGGAGGATACATGGTGATGGAAGAAGACTTGACTTGGGGTGGTGAACAGACAGTACAATATACAGATGATGTATTATAGAATTGTAACCCTGAAATGATATAGTTTTATTAACCAATGTTACTTCATTAAATTCGAACCACACCTAAAACCTATATGTTCATGTTGGCCAATGTTACCCAAATCAATTTAATAATAAGTATAAAAAAAGAAAAAAATAAGTTCTATGTAAATTCTCATACTCAGCCATGTCCTTTTGACTAGTAGAATGTGTGGGAATTAATTCAATTCTGTAATACTCTTTTGTATATTTTCATATTATAAAGATCCAGAATAAATTTACCTTTCTAGCATCAGTATTGTTTTTAAAATTTTAATTTATTTTTCAATTATTCTTTACATTCAATATTATTCTGTACTAGTTTTAGATGTACAGCAAAGTGGTTAGAATATCATGTACTTCAGTATTCTTGGAAACTAATTTCAAGTATAACTATTTGGGGATATTTAATAGGCAGATATTTTTTAAATTTTGTGATAGGTACAATTAATATGTTCTTTAGGAATTGTTTGTTAATCTATTAAAAATTAGAGGATGCTGTAGCATCTGCCAAACTTGACTGAATGACTTTAAAAAAATCCAAGGTAATTCTGCATTAAGAAAACCCTTCAATTGCTACTTTTCTGTCTACAGGTGAGTTTCAGCATCTTGTATGTTTTTTGGCCATTTTGATTTACTTTTCCTTTATTTCCCTGATTCACCCACTTTGCTATTGGTTTGCTTATCTTTCATTTGTTAAATTACTTAGAGCTCTTTGTCTATTTTAGGTATTAACTCTGTGTATGTCCTCTAAAATGTAAATTTCCCCCCAAACTACGTTTGTCTTTTGACTTTATGGTATCTATCACTAAATCCTTAAAATATTTGAACAATGTCTATTTGGGATGTCAATGATAAGTTAAGAAGATTCTCCCATCTCTAGAGTATAGAAAGTCATCTCTTTTATTAACTAGAAAGTAAACATGAAGTAAATCTTTAATTTTTTTTATTAAAACTTTAATCAGTTTTTATTTTTGTATAAGGTATAAGCTATATGTACTTTTATTAACTTACAGATGGAAAGCTACTTGTGGCAACTCACTTATCTTATAATGTCTCCTTTCCCCATATATATCTCCAATTACTTGCCTCTTCACTAGTCTGTAAGATTGCTGAGGTTAGGGACCATGTTTCAATCAGCCTTGTATTTTTATAATCTCTGGAATTACTGCAACATAATAAATCATAATGCCTCTTTGTTGAATGAATGTACAAATTATCCAAAGATTTAAGGAAGTCATGAGTAATAATTATATTTACAGGTAATTTGTCTTGAACTCTGAAATAAGACATACAGAACGATCTATGGAACAAAGGAACAATGTGACAGACTTTATCCTCTTGGGGCTCACTGAGAGTCTTCAGGGTCAGAAAATATTATTTGTTGTGTTCTTGTTCATCTACATTGTGACAATGGTGGGCAACCTACTCATTATTGTGACTGTCATGGTCAGCCCAAGTCTGGATGCCCCAATGTACTTCTTTCTTGGCTACTTATCATTTATGGATGCTGTTTATTCTACTACACTTACCCCAAATATGATTATAGACTTACTTTATGAGAAGAAAACCATTTCTTTCCAAGGTTGCATGAGCCAGCTTTTTATAGGGCACTTATTTGGTGGTGCTGAGATTTTACTCTTGGTGGTCATGGCCTATGACCGCTACGTGGCCATCTGTAAACCCTTGCATTATTTGACAATCATGAATCAACAAGTGTGTATTGTACTGCTACTGTTGGCCTGGATTGGAGGTTTTTTACATGCTATAGTTCAACTTTTCTTTGTTTACAATCTTCCCTTCTGTGGCCCCAATGTCATTGATCACTTCATTTGTGACATGTATCCCTTATTAAAACTTGCCTGCACTAACACCTATGTTATTGGCCTCATTGTGGTTGCCAACGATGGGTCCATCTGTGTGGTCATCTTTGTGCTGTTACTCATCTCCTATGGGGTCATTCTGCACTCCCTGAAGACTCTTAGTCAAGAAGGGAGGCGCAAAGCCTTATCCACCTGTAGCTACCACATTACTGTGGTGGTCCTCTTCTTTGTCCCTTGTATTTTTATGTATGTGAGACCTCCTTCTACCTTACCCATTGATAAATCCTTAACTGTGTTTTACACCGTTATCACTCCTATGTTGAACCCCTTAATCTATACTCTAAGAAATGAAGAGATGAAAAGTGCTATGAAAAAACTCTGGATCAGAAGAAGAAAATGAGGCAGCAGATAAATGTTTCACCTATTTTTGTTGTTGTTATTAATCCTCACCCAAGAATATTTTTCCATTGGTTTTTAGAGAGAGTGGAAGAGAAGGGGAGAGAGAGAGAGAGAGATAGAGATAGAGATAGAGATAGATAGATAGAGAGAGAGACAGAGAGACATTGATGTGAGAGAGATACAACCTGCAAACACCCTGACCCGGGCCAGGGGATCGAGCCTGCAACCGAGGTACATACCCTTGACTGGAATCGAACCTGAGACCCTTCAGTACACAGGCTGACGCTCTATCTACTGAGCCAAACCGGCTAGGATGCACCTATTTTTAATGAAGAATTGTTCCTTCCAGGAAAGCCATGTGTGATTATTTAACTGTAGTAAATGTCTCCTCAGGTTTAATAACTGGGCCATGATGAAAAACATTTATTTTGTGAATACTCCCAATGATAAAAATATATTTTTAAGATTTTCATGATTTCCTAATATTTTAAGATTTTTTAATTTGTTGGAAAAATATATGCTCAGTTTTTATGTGTAAAATGTTTCTGTTGATACTATGGATTTATGTTCTATGCGATGAGTTTGCTATAGTTAATACTGTATATCTATTTTAGTGAATGGAAAATTTTTTTCATGTTTCCTCTTTAATAATATAATCTTTTGCAAAATTAATAGTAATTATTACAATTTCAGAAAATAAAAGAAATAAAACATAAAAACTTAGTTCAGTTCTTCCCTCACAAAGATAGCCCATACAATATTTGAAGTATATTTCTTATTTTTGTATCTGCAACAGATTTAAAAAATATAATTGTTTTCATATTGCTTAGCATGTGAAGGTTGAAGGAGAATGAATGATGCTTCAGAGGGCTGTTATTAATCATAAGGAGGCTAAGTATATATAAATAATCTGAATGAGCAAGGCAGATATGCAGAAAAATAACAAAATCTTATGTATTTTTCTGATTGGGAAATCATATCATCTCCTCATGTGGATCAACTTTGTTGGTGTTATATTTTCATGAAGATAATCCACTAATATTCCTAGGTAACTTAGAATTAATTAGCTTCAAATATATAATACAGAACTTGACCAGATATTTTGGGTGATATCATTGTTAAGAAAGATGCTGACAATATATACTATTTTTACCTCTCTTATTAATACAGATTATTATATAATAAAGAGTCCAGAATATATTGTTTTATTTGACAGTCCTCATTCAAACATCTTCTCCATGCATCAGGCCTGAAACAAAATAGTTTGCCTCTAATATGGTAGGAAGCATGTCATCAAAGAAACTTATGATTCTGCCTCTGTATTTAGTCTGGATTCATAAGGGGCTAAGGCTAGGGGGCAATGGGTCCCTCTCAAAGGTAAACTACACTATGAAAACCTGATATCCCGAGTTTTACCCCTGTTCTTATTACATAGAGGTTTCTTATATCGCCTTTAAAAAATTTATCTTTATTGTTGAAAGTCTTACAGATATATCATCTTGAAGTCCCCCCAAACATAATACTATTCACCAAGCAATAGCAAGCATTTAATTTTATCACAATTTTTATAATTAATTCTTCTACTTTTGCACATTGTTATAGATTGAATGTATGTCCCCTCCCCCCCGGCCAAATTCATGATTTGAATTATTTATAATATGGTGGTATTTGTAGATGGGGCCTTTGGGAGGTGATTAGGTCATGAAGGTTGAATCCTCATAAATGGAATTAGTGTCTTTATAAAAGAGACCTTAGAGAGCTCACCTGCCCTTTATGTCAGGTGAGGACACAGTGAAAAGGTGGCTGTCTGTGAACTAGCAAGCAGTCCCTCACCAGACACTAAATCTGCCAGCACCTTGATCATGGTCTTCCCAGATGCTAGAGCTATAAGATAAATATTTGATGTCTACCACCCAGTCTATGGTATCCTGTTACAGTAGCCCAAATGGACTAAGACAGACATTTAGCTAATTGCAAAACAAAAAACCAAAACAAAACAAAACAACAACAAGAAGACATCCCTCCTATCTTTTAAATCTCTAATTGCAAAAGCCTGGGAGCCCTTCCAGCTGCCATGTCTCCTGGACCAAAGCCAATGCCACATGCTTGAAATTTTTTTGAGAAAGCACCACACTTCCAGGTTCTACTTTTTGCTCTGGTTATCTTTGCTACATGGCACATGACTCCAATTTTTATAGCTTTAAAAAAAACCAGTTTTATTTCAAAATTTTGTGTGCCAGGAATCCAGGCAGAAGTTGGCTGGGTATTTCTTCTGCTTCATGAGGCATGGTCTGAAGTCCCTCTGTGTTATTCCAATGTCTTCCAGTAGTTGTCTTTTAAATGAGCTGCATCAGACACTGTGTCAGGGAATTATTGAATCTTAAATCCCAGTGTTCAAAACAGGGTGTTAGGATTAGGCTTCTGACAAACCTCCAGGCGTCAAAGGTTCATAAAACAAACACTTCCAAGAACATCTGAGCACTAGGAATATGGAGTTCCAATGGCATTGCATGAGTAACTTCCCATTATAAGTCCCCTGGAGTCAGTATCATTTCTTTCTGTTACTAGGATAGTGAAAGAGATAGTAATGAATTTGGCAGGGTTTGTGGCATTCTCTAATGGTCATGGATCATGTTATTCCCATAACTTTGCCCAATTGGCCTAGGCTTTGTGTTTTGGCTAGATTGATCAGTCATACTTGACTAATAATGTTTATCATAGCTCTCACATCCTCCCTAGCTTCTTCCTTTAAGGAACTATTATAATGTTATCAATGTAATAGATTAACTTATTTAGAGTATGTTCATATCTAAGTTTTATTTTAAAAATATGACAATAAAAGTGGTTTATAGAGAGTTACTGTGGATTATTGCACATTTTGAGGCAACATATGTATCAGTTAATGTTTGCAGTATATCATTCTTATTGGAGCATATAAATTCAGCTTCTGGGCTATTGCAAACATAATCTTATCTAGAAAGTGTCTATCCTTCAGATAAGCAGAAGCATTAATAGTTCTTTGCATTTAGCTGGAAGGGGCATAGAGAATTAAACCTATGGATATATTACTTCTCCAGGTTTGAGTCATAGTTTAGTCCACAGTAACCTCTATCATATCAGACTAGAGGCCTGGTGCACAAAAATTTGTGCACTTGGGGGGGGGGGTCCCTCAGCCTGGCCTGTGCCCTCTCCCAGTCTGGGACCCCTCGGTGGATGACCACCTGCTGGCTTAGGCCCACTCCCTGGGGGATTGGGCCTAAGCTGGCAGTCAGACATCCCTCTGGCAGCCCAGGAGCCCTCGGGGGATGTCCACTGGCCAGCAGGGAGCAGGCCTAAGCTGCAGTCGGACATCCTTAGCGTTGCTGAGGAGGCGGGAGAGGCTCCCACCACCACCGCTGTACTGGCAGCCATCAGCCTGGCTTGTGGCTGAGCAGAGCTCCCCTTGTGGGAGCGCACTGACCACCAGGGGGGCAGCTCCTGCATTGAGCATCTGCCTCCTGGTGGTCAGTGTGTGTCATAGTGACCAGTCATTCCCAGTTGTTCTGCTGTTAGGGTCAATTTGCATATTACCCTTCTATTATATAGGAGTGCCTGGCCAGCCTGGGTGAGGGACTGTTGGCTGTTTGCAGGCTGGTCACAGCCCCTTCAGGGTGGGGGTCCCCCCTGGGGTGCCTGGCCAGCCTGGGTGAATGGCTGATGGCTGTTTTCAGGCTGGCCACAGCCCCTTCAGGGTGGGGGTCCCCACTGGGGTGCCTGGCCAGCCTGGGTGAGGGGCTGATGGCTGTTTGCAGGCTGGCCACAGCCCTTTCAGTGTGGGGGTCCCCATTGGGGTGCCTGACCATCCTGGATGAGGGGCTGAGGGCCGTTTGCAGGCTGGCCACAGCCCCTACAGGGTGGGGGGTCCTTCTGGGGTGCCTGGCCAGTCTGAGTGAGGGGCTGAGGGCCGTTTTCAGGCTGGCTAAGCCCCCAGAGGGGACCCTCACCCCATGAGGGTGTGGCCAGCCTGGGTGAGGGGCTGATGGCT
This sequence comes from Myotis lucifugus, assembly GCF_000147115.1. Taxonomy (NCBI): domain Eukaryota; kingdom Metazoa; phylum Chordata; class Mammalia; order Chiroptera; family Vespertilionidae; genus Myotis; species Myotis lucifugus. The sequence goes on along the minus strand of NW_005871145.1, from coordinate 2,364,545 downwards.
GTTTGCAGGCTGGCCACAGCTCCCAGCCACCCAAGCTCCCAGTGGAGGCTGGCTGGAAGTAGGTATCTGGGATTTATTTGTCTTCTATAATTGAAACTTTGTTGCCATGAGCGGAGGCTGCAGCCGGCTCAGGGCTGGTGGGAAGCTTGGCTTCCTCCATCTCCCGGGCAACCAAGCCTCCTGCTTGCTCCAGCTCCATGGCTGCCAGCTGCCATCTTGGTTGGGTTAATTTGCATATAGTCGCTCTGATTGGCTGGTGGGCGTGGCTTGGGGCATAGTGAAGGTGCGGTCAATTAGCATCTTTGTCTTTTATTAGTGTGTAGATAGTTCTTCTAAACTAAAGATAACTTCTCCATCTTTTGCCACTTACCATTAAGAGATGACTAGTACTAAGATGTACTCTTTAAATCTTAGAAGTAATACATGCAACATTGGGGGTTGCTGGATTTCATCCATATCTTTGTTGAGCTGGAAATCACCAACTTTTGGGGGGGCTCAGTCCATCATGAAAATCTGCATCTGGTTCAGATAGGTACTTAATGCCTCTTTATCTAAGGCCCTTGTGACCTAGAAAATGCAATATAGATGGATGTGAAGATGTTCTGTGAAGCACATAGTAAGCCATGTTAAAGAAATAACAGTGGAAGCCATCAGAAATTTGATGTAGAGGCAGGCTCTTGTTGGAAAATAATTTATTGTAGAAACCGTTGCTTGATACTAGACTGAAAATAAGGAAGTGAATGAATGGACTAGAAGTCATTATGGTTCCTCTGACATAGATTCAGGCCTTCAGAAAGGAAGCACTGTGATTATTTTGTCCTTTCAATAATTGAAACATCAACTTCCATAAATTCCCCAGTCGCAGGCTTCTCTGCCTCTGAGACTCAGGGCCTTTAACATCTAGTGTAGGGGCCTCCTTTTCTAAGGATATGGATGAATAAAGGAACCTAAGACTGGTTCTCCATTTTGGCTTAAATTTTATTTTCTTTACCTAAAGATTTCCTAATATGAAACCCATAAATGCTTATTCACTTTATTTTTTTTCTTTTCAAATTACAGGCTTTTCATATATTTGTCTATTTGCTACTCTTTCTTGGCAAGGCCCAAATCTTTTTTCTTTAAGGATTGTTCTAGGGGAGAAAAATGTCCATAAGAGATTACTTCATTTGTATTTGTTCCAAATATTCTAATAAACTAATCTATATTGACCTTACATTCTCTTCCATTTAAATCAGTTATGATGTAAAAACCCAGGGAGGCCGTGTCTGCCCATGTAAGTGGGATAATTATTTTTCTGATAGAAATACTTAAGAGATTTCTGAAAACTCAAATTTCTGCCTAATCTGAAGTCTCTCTTTAAATGATATCTGGTCCTTTAAATGTTTTCTTGTTATTATTTTCCTTGGCATAGATATCTCGTTGCTTGTAGAAACCTGTATACCATCCAAATGTTCTGGGATGAAGTTGGGGAGGGGTAGAGACATACTTTTAATTAGGGAAAAATGTGTCTTGAGGGATAAGCTCTTTGAGTGACTGAGAGGCTAAAGAGTTCTGTGAGAATACTCAGTCATTTAAGGAAGATAAATCCCAGCATTTTTCTTGTTGGCTACAGAGAGAGATTAATGACCTGAGACATGAATGTTATCCTAAATCCTCAAAGTCAAGTACTTTTTGGTTACTTCATAATTGACTGAGAAGAGGTACGAATAACTAATGGTAGTGTTCTAAAATTTTGTTTTTTTTTGTATTGGCAAATCATGGATTTGTTCAAGTTAATTTCCAAGAATTCAGCCAGTTTTTACATAGCCTTGTGAACAGAGCAGCTTTGTTTTTCTGTGAAGAGATTTTCCCAGCAGGTGAGAGTGTCCAACTATTTTTGCAAGGAAACATTTATGTTTTATTTAAGTGTCTTTCTATTCTAGACATCCACATGGGATACTGCAACACTTGTCTGAAAGACTGAGGTGATGGGGAGTCTGTGTGGAAATACGGGAGTGTGGCCGCGTGAAACTATTTCTAGATCTACTGATCAGCTATACATTCTTGTGCTCTATAGTCACACATAGATAGACAAGGATCTACAGTTACTCCCAGTGAAAGAAGCATTGCTTTTAAAGACCAAGGGGAAGACCCAAGGAGAGTTCTTAAAATGGCCAAGGGATGCTCATTGAAAATTTATACGGTATATTTAAATATTTCTCGTGTCTTAAATATATATTTTCATTGGAGGAAGTCTGAGTTGAGAAAATTAAGCTAGAAAAACATGGAAATTAACAAGAATATACAAAATATGTTTGGTTTTAGCATTATAGCCTGACAGGTGTTTATTGTCAAATAAAGTGAAACATGTGATGCATTACAAATAAACTAATGATTCATAATCTTGGTTCATAGGCTATTATATTTTATCCAGTGCTAACATTTATGATTATTTTAAGACTTTTAAATTAGAGAATTTTTGATACATCATCTCTATATTGCATTGTGTGTTTACCACCAAAAGTCAAATCTTCTGTCACCATATATTTGACCCCCTTTACCTTTTACTACCCCCCACCCCTCTTCCCTCTGGTAACCACCATACTGTGGTCTGTGTATGAGTTTTTGTTTTTCTTGTTTGTTCATTTGTTGCTTTCAGTTTTATATCTCTCATATGAGTGATATATGGTTCTTGACTTATTTCACTTAGGATGATATTCTCAAGATCTATGCACTAGTTTCAGGGGTACCACATAGTGGCCAGACAATCGTATACTCCACAAAGTAGCCCCCTGGATACATCAAGTAACCACCCTGCCACATGCATAGTTATTACAATATTACTGACCACATTCCCCACTGGGGACTTTGGATTCTGATATAGAAGCTTGATATGTGTGAACCTTTTAAAATGATCACAGCAACCCTATTTGTACATATTTAAAAAGAGACCTGTGCTCAGGGAAGTACCTTGCTTACTATTATTTAGAGAGACATAAAACTGTGATTTTAGAGTATTTTAGAGGGTATTTTTATTACTATGGGAGTTTAATTTATCTTTTTAAAAAACCGCCATATTAAGAAACTATGTTAAATGTTTTTTTAAAATATAGAGACATGTGAATTTAGTGGCTTAATTTGAAAGCGTAGTAATACTATCAGTTTTTATGGTATCAAATCTTTGATGACTTAACAGAGAAGAGTTTATATATCCAATTTTTACATCTAAGTAATTTAACTGACTAATAGAAGATTTATTCTGCTGAAACCCAACATCGATTATTAATGAGTAAGGGCAGTAGATAGATCCTGTGTAAAGTAAGGAGTGAGAAGCAGAGAATTGTATATAGACCACCTGGCACCCTTACGTTCTTCAATAGGTGTGCCTTTATCAGTCTATAGCTTCAACAGTGATAGAACAGCTGAATACACTGGATGCAGCAATGTGAACGAGGCATGTAGGATGTTCCTCACAGCTGGCTTCCAAAGGAAGCTCAACCTTTTTCTGCACATGTCCTCCCTCCCTCTGCCACCAGGTCTTTGGGAATGGAATCAGCTTGTCTACCTTTCAGCTTTAGTAATTCTGTAATTTTCCTCAGCAGTGAATAAGCAAAAATTTTTGGTTTGTATCTATAGTTGTATAATTCTTCTCTCTTGTTTAATTTTGTTCTTTACCATCAGGTGTAGGGGACACCAAGGAATCAATGTGTGTTTTTTTAATTTTCTTTGCTTTTATTTACTAAGATATGCTCTGTGTTTATTTGTTATGTCTTCTCAAGATCCCTCCTGAGAAACCCCTGGAAGTCTGAAGGGACTTCTAGCACTTCATCAAGAAAGAAACTCGTTCTGAAGAAGATATCTTAAAGAATACTAATCTCATGTAATTATCACATTAATATTATTACTTGTGGATATTAATTTCTTAAATATAATTTCTCCTTCCTGATTTGATCCTTTTTTCTTTTGTTTTCTATTTTCAGTTTTTCCTATGATGTATGGATCCCACTTACCCCCCTGTTATTCTGATTGCTTCCAATTAAAATATGCTCCATCACAGGTAAATATTACTACTCATATATAATCAAGTAGATAATCCTGAGACATACAATCTCATTTATGCCCAACTATAATTCTTTTTTTTAAAAGCATATTTTTATTGATTTCAGAGAGGAAGGGAGAGGGAAAGAGAGAGAGAGACAGAAATATTAGTGATGAGAGACAATCATGGATCGGCTGCCTCCTGCACTCCCCATACTGGGGACCGAGCCCACAACCCCGGCATGTGCCCTTGATTGGAATCGAACCCAGGACTCTTCAGTCTGCAGGCTGATGCTCCATCCACTGAGCCAAACCAGCTAGGGCCCAACTATAATTCTTATCACATTGACAAAGATCCAGATGATTTCTTCTGATGCAGTGCTCATAGTGAAGCATTCAGGAACATTGATGATAGCTATCATTTATTTATTGCACCTTTACTGGGTGCCAACTGCATTCTAGGTACTCTACTTGTAATAAAACAACCTAAGAGGCAGGCTTTCTTGGTAGCCCTATTCTAAAAATTATGCAACTGAGGCACAGAGAGGTTTATTAAGTTGCCCAAGGTGACATAGTAAGTGGAAAAGCTGGGATTCCAACACAGACAATGCACCTCCAGAGTCCATGTTATTCATCACTGTGCTACAACAGAGTAACTTGTAATCATTATCTGGTTTCTGTAATGATAAAATCCCATTTACCACTGGATAGCATGTTTCAGGGAACAGGGATAAGCTTGGAAATTTTTATTTTATTATAAAAATATGAAGAAAAGTCAGCAGAATAGCATAAGATAGTGTTACACAAAAAGGTCTCAGAGCATGTCTGGGAATGCTTTCTGAGATTGTCTAGTTCAAGCCCTTTATTTTCCAATGAGCAAACTGAAACAGGCTTCCAATTACATTTAGAAATGACTGAAACCCACGCCTTCTTACTCTGAGATTCGCCTTTTCCCTTGGGTCTGCTGGTGTCTGGAATCTGGGACCGAAGCTCTAGTTTTGAGCACTCTCAGTATCTTGGAAGCATTAGAAATAAAACCATGTATCATTGTCCTTTACCTCTCTTTTCAGTGTCTGTGTTCTTCTTCTCCTTCATTACCTAGTTCGCCCCAAGAGCTTTGAAAAAAACAACAACCCATAAAACAACTAGCTGCTAATGTAATTGTTGATGATAGTCAAGAGTCAGATAAGTTAAAAATATTTGCTGAAAATCTAAATTGTGTCTCTATGTTAAGAGTGGTGGAATAGACAAAGATTAAATGGAGAGAATTGCAACTTCTTCAAAAGCTGACAGTCAAAAAGAGCCAACAGGCAAGTCAAACCAAGTAATTGCTATAGAGAACAATGTACTTAAAGAATTTTATAGTTTGATACAGTGCAAAGTCCAGTCTCTTGAAATTTAATGAGAGATCCATGAAGACTGAACATCCTTTGAGACACAAAGGACTGAATATCTAATAGTGGATTATCATAGTATTAAGTGAGTTATTCCAAAAGGGGCATTATTTTTGGTGCGACATAGATCATATTATAAAGATACTCACCCAAAATACTATAAACTTGGAGAGCTGACTCTATGCTAATTTGTTCAGAGTTTTTTTGTTTTGTTTTGTTTTTGTTTTTTGATCACCACCGGACAGTAAGTCATTGCTGCCTCTGTGCCCAGACTGGCAGTTTCAATAAGGCTCTATTAAATAAATGACTGACTGTTGGGCATTTGATACTCTTTTCTATAGACAATCCACTTAGAGATGGAACCTCTTACTTGTAACCCAAATAAAATCATCTGTGGAGAAATAGAATTGTCAAGGGAAGGTATAATGCAGTGGTTCTCAACCTGTGGGTTGCGACCCCTTTGGGGGTCGAACGACCTTTTCACAGGGGTCGCCTACAACCATCGGAAAACACATATATAATTACATATTGTTTTTGTGATTAATCACTATGCTTTAATTATGTTCAATTTGTAACAATGAAAATACAGCCTGCATATCAGATATTTACATTACGATTCATAACAGTAGCAAAATTACAGTTATGAAGTAGCAACGAAAATAATTTTATGGTTGGGGGTCACCACAACATGAGGAACTGTATTAAAGGGTCGCGGCATTAGGAAGGTTGAGAACCACTGGTATAATGTGTTACGGGAAGAAGAACTCATAGATATTTACTGAATGTTTACTGTATGTAAACCTCTGTAAAGGTATAATAATGAAGATGTACTTCAAAGCATAATGTATTCATAGTCGTGTTCACAATTTCATTACAGGTCCCGTTCTCCTGACCTCTCATCCCTGAAACAGGCTTTAGAGAAGACTAAATGGGACATAGTAACAATGTGACAGAATTTGTTTTCCTGGGCCTCACTCAGGATCTACACGGCCAGAAAGCATTATTTGTCGTATTTTTACTCATCTACATTATGACAATGGTGGGCAACCTGCTCATTGTGGTGACTGTTCTTGCCAGCCCCTCCCTGGCTTCCCCCATGTACCTCTTCCTTGCCTATCTGTCACTCATGGATGCGGCTTATTCCACTGCCATTTCACCCAAATTGATTATAGACTTACTCCGTTGTCATAAGACAATTTCTTTCTCAGCTTGCATGGGACAGCTCTTTCTGGAACACTTATTTGGAGGTTTTGAAGTCTTTCTTCTGGTGGTAATGGCCTACGATCGCTATGTGGCCATCTGTAAGCCATTGCACTACATAACCATCATGAATAGACAGGTTTGCATCCTGCTGTTGGCCGTGGCTGGGGTTGGAGGTTTTGTGCATTCTTTGGTCCAACTCCTCTTTGTGTACAGCCTCCCCTTTTGTGGCCCCAATATCATTGACCACTTCTTCTGTGACGTGCACCCTCTGTTGGAACTTGCCTGCACTGACACCTACTTTGTAGGCCTCACTGTGGTTGCCAATGGCGGAGCAATCTGTACGTTCATCTTTATTTTTCTATTAGTCTCCTACGGAGTCATCCTCAATACTCTGAAAACTCACAGTCAGGAAGGGAGGCGCAAAGCCCTGTCTACCTGCAGTTCCCATATCACGGTGGTTGTCCTCTTTTTCGTTCCCTGTATTTTCCAGTATGTTCGACCTGTTTCTAACTTCCCCATTGATAAATCCATAGCTGTGGTCTATACTGTTGTCACTCCCATGTTGAATCCTTTAATATATACTTTGAGAAACCCAGAAATGAAACATGCTATGAAAAAGCTCTGGCATAAAAAGTTAACTATAGATAGAATGAGCATGTTGTCACCCATACTGAATGCTTTTGTTACTAATTCTGAAGCACAAACAGGCAGTCCATTGTAACAATGGATGACTTAGTCAACTCAATGGGGTTTTAGGAATGCTTTTCTTCATTTACAGAAAGGCATAAAAAAGTGGAATAAATTATCCATTGAGGTTAGAATCAATCTAATATAGAAGTTCTGCAGGTTGAATAAAAGGCACAGGTATTTGTCCTATACAAGGAAAAGTACACTAAGTTCACCTTGTAACTTTTTCTTTATTTTAAAATGGGACGTTAGAAGAAAGAGGCTTTTTTTTTCCCTTTGAAAATTGAAAAATAAGCTACCTTTGAAAATTTGCTGTTACCCTAAATAATGAGAAAACAATTCATCTAATGTTTAGAACAAATTTCTGGGGTCAAACAGTTATGTTTGTTATTTTATCCACATAGCAACTTTCTGTAGCTGCCTTATGCATTTTGTCTTTAAGATTACTTTCGGCCTGACCAGTGTGGCTCAGTGGTTGAGCATCCACCTATGAACCAGGGGGTCATGGTTCTATTCCCAGTCAGGGCACATGCCCAGGTTGGGGGCTTGATCCCTAGTGGGGGTGTGTGTGTACATGTAGGAGGTAGCTGATCAATGCTTCTTTCTGTCATTGATGTTTCTTTTCTTTTTTAAAAAAATATTTATTGTTGAAAGTGTTACATATGTCCCCCTTCTTCCCCCATCGATCCCCTCCAACCAACCCCCAACCCCCACCCCAGGCCCTCACCACCCTATTGTCTGTGTCCAGGGGTTACCCAATATGCATACAGGGTCTTTGGTTGATTACCTCCCACCCATCCACCCTCTCTACCTTCCCTCTAAGATCCCTCACTCTGTTCCATGCTTTCATGTCTGGATCCACTCCATATCATTGATGTTTCTATCTCTCCCTCTCCCTTCCTCTCTGAAATAAGTAAAAAATATATTTTAAAAAAGATTATTTCTGTTCTTTAGGTTGATGTCTATGCATTTGAAGTTCAGAATGTTTAGATGGGAGATGGTCCCATATTTGGTTAAAGACACAGTCAGTGAGCAGTTTTGTTAGATGGAATATTGGAGCTGTTTACAGGTAGACATGAACCTGTATGGGATGACCGACAATGAAAACTGATTCTAGTTCTTGATTAAAGGATAGAAAACCATATTCATTCAAGTCATAAATATATTTTCATGCCTTTCCTCACCAAATATTATGTGCATTTTTGCCATTCTTCAAAGAGTACATAAAACTTATTTTGTCTTAATGATACTGAAGATTGGGTAAAGAAATGCATTATTTTGCATAGCAATGTGTTCCCTAAAAATTGTTTTCAACTGAAATAATTTAAATTATAGACTTAATAAAGATTATTTTGGTATAAACAAAATTTTGTTTTTAAATTTTATATAACAAACAACAACAACCAGGTGTTTTTTTTTTAGTTGTAACCCATACTGGAACATCATGAACTAGGAAGAAGATGGAATTGCTTTCACTGTATTATAGGAATATCATCTATGTTTTGTAAGAGTTTTCTAACTAAAAAAAAAAGAGACATTTTCTTATTTTAAACTTTTACTATGCCCTGGCCGGTGTGCCTCAATTGGATGAGTGTTGTCTCATGCACCAAAATGTTGCCAGTTCGATTCCCAGTCAGGAAACATGCCTGGATTGCAGGCTTGATCCCAAGTAGGGGCTGTGCAGGGGGCAGTTGATCAATGTTTCTCTCTCTTTCCCTCTCCCATCTGCTCTCTTTAAAATCAATAAAAATATTTTAAAATTTTATTATGTATTTTTTCATGCATACCAATAATATATGCAATTTATTTCTAGATTTTGTAGCCTCCTACCTAGAATATGATCGATATTAAAATTACCCGTATATACCATTCCTCTGCCTCTTTCCAGGGGCAATCCCTATGCTGAAATTTTTGTTAATCATAGTTAAAAATAGTTTAGCCCTGACTGGTTTGGCTCAGTGGATAGAGCATCGGCCTGCGGACTCAAGGGGGTTCGATTCCGGTCAAGGGCATGTACCTTGGTTGCGGGCACATCCCCAGTGGGAGGTGTGCAGGAGGTGGCTGATTGATGTTTCTCTCTCATCGATGTTTCTAACTCTCTATCCCTCTCCCTTCCTCTCTCTAAAAAATCAATAAAATATATTTTTTAAAAAATAGTTTAATTACACATGTATGTATCCTTAAGTTGTAGAGTTTAGAGTTTTATATTCCTTACCTTATATACCAACCTACTTTCCTAATTTGATGTCATATTTACTCTATTTAAAGTCCACATACTTGAGTATCTATTTCTAGACTATTTTCCTTTGATTGGTTAATTATTCCTAAGCCAATACCACATTATTTTAGGTCCTGTAAGTATATTTTGATATCTGATAAGAGGCCTACTACACAATAGTCTTATTAAAAAAACAAATTCTGTTTCAAAAATTCTTTTCCACATAAGTATTAGGATAATTTTGGAGATCTTAGAAACTTACTAAGATTTTGACAGACAGCATATTAAATGTCTAACTAATTTAGAGAAGAATTGATATCTTGATCACATTGAGTCATTCTATCATTCTGTCCCAGAGCAGGAAAAAGTCTCAATATTTATTTAGGTCTTTAAGATTTAAAGATTCTTTTAGACTATTGCTGAGTGATAATGATTTCATTAATGATTTTTAATATCTTTTAAATATTGTATATTGTATTCCTCATTTTTATATTATTATGTCACTTAATAGAGGAAAAAGTGGTATAATAACTGTGAATAAAGGAAACCTTGACTCATTCTTAGCTTTAATGGGGATGCCTTCAGTATTTCCCCCCCAAAAATGTGATCATTACAAAAGATAATCTCCACCTGTATATTACTACCCTGAAAGGAACAGATATCACTCTTCAAAGGAACAACTGAAAACTATTTACAAAGAGCTTGCAAGATTAAAGAATTTTTAAAAATCCTCAGTTGAGGTTATGTTTATTGATTTTTAGAGAGAAGAGTAAGGGAAAGAGAGAGAGGAAGAGAGAGAGAAAAGAGAGGGGAGGGGAGAGAGAAACATCCATGTGAAAGAAACATGATGGGTTGCCCCCATGTCATCATTTTATTTTGTCAAATGCTTCCAAGTAATCCGGAAACTTGTCAGATCAGTGACAAAGACCAGTTATGTTGAAATATTCAAAGAACTAAAGAAAACCATGCCTCAGGAGCTAAAGGAAAGAACTATAAAACAATGTCTCAACACTAAATGATTTATATCAACAAACATGAAAATTATGAAAAAGAACAAAAATAAATTCTGGAGTTGAAAGTACAATAATTGAAAAAAAAATCACTAAAGTGGCTGAACAGCAGATCTGAGGAAACAAAAAAAGAATCAGTGAAGTTGAAGATAGGTCACTGTGATTATCCAGTCAGAGGAACCAGTGCATAATGATGTTAAAGCTCCTCCCTCTCTGGTTCAGGTTCCAGGGTGTTTACAGGCTGTTCACGCAATCTTATTATTTTGTTATTAATAAGTGATTTGCTCTTTGATGTTCTATTGGTATTTTTCACTTAATTCCCCACGGTGATTGGCCAGGAGAAGCCCCTGAAAACATAGAATGCACTGGAAGAATCATGCAGAAGGTCTCAGCACAATTCCTCAGTGAATTTATTTTTGAACAAGCAGCCTTGGGGACAAACTGTTTTAACAACTCAGTAAAGTGATTTGTTATTTATCTTTGATTAAGTCCCCAGTCATATCTTCCTTTTCTGGGAGGAGATTTCTCCTTGGGTGTTAATGCTACTGTCAAGATGTAGTAAAATAAAAGTGGTTACTTTGCTAGACATGAATCATATTAAAACAGTCATATGACTATTTTAAAAATATTAAAAGCCCATTTATTTGAATATCCAGCTCTCTGCAGTATTGACTAAGTATGCTATTAAAAGTTTTGTCAATTTATTTGGTCAGTTAAACATAAGAATTAGGTTTTAAATTTGATTACTAATACATATTCTCAATGACAACTTTCAAGTATGGTGATTCATCCATGATATCAACTGTTTCTTCTTAAAGCCAAACTTTGGATAATGCCATAACCCAAACGGTAAAATCTTTATGAAAGCTGAAGAAGACGGTCATGCTTTGTACAGGCAAAGAGAGCTATATTTGCATGTGACAAGCATTTCCAGCTGCAATGATGAGGTGTATCCTAATCTGTTCTCTGCAGTCACACCTGGGTTGATGTGGTGGCAATCCTGACTTATCTGCATCACACTGAACTTCAACTTCCAGAACCAAAGACAGAGTTTCAGAAGCTTGGATTTGGAACAGGGGACAGAAGAGGAAATAGAAAATCAAGGTAACATATTTACAAATACTCTTCACTGCTCTGAGAATAGGGATAGATGGACTTAGTTTGAATGAATTATGTATCTTTTAAAGAAGCAGGTTTTATCATTTGATTTCAAATGCTTTATGCCAGAAGATCCAGAATAAGAAAGTGAATGCACTTTATCAATTTTGTAAATATTATGGAACAAATACAATGATAATAATTTTCTCCAGTATTTTGTATTAGAGATGTTTAAATGCATACTGAAATGGAGAGAACACATAGCATAACATAACTAACGCAGCAATATTAGCAGACATATATGGTCTTCACAATAATGTATGTAGATTGCTTTATATGGAGAATCCAACAATTATATATTTTGTATTTTAATATGTTATGATGATAGTAAGGATTACTGTAGCTCTTTATAATTGTTATCTTGTATTAGTATCTTTAAATGTTCTGGTTCTGTGTGGGTATTTTTTTGTTTTGATAAATAGACATAGCACATTGTTGTGCATTTATCACTACTATCCATTTCTTCAGAGAGCTTTGTTTGTATTATGCTGTTTAATCCTTAAAACCATCCTACATGTTAGGTGCTATTATAAGTCTCCTTATACAGATGATGTTGAGTAATTTACCCTCTCTGATTGTTGTTCTTCTTTATTTGTCCCTAAAGTCTGTTAAGCAACACTCAGGCTTTATAGATAGTTTTTCCCCCTTTATTATGAAGAAATTGACTTGGAAAATGTGATATTTCTTTAAAATATATCTTTATTAAAAATCTGATAAGCTGAGTAGGTGTTTAATAGAACCTCAACATTTTTGTTGCATCATTTTTTTGGTCATTTGCTCAATCATTTAAAAAACCTATTGTTTAATTGGGAAACAGATATAACCATATAGATAGTTAAATAGAAACATCCTATGTTTTAAAAAGATCTGGACTGAAACTCAAAATTTCAGAATCTACATTTTTTAATATCTTGCTGGTTGAAAGTGCTTCCCAGTATTTTATGCCTTGCATACCATGTAAGTGGTTCATTTTTCTGCCTGATGTTGTTGAATTTGGCATACTATAGATCTACTTATCTTGTTTTAATTGTCATTGTGGGATAGTTATCATGGATTTACATTGTTGAGCATTCCTTAATGATTTATTTGTTCTCATTGAAAATGTTAAGATATTTGAAGAATCTCACAAATGTTTGAAGCAGATACATGTATATTTAATAAAATACAATATATTGATAAAGCATAGAATTTTATATCATTCTGAACAAATTAATAGCTTTCAATAGTTTAGAGTAATAATTACATGCTCATAAGAACATTTTTGATAGTTGCTTAAAGTGTGTAAGGGACAATCAAAGATTCTGTAGATACAGTTACTAGTAAGATATGTTTACTATCCTGACAGACCCAACAGATGACTGGGAATCACAGTTCTAAACAAGTAAGTATTATAAGTACTCAACAGGTGAAGGTGGCAGATCCTCCTACTGGAAGTTGATTTCTTGGATGCTCAGACAACTCCTATGAAATGTGAGTACTTATTTTCCATTACCAATGTAGCTATAGCTTCATTACTTTGTTGAAGTTATTTAATTATATGCAGTGAACTTCGAGAAGCCCTGAAGTTGGAATGCCTTTAGGCAGCTAGTCTCTTATATTAATATATCTTAAATTTAGAATTTGATTTTTTTTCATTTTTCTTTGATTTGAAAATATGAAGATTCCTGAGGCAGCTCTGATACTGATGCTAAGTTATGCTCCTCTGGACTGACAGCTCAGGAAACCTGAAATTCCTCTACTCTGAACTCATTCAGGCCTCCTCAAACCAAATTATTTACCAATTTCAAAGCATATTTCATTCAGTTTATGGTGTTTGCTGGTTTCTATCTGCCTTTTCTGAGTTATCTCTTATTTTCTCTTTTCTACACTTATATTCTCCTTCTGATGATTGAGTACAGGTTGGCTTGCCCAGAAGCACAAATCTCCTAGAATAATCTTCTGCCCTTCACAAATAGTCTGCAAATGTAGACACTGAAACAGAGCACACTTACAATAATTCTGCCAAAAAGAACTTGCACACATTACAAGTATAATTGGCTCTGGATCACATTTGAAAGGCCCAGCAAGTGAATTATTTTCCTCAGTGAGAATAAATGCCTTGTATTCCACACAGACTTAGATAACCAAGAACTAGCAATATGAACAAAATAACTGGTTTAACTGATTAACTACGTTAATAATCAAGTAACCTTTAACATGTACTAATTCATCTGATTAATATAAAGATGGTCAACCAGCAAAAGTGTTAGCATGTCTTTTAGGATAAAAGTGTCAATGACAAGAATTCAGAAATGCATATATCTGGAAAGAGTAGGATGTGATTTTTCCAAGATGACTGAGCAAAATCAAATAGTATTTCCAGATTTTCAGCATAGACTTATTTCTACTATACCATGATTCTGCCTAAAATCTCTATTTTGGCCTTCTGAATTGAGCTATGGTTAGAAATAATAAATTATAAATAATTTGGTAAACAAAAATGTCGATGTAGTAGTCATACACTTAGATTTGTATTATCCATTTTTCCCTCCTAAAACCGAGGTTGTAATAAATGTCAATTCAGTTTGTGTGTGTGTGTATGTGTGTGGCGAGTGTGTTCTCAAAAAAACAACAACATTGCTTTCATTATACTTTCTTGGTTGGGAATAATTTAATACTTATATTGAATGTTGCTCTTTTATGAGTTTTAAAATTCAGTGTAATAAAATGAAGTTTAATAAACGCTCATGATGTGCCTGGTTCTTTCACTACTGTGAAAAGTAAAGTAACTCAGAAAGGCAGTTATCTAAATGTCAGCCTATAATTTTATGCTCCCATACTAGGTATTACTTTATGTAAGTACATAAGTAAAGTTATTAGAGATGAGACCATGGTATATCTCAGAATGTCAAGAAGCATTCACGGAAACAGGACGTGAAATATGATGTCAAAATATTCAGTCTTTGTGAGAGATATTCTGAAGAAAGCAGCTTTCCTATTGTTCAGTAGATCATCTCACTGATAGGCCCATGCACATTTGCCTGCCAGTTAGAATTCTGAATTCTCATCATTGTAGTTGAAGCAAGAAATGAAATGTAGTTGAAGGGAAAATGAATAGAGTAATTGTGGGAGGAGATTCCAAACTCTCATTTTCTAAGGAGTTACCCTGTGTGAGGCCCCGTGGAACAAAAATTGTTGAATAAGGCATTCCATTTTTTGACATAAAGCTTGTGATCCTCTTAAATTCATTATTGACCCCTTTCTTTGCAGCCTCTGACACCTGAGGTCCACATCTTCAGAAGAACACATGGGAAGTAGGAACAATGTGACGGAGTTTATTCTCCTGGGGCTCACACAAAGCCCTGAGGGGCAAAAAGTTCTATTTGTTGTATTCTTACTCATCTACATTGTGACAGTACTGGGCAATCTGCTTGTCATGGTGACCATCACGTCCAGCCCATCACTGGGTTCCCCCATGTACTTTTTCTTGGCTTACTTATCATTTATAGATACTGTCTATTCTACTGCCATTGCTCCCAAAATGATTGTAGACTTGCTCTATGAGAAAAAAACTATTTCCTTCCAGGCTTGCATGACTCAAGTCTTTGTAGATCATTTCTTTGCTGGTGCTGAAGTCATTCTTCTGGTGGTGATGGCCTATGACCGATATGTAGCCATATGTAAACCTCTTCATTATTTGATCATCATGAATCGGCGGGTATGTGTGCTCATGCTGTTGATGGCCTGGACTGGAGGCTTTCTGCACTCATTGGTTCAATTTCTCTTTATTTATCAGCTCCCTTTCTGTGGCCCCAATGTCATTGACAACTTTTTGTGTGATTTGTATCCCTTATTGAAACTTGCTTGCACCAATACCTACCTCGTTGGACTTTCTATGATAGGTAACGGAGGAGCAATCTGCACTGTCACCTTCTTCCTTCTCTTAATTTCCTATGGGATCATATTACACTCCCTTAAGACACATGGTTTGGAAGGAAAACGCAAAGCCTTCTACACCTGTGTGTCCCATATAACCGTGGTCATTTTATTCTTTGTCCCTTGTATCTTCCTGTTTGCAAGGCCCAATTATACCTTTCCCATTGATAAATCCATGACTGTGGTTTTAACTTTCATAACTCCCCTGTTGAACCCCATAATCTATACCCTGAGAAATGCAGAAATGAAAAATGCCATGAGGAAAGTTTGGAGTAACTATGTGGCCTTAGTTGGAAGTAGACTGTGTCCCTCATACAGAACATGATGTTTATTCTTTCACAGAATCAAGGAATACTTTCATTATCAGTGATTACATTTAAAAAATTATTTCTTTTGAGTTATTCAGCCTAATTATTCTGAAACAGTCATATATATTAATCTTTATCTAAGTGGAATATGTTATAGCCCTTAGAGAGCAAGAGAACTGTATAAGAGAATTAATCCCTTATGTAGATAATCATACTGTGTTAAGATTCTTTAGTGGACTACATTTTTTTGTTTTGTTTTGCTTTATTTCAGGTCTTGTTTGTGGAGTATAGTACCTCCATGCTACATAGAAATGTGACCTCTTAAAACTTGGTCCCTTTTAGTCCAGGAGAGTAAAATTTGAAAATGAAAAATTCAGACAGTTAAAGAATTGCTAATATAACAGTAAAAATAAATGTCTTAGCCAAGTTAATTACTTTAAAATTTCAGAGCATGCTAGTGAAAAAAGTCAGACAGAAAAAGTTTAGAATCATATATAATTCTACTCATATGTGGGATATAAAACTGAAAGCAACAAATGAACAAATGAAAAACAAACAAAAACCTCATAGATACAGATAACAGTATGGTGGTAACCATATTGAGCAGGAGGAAGGAGGTGGGGGAGATTAAAGGCTAAAGAGGGCTCATGGTGATGAGAGAAGATTTGACTTCGGATGGTGGGTACACAAATGCAATATTCAGATTATAGAAACGTGCACTTGAAACCTATATAATTTTATTAACCAATGTCATCCCAATAAATTTAATTAAAAAATAAAAGTTTAAGCATGTATTCATAGCTAAGGATAAATCTATAGAAATGAACTTTGTTAATTTCACTATGTTGGTAGCATATGGTTGATTTTGTATATTATGATCACATTTTGGACTGAAAAATAAAATTGTTGAACCCCATTCTGTACCTCTAGATAAATTATGCTCCCCCAGTGGTTGAAATGCAGATTTAAGTCACTTGTATCACAGTGAGCCCCAGAGTCTGTCTACATTAAATTAATTCTCTGGATACACTTTTAAAAAGTACAATAAATGTTAAACATTTTGGGAATAGATTGTTTTATTTTACATAATGAATGCATTTCTGATTTTCTGTAAACATTATGGTTATTGGTAGAAGTTGTGGCTTCTGGCATCACATTTGAGAGCAATCAAACCTAAAGGAGTTCTCGCTCTCCAAGAGTGGAGATGATCTTACCTGATAAAACATAAAAAGTAATTGGAGCCTCATTGCTTTCAAATTTTTAATCTCTTTATGCCATCCTGGGCATCTGCATTTGGTTATGTGGCCTCTCTACATACTTTGAGTACATCTCTCTGACACTGTTAAAGTCTTCTCTCTTTTTCCTTAGAATGTTGGTTGTTCATTTCATACACAAGGAGGTCTTTGAGAGCAGGCCCATGTCTCTGCATCCTTCCTTGTAGAACCCATTCCAGCCCCTCCCACAAATTAGGGGCTTAAGAAATGGTTATTGAGCCCAGCCTCTGTGGCTTAGTAGTTGACTGTCAACCTATGAACCAGGAGGTCATGGTTCGATTCCTGGTCAGGGGATATGCCCTGGTTGTGGCCTCAATCCCCAGTGTGGGGCATACGGGAGGCAGCCGATCATTGATTCTCTCTCAATATTGATGTTTCTCTCTCTCTTCCTTCATCTCTAAAATCAATGAAATATGTTTTTTTTTTTAAGAAATGGCTATTGAATTGGAAGGTTTGGACATAAAGCAAATAAATCAGTGGATGAATGAACAAATAAAGGGTTCTGATAAATAAGAGAATAATTTTTATAAAAGGAACAAGTGGATTTTACCTGGTTGTGATAATACTACAACTATACCTTATTTGATAGCTTCTTTATTAATTCTCCAAAATGTTTAGATGATATCAATGCAAGGGCAAGCCAGAGACCAAAGCAACCATGTTTGCAAGAGAGAAAACAATGGGTTAAAAAACATTGGATTGCCTTATTTCATCTATGGTGATACACATTAGAGGGGAATGCTATCAAAGTTCTCAAAGGTCACTTAAGTTATGTGAAATAATTGGGTTGTTGGCAAGATCTGCTAATGATGGTGAAATACCCATGAGGTCCAATTAGCCATCACTAAAAACGTCACAGAATTTGCTTACAAACAGGATGTGTGGCAGCACTCCTATGAGGCTCAAGAGCAAGGTCTTCTCCAAAGGTCATTATTAAGTCAACAGAGACACTTATGTAGCTGAGCTAGTTGGCATTGTTAAGCTTACTAGTATATCTTTCCTTCTTTCTTGGTGAACTAGCAGCTACCTGACGCCCTGGCCACAGAGCTATGCCAGACAAGTTCGTAGGTGAGATTTTGCCTCCCTGCCCGAAAATCACATAATTATAGAATTTCAGGTTTAAATGGATCTTAGAAATCATATACTCACCCCTATCCTCACCAAATATGAGGTTTAAATATATTTTTCAGCATGTCAGGCATCAGGAAAGATATAAGTACAATATGACCAATTTAGAACTAAAATATTTTTTAAAAATTGATATATATTTAAGTTACTTAGAATCACATTATATATTCAAAATTTCACCTAAAAATTTCCCCACTTAATATTACAACCTAGGAATTTTCCTATTGTATTGCACAATTAAGAACATCTCTTTTAAAAGCTATACATTATTCAAAGAGATGTACTATATTTTACTTATTCTTTCTCTAATGTTGGATGTTCCATGCAGTTTCTAATTTTCTATAGCTCTTAATAATTGTGTTGAACATATTTGTGTCGAATGATTTTTCTCTTTAAAATACTTTCTTTTAGGGTTCATTCATAGAATATTGTAAGAGTAAATAAAAAAGACAGAGTAATTTCTATTTCTTCATAGTTATTTCTAAATCACTTTAATTAATTATATCTATTTTTACTATGTGCACTATACTCTTTTCTTTTTTAAAAAAATATATTTTATTGATTTTTTTACAGAGAGGAAGGGAGAGAGATAGAGAGCTAGAAACATCGATGAGAGAGAAACATTGATCAGCTGCCTCCTGCACATCTCCTACTGGGGATGTGCCCGCAACCCAGGTACATGCCCTTGACCGGAATCAAACCTGGGACCTTTCAGTCCGCAGGCTGACGCTCTATCCACTGAGCCAAACCGGTTTCAACTATACTCTTTTCTGATCTGTTGGGGAGTCCACCCCAGAATAAGGGAATTCAATAAGGCTACTGTGCTTTGTTTCACATATGTGTAAGATTTTCATTTTGGGTAATTAAAAAATAAGCCTCTTTATCCATTTCCCTTTTAAAAGGAAAAGAATATCTCTATCTCTATCTCTATCTCTATCTCTATCTCTATCTCTATCTCTATCTCTATCTCTATCTCTATCTATCTATTTCTATCTCTATCTCTATTTGCAGAGCACATTTTATTATATTTATATTTTCTACTTTCTTTCTTTTGGGAAATTTATGTTCCCAAATTTCCTCTTTCAGTTAGTAATGGAATATTTTCCTGTAACCAGGGATGAGGGATGATGGGTGTTATGGGAGGATGGGAGAAGAAAGCATGAAAATGCGTAAGGCAGAAGCTTAAAGGAGTAGGGAGAATCATTCATATAATGAATGGATATTCTGCTGCTGTTTGGTAATGAAATGTTGGGAGGGGTTACCAATGGCATGTGACAGGGACACTTTATGACTTTGTGTGAACAAACGAATATACATTAACATGTAATAGTAATTGTCTAATAAATATTTGTTGAATGAGTAAAAGTGTATTAGGTACTTACAGTAAATAATAGATTTTATATGCTTGTGAGTGTATATGTATAATACTTTGTCTTAGCCAGCAGAATATTTCTATTCTTTGCATTAAATTTCTGTGTTTTTTAATGTTTTATTGCTTAAAGTATTATAAAGAGTAGTACATATGTCTCCTTCCCCCCCCCCTTGACCTTCCCCTGGCCTTCCCTACCCCCCAGTATCTTGTGTCCATTGGTTATGCTTATATGCATGCATACAAATCCTTCGGTTGATCTCTTCCCTCCTCTCCCCCAAATCTCCCCAGACTTTCCACTATAGTTTGATAGTCTGTTCGATGCTGCTCTGCCTCTGTATCTATTTTTGTTCATCAGTTTATAATGGTCTTTATTATCCATAAATGAGTGAGATCATGTGGTATTTTTCTTTCATTGACTGGCTTATTTCACTTAGCATAATGCTCTCCAGTTCCATCCATGCTGTGGCAAATGGTAAGAATTCCTTTTTTTTTTTTTACAGCAGCGTAGTATTCCATTGTGTAGATGTACCACAGTTTTCTAATCCATTCATCTGTTGATGGGCATTTAGGCTGTTTCCAAATCTTAGCTATGGTAAATTGTGCTGCTATGAACATATGGGTGCATATATCCTTTCTGATTGGTGTTTCTTGGGATATCTGTTTTATTTTTTTTATTTTGAAAATAAGGGCTTCCTTTGATGATAGATCCTCATATATTGAACACCCATCCAAGGGTTATTGTTTTTTTCCAAGTCTACTGAAGCCACAAATTTACTGAATGTGACTATGTTAAAATTGTATGTAAACAGAGTTTTACAGAATAAAAATTTAATTAGCAAACACTATAATTGTCTTGAAGGTAAAATGACCCAGGGATATACTCCTTCCAGAGGCATTTAATATTTTCATACTTTATAAAATGAGCCAGAAACTGTTAAGCTGGACTGCATCTTCCTTTAAAAAGCTTATTTATGTTTCTCATAAAGTAGAGAGCAATGATAAACAGAGCAGGAGAATGGGAGCCCTTGAATTCCTAGGTTTCTGTGCTGGGGGAGCACGCATATTCTTACACATGGAGAAGAAAGAAGGTGGCAATTTACCAAGCATCTGTTCATCATCCAATAGGTATCATGCCAGGCAGAAATTATGCCAGCCACTATACAGGCACAATGAGGAAACACACATGAATAGCATATGTATAATGGTAGGTACCAGGGAGGGTATATCTTCCAGCCACTTATACATTCCACCTTCCTGTTTGTGATAGATGCTTATTGACCCCGTTTTTTCCCCCAATAGTTAGAACTTTGGGTTCAAATATAAATTCTAAAAGAGAAAATAATTCTTTACTTATGTGCAGCACTTTACAGCTTGTGAAATACATCTGAGAGTTACAATTTGTAAGTTCACAGACATAGAGGAAGACTGAGAAGCACGGGGCACTGAACTGACTTAGCAAAATCATAGAATTGGAACCAGAGGAGAATCCAGATCGCATATAGAGAGCCCACTCTTTTCTCAGTAAATTACACATCCAATGTTGCCCTATAGTTATTTTTTAGGTGACAAGTACTAGGTGACTGAAGAGAGAAAGCATTATGGAGGAAGTAAGAAAGAATTGAAACAAGTAGTAGGGTGAGGGGTGCCAAGGGCATGCTCCACCATAACAGTAACTACCCTGTTTCTGTACTATGCAGATTAATAGGCATCATTCTTTATCTCTTTGTAGGTAATTTATGAATGGATCACCTTATACGTACCAACAATGTGACTGAATTTATTCTCTTGGGACTCACGCAGAATCCACACTTGCAGAAAATACTCATCATTGTCTTTTTGTTCATTTTCCTATTTACCGTGCTGGCCAATCTGCTCATTGTTATTACCATCTCCCTCAGCCCTACGCTTTCAGCTCCTATGTACTTCTTTCTCACTTACTTGTCCTTCATAGATGCCTCCTACACCTCTGTCACCACCCCCAAAATGATCATCGATCTGCTCTACCAGAGGAGAACCATCTCCTTGGGTAGCTGCCTGACTCAGCTCTTTGTGGAACACTTCCTGGGAGGATCAGAGATCATCCTCCTTATTGTCATGGCCTATGACCGCTATGTGGCCATCTGCAAGCCCCTTCACTACATGACCATCATGCGGCAGGGGCTCTGCCGCCTCCTGGTGATGGTGGCATGGATCGGGGGGATCCTGCATGCCACTGTACAGATTCTTTTCATGGTCAACTTGCCCTTCTGTGGTCCCAACATCATTGACCACTTCATGTGCGATCTCTTTCCACTGCTGAAACTTGCCTGCAGCGACACCTATAGGCTCGGAATGGTAGTGGCCGCCAACAGTGGGGCCATGTGCTTGCTTATTTTTTCCATGCTGCTCATCTCCTACATAGTCATCCTGTGCTCCCTGAAATCCCACGGTTCTGAAGGACGGCGCAAAGCCCTCTCTACATGTGTCTCCCACTTTACCGTAGTTGTACTCTTTTTTGTGCCTTGCATATTCACCTACATGCGCCCGGTGGTCACCTACCCTGTGGACAAGTTGGTGACTGTGTTTTTTGCAATCCTCACTCCCATGTTTAATCCTATCATTTACACAGTGAGAAACACAGAGGTGAAAAATGCCATGAAAAGTTTGTTGAAGAGGAGAGTAACTTAGGCTGTTCAAATGTCAAGAACATGATGTATATAATTAGGGAGGCTTTTATCTATTGTAAATTGTGAAAGAAATTAACAAATTTTGCAGAGCATTGATAGAAAAAAAGGGGGGTATTTCTTTTTGCTTTTGGTAGATACATAGTGCCAAAAAAGGGAAAAAATCAGCAGTGATTCTCTCACTCATCAACTGTCCTCTTCCCCATATATGCCATCTAAGAAGCTAAGCAAAAATAAAAGAAGTCTTGCCCTGGCACTGAAGGATCACCACTTCTATTCCTGGTTAAGGGCATGTACCTGGATTGCAGGTTCAATCCCTGGCCCTAGTTGGGGCACTTGCAGGAGGCAACTAATCGATGTATCTCTGTCAGATTGATGTTTCTCTCTCTTTCTCGCCCTTTCCCTTCTTCCTAAAAAATCAATGGAAAAAAATATCCTCAGTTGAGGATTAAAAACAATAAAAATGAATAAATGAATAAATGAATCAATAAAATAAGTCCTGAGATCAAAGTCCTATGGAAAAGCCAATTTCATTCAAGTAACACATGTACGAAGACTTTGAAAAATAACAGTGAGATTCTGGAGAAAAATACTCTAGAATCATCAATTTAGGCATTTATCACTGTTCTTTCCATTTCATATCCTGGATCTATGTACATGAGCATTGAAGCCTCAATAAAGTACATTAAAAGTTATCACCTAGCAAAAAGCCTAGACAATATTAATTGACCATACATTCCTTGGTTTACTTCTGGGCTCTCTGTTCTGTTCCATTGATCTATATGCCTGTTCTTTTGCCAGTACCAGGCTGTTTTGATTACAATGGCCTTGTAGTATAGTTTCATATCAGATATTGTGACACATCTAACTTTGTTCTTCTTTCTCAAGATTGCTGAGGCTATTTGGGGTCTTCTTTTGTTTCATATAAATTTTTGGAATATTTGTTCTAGATCTGTGAAATATATCATTGGTACTTTAATAGGAATTGTGTTGAATCTATAGATAACTTTTGGTAGTATGGACATTTTAATTATGTCAATTCTTCCAATCTATGAACATGGTATATGCTTCTACTTATTTGTATCTTCCTCAATTGCTTTTTTCAATGTCTTATAGTTTTCTAAATATAGGTCTTTTACCTCCTTGGTTAAATTTATTCCTAGGTCCCTTATTATTTTTTGTTGTTGTTGTTGGCAACAGTAAATGGGATTGCTTTCTTAGTTTCTTTTTCTGATAGTTCATTATTGGTGTGTAATTTTGACTTTTAACTCAGTGAAAGTATTAAGTGAGGGGAGTGAGCTAACTATTGCTCAAGGCCAACTATGAGGCAAACATATTTTTACTCTCTTAATGAAGAAACAACTTTTATTAGAAAGGTCTTTATTTTATACAGAAAAAAAGTGAGCCTCAATAAAGCTAAGCAATACAGTCATTCTTTTAACTCTGCCTCCTCTAATCTTCCCACTAAACACTAGTCCTTGCTAGTATGATGTGAAAATATCAAAACACAGAACTGATCACTGGCCACATTTTGAAGATTGTCCTTGAGACTTTCTCTCCTTATTTTGGGGTCCACATTCTTCCTTTCAGCTCTCCCTTGACCTCTGCTTCCTAGGTCACTTGCACTGTCTTAATTTTTCTCATGTCAGGGAAAAGTCATCTGATGATCTCATTTCCATAGATGTATTTCCCTTGATGGGCCTCATAAAATGTGGGATGCAATGAGGTCAAGAAAAGAAATTCAAATGATTGAATTTTAAAGAAGGTGACATGTAAGTGAGAGAGATGTTTTGAGAAAAAAATAAGCAACTTGGTCATTGAGAAGACTGATATTTCTTGGGCATGATTGAGGATAACACCTGTTATCCCATAGTGTTAATATTGATTAGCACTATAGTGTTAATATTGTATTAGTAAATACTTATTACTTACAAAATGGCTCCATGATCAATTAAGTTTAAGAAATTTTGACTTATTTCCTTTACTGAAAAATACTCTTTATTGCCTATAATGTGCCAGCGAGTTCTGGGAGCTGGGTACACAATAGCAAATAATACAAACAAGGGTTGTATTTTGTCTGGAGCTTAGATCCAGTGAGGAATAGCTGGGTAATAAACAAATCAATGGAAAATATGATTTTGTTAGCAATGAGTATTATGAAAATTTTTTTATTCATTGGGTGATACAGAAGAGAAGAATAGGATATAGATTTGTGTAGTTTAGAGCACAGATAGAATTTTAATTAGGTCTAAGTTTAAAAAACCAAATTATTTCCCTTTTAAAAAATAAGTAGGTTATTCTAACACATACATTTGAAATGGGGACATTATCTCCCTCAAGTAGATAAAAATGGTTGCTTAGAGGATGAAAATATCTTCTTCTTCTTATTTTTTAATACTTATTCGAGGATATTTTTTTTTTAATGAGAGAGAGAGAGAGAGAGAGAGAGAGAGAGAGAGAGAGAGAAAGAGAGAGGAGAGAGGAGATGTAAGGGAGAAACATCAATTGGTTGCCTTCCATAAGTGCCCTGAGCGGGGATCAAACCTGCAACCTAGGTATGTTCCCAAACCTGCAACCTAGGTATGTTACCTTTTAGTGTATGGGAACAGGCTCATGATGGAATGCAGAAGGAATGGTGGGCGGGGGGTGGAGGGGGGGCAGTGAGGTGGGGGAGCGGTTTGGTTAGAATGAGTGTCTGTTCCCTGCAGGCCAGTCAGGGGCTCAGACCCTTAGACTCACTGTAATTTGCTACTGCCAACAGAAGCAAAAAGCCGGTGATGTGTCAGTGTGCAGTGTGACATTATTAAAGACTGATGCTAGCCTCAAGTCTGCCTAGCCTTGGAGCCTCAGAGGCAAACCTCAGGTCCTCAAGACCTGAGTCTAGCTCCAAAGATCCCAACAAAGCCCTAACGAGCCCAAGCTAGTCCCCAAGGACTGAGCCTAATTCCGAAGAGCCAAGCCTAACCAGAAGGGCTGGAACAGTTCCGAAGGGCGGAGCCTGGTCCAGAAGAGCCAAACCTAGTCCTAAAGATGGAGCCTAGCCCAGAAGAGCCCAGCCTACTCTCCAATAGCCCAGCCAGCCCTGAAGAGCAGAGACTAGTCCTCCATAGCCAAGCCTGGCCCTAAGAGTCGAGCCTACCACTAACAGCCGAACCTAATCCCAAAGAGCGAGCCCAGTCCCGAAGGGCTGACCTAGTTCTGAAGAGCCCAGCCTAGCCCCGAAATGCCGGGCCTCGTCCCAAAGGCCTGAGCCTACCCTGAGGAGCGGAGCCTAATCCGGAAGGGCTGAGCCTACCCCTGAGAGCCGGGCCTAACCCTAAAAGTATATGAATTTCAAATTGATATCAAAGTGTGTATAAAGGGATGGCAAGGGCTGGGCCAATGATGTGGCTATTTATGAAAGATTTACATTAGTTTACAATTTTTAGTATAAAAGTTTATGTTAGCTTGTTGGTTACACCTATGAAAATTAGTTATACTGGAGATAATAAAATTATCCTCAAAGCCCATATCCCTTTTAAAAAAACTGTTTTAATAAAAGGAAAATATGGTGTTGTGGGTTCTAACCTTGATTTTTCATGTTGACTCATAATCATATCAAGATACACATTGAAAATAACTCTACTTTCATATATTCTTTTCTAGATTTTAAAATTATATTAAAATGTTTTTCAAATAAGCAGCATTGTTATAATTTTTTCTCATTTAATATATTATAAATGTGTTTTACCAACTATGTCCTATCATTTATAGTACTTTATTCACAGCATCTTAATTTGTAGTAGTCTGATTTACATAAACATCTTCCTATTATTGAACGTTGTAGATATTTCTATATTTTTACTATCATAAAATACATGCATCATCGTCCATTATAAAACGACAATACCTCATTTCACCTTTAGAATAATTTTTTAGTGCTGGGTTCTAGAAAAAGGAGTAGAGATATGTTTCCGATCCTGAAAATATCTGTAAAATATTTCCAAAAGGATTACATGAAATAGTTTAATTGCAATTTTAGAAGTAATATGATTTTAAAAAGCATGATTTTAAAACATTTTATCCTTATCATGGATTCAAGTTTCCAGTTCTTTGTGTATGTGTAGACACTGTTTAAAAATAATGCCACTATTAATATTTCACATCGTCCTTTTGAATTATATGTGGTAAAGCACACTCGTAATTGTCTGATGTGACTCTGTGGGCCAGGCAGCTTGAACAGGGCTGTTCAATGGGAAAGGGCGCTGAGGCTCAGTGGCTTCTCCAATGACACTAGGGAACGATGAGGCTGTAATTGCTAGCTTTTCAATAGCAGAAACTAAGCAATTGTTGTATTATTTTTAATTAAAATTTTATTTTGGCAAAATTTTAGATTAATAGAAAAGTTTCCAAGATAGTAAAGAGAGTTCCTGTACACTCCTCACTTAGTTTTCCCCTAATGATATCATCTCCCATTACCATATGTATATTTGTCAAAACAATGAAATGAATATTGATATATTACTCTTCATGAAACAGCATATTTATTTACATGTCATAATTTTTCTACTACTGTCTCTTTTCTGTTCTAGGGTTCAGTCCAGGCAGCACATTGCATTTAGGACAGTTACCTTTTAAATTACTTAAAATCATGAATCTTGTTATCATAAACTATGAGGATATTGTATTCTCTTTTGTCAAAGTTTATTATTATTATTTTTTAATCCTCACCCGAGGTTATTTTTTTATTGATTTTTAGAGAGAGTGAAAGAGAGAGGGAAAGACAGAGAGAAATATCGATGTGAGATATTCGACCAGATACATGCCCTTGACCGGAATCAAATCTGGGACCCTTCTGTCCACAGGCCGATGCTCTCTTTACTATCTTGGAAACTTTTCTATTAACTAAGATTTTGCCAAAATAAAATTTTAATTAAAAATAATACAACAATGGCTTAGTTTCTGCTATTGAAAAGTTAGCAATTACAGCCTCATCGTTCCCAAATGGTCTAGGGCTCTTTTGTTAAAGTTTTAACATGAACTTTGGAAATCCCTTTTATCTGAAAAATGAGGGGGTTGATTTGTTCATATCTAAGAAATCTTTTAATTCTAAATGGGTATTACTCTTAAAAACTCCCCAGATAAGGGAAGTGGGGAGCCTACAAATTAATTATTAGATTAATATAGAGCCTTGGTCTTCCTCTCTACTTCCTCACCATATCTGGTTTTCTTTGTTCAGTGAAGCTACCTGAGAAAAATTGGGTCTGAGGGCCACAATAATTTATTCATGGGTTATTAAGGACATTTAAAAGTGTTGCACACTGAAACAATACCACATCTACACTGTTACCAAAAATATTTTATACTTGTAAATAATAAGAGGATGAGTTAAAATACTTATCAGCCTTGGTCATGGTGAAGCAGGAATTAGGAGGAAATATCAATTGTCGTTTCTGGTCTGTGTTGATGTCTTTAGGAGCTTGTTCTCACTATTGTGAATTTTCTCTTGTGCTTCTAATTGCCTCAATGTGTTTTTTTTTTTTAAAAATATATTTTATTGATTTTTTACAGAGAGGAAGGGAGAGGGATAGAGAGTTAGAAACATCGATGAGAGAGAAACATCGATCAGCTGCCTCCTGCACACCTCCTACTGGGGATGTGCCTGCAACTAAGGTACATGCCCTTGACCGGAATGGAACCTGGGACCCTTCAGTCCGTAGGCCGGCGCTCTATCCACTGAGCCAAACCGGTTAGGGCTGCATCAATGGTTTTTATGTGTATTGCCTTATCTGATTCTCATAGGAACCCTTGCACTGTTATTTTACCCAGTTACAGAAGTAGAATTAGAGTCTTTGAAAAGTTTAAGTAACATTTCCATCCCAATATAACTAAGTAGAAGAGCCTGGATTTGAACCTATGTCTGTACTAATCTGGAACTGATATTCTTTTTTTATTTTTGAAATTAAAAATTTTTTTGATCACAATTGACATTCAATATTATTTTAGTTTTGTACTACATAGAGGTTAGATATTTCTTAATTATTTTTAAAAATATATATTTTTTTGATTTAAGAGAGAAAGGGAGAGGGAGAGAGAGAGAAACATCAATGATGAGAGAGAATCATTGACTGGCTGCTTCCTACATGCCTCCTACTAGGGATAATCGAACCTGGGACCCTTCAGTCTGCAGACTGACACTGTATCCACTGAGCCAACCAGCTAGGGCACAGTGGTTAGACACTGATATAACTTATGAAGTGAACCCCCAGCTGGCACCATACATAGTTATTACAACATCATCATCATCATCATCATCATCATTATTTTGACATGATCTTGTTATAGCCTTTGAGGTTTCTTTGCCTTTTTTTTTTTTTTGAGAGAGAGAGTGAGAAGGAGAGGGAGAGCCAGAGAGAGAGAAGCATCAATGTGAGAGAGACACATCGATTGGTTGCCTCTGCAGGCGAAGGATCAAACCTGCAACTGAGTTACCTGCCCTTGACTAGAATTGAACTCAGGACCCTTCAGTCCTCGGGCCAATGCTCTATCCATCCAGCTAGGGCGTTATTACAACATTATTGACTGTATTCCCTATGCTATACTTTACATCCCCATGACTATTGTATAACTGCCAATTTGTACTTCTTAATCCCTTCACCCTTTTCACTCAGTCCCCAGCTCCCCTCCTATCTGGCAACTCTCAGTTCATTCTCTATATCTAAGAGTCTGTTTCTGTTTTGTTTATTGGAGCTGGTGTTCTTACTCATTCTATTTCATTGTCTCTCCGGCTTTGACTCTAAGATAAGCTGATAACTGCTGGGTCATATATTGATATTCTTTACTTTTTAATAAATGGTTGTTGGCTGATCCAATGACCTTATAGGTTTGCTTTATACTCTTGTTTTCTTGGTGACAACTTGTAGCTGAATATGGTGTTCATAGTGCAGGCTCTGTTTAAGAATGTCTAGTACACTGGGAGTATAATGGAGATGGTCATTTAAAAGTAAGTATAAAGATGCATATTAGCATACACAGTTGTATATTTATAGTAAATTGTTTTTGTTAGCTCTAAGTGGATTTCACCAAAATCAGATTATTTTTAATTCTCACAGTAAACATTATTATTTTACTCATCTGTTTAACAGATTATATGTATATGTACACACACATTTGACAAATTTCTGTTATATGTACAGGTGAGGACACAATCATTCTTGGAAACTGTTGTTTGGCTATGAAAAACAAAGTCAAAAGTTGGAGTAATTATCTGGATGACTCTTTCGCTGGATAAGGTGGCTGGTTTGCTAAGTGAGAGAATAGTGACTACAATTGGTGAGGGCATTTATTATAACCAACTTTTACATTTTCCCAATTTGACTCTCATCATAATCCTGTGAGATGAACAGGTAGGTTATAGATGAATATCCTTACAATAAAGTCATATAAATGATCAGATTGGGCCGCACAGTATTTTTATTTAGTAAATAATTAAAAAGTCTCAAGACTCTATAGCTATATTCAACATACTGTTCCTAATCTTTACCTATGTGGTTGTTGCCAGTTTGTATCTGTAGTAATTAGACCATTACTTTCTGAATCTATAACATTTACGCTGTGTCCTTTATCAAGAGTTCTCATTCAAACATGAAGAAAGGAATCAGAAGGCTTTGATTTTTACGGGTGGATGGAGACAGTAGAAAGGGCAGCCCTGCTCTTAAGTTCTTGCTAAAAAGAAAACTTATTGCTTCTTTCTCTGTTGATCCAATAGGAATACTTAAGTGTTGGAGCCAGAGATTCTGTTTAAATTCCAGATCCAGCATCTGTAATTTGTTTGACCTTTTCTCTTTAAGTGTGAATTGCCTACCAGTAAAATAATGGTAATAGATATAACATGGACTATTTCCTAAATAGTTGATTTCTTTGCATTATTTAACTTAGTCACCATGACAATAATCTTAAGTAGGTATTATTATTTATCATAAACATCTGTTCTTATTTTAAATGATGAATAAAGAACACAACTCAATACATGCTTACTTGTTACGTGTAAGTATAGAGTAGGCACTTTTACATAGATCTTTCTTTTTTTCTAGGGAATGAACTAATTCATCTTAAAGGCCCAAGACATCTGTAATACTCTCAACAATGAAAATAAATAAGAACTAATTGGAAACGTAGTTATGATTTTTCAAGTGCTTCATAAACTGGGGGTTATTTCTTCTTCTCTTTGTAGATAAAGTAGTTTCCTGATCAGGGGTGGCATGAAAATCATCCCGGCTTGCATTCCACACTAATGACCAATAAGTTACAGTTCTCTGTCCTTAGAATTTGGATGCAGCTTCAGAATCTTCCTCAACAATTCACTCTGGGAAACCACTGCTAAATGATCAGAGCTGGCAGTTGAGATAAAAACGATGTTTCATCCCTACCATATGTGAATACTTCCCTTCTCCTATATTAAAGCTCTATCCATTTTGAAGTATTTAATAGTGTATCTCCTGCTGAATTCTGTCTGACCTCCCACTACCACCTTTAACAAATTTCTAATTTTGTGTTCTCAATTACGACAGAAGCACATCATCAGCTTTTCATATAGATGGACCAACGTGATGACTGTGCTGTGATGGTATCATAAACTGGCCCCAGATGAACTTTTCTTGTTCTCATAATTGCACATTTTATATGGTAGCATTTCGCTTTTCCTTGGAAATCATGCAAAACCAAAGCTTTGTAACTGAGTTCGTCCTCCTGGGGCTTTCACAGAATCCCAATGTTCAGAAAATGGTATTTGTTATATTTTTGTTCGGCTACATTGCAACTGTTGGGGGCAACCTGCTAATTGTGGTGACCATCAGCAGCAGCCCAGCACTCCTGGGCTCCCCCATGTACTTCTTCTTGGCTTTCCTGTCTTTCCTGGATGCCTGCTTCTCCACCGTCATTGCCCCAAAGATGATCGTGGACTCTCTCTATGAGAGAAAGACCATCTCCTTTGAAGGCTGCATGACCCAGCTCTTTGCTGAACACTTCTTTGCTGGGGTGGAGGTGATTGTCCTCATAGTCATGGCCTATGACCGCTATGTGGCCATCTGCAAGCCCTTGCATTACTCTTCTATCATGACCTGGAGGCTGTGCGGCATTCTGATGGGCGTGGCCTGGACAGGGGGCTTCCTGCATTCCATGATACAGATTCTCTTTACTTTCCAGCTGCCCTTCTGTGGCCCCAATGTTATCGATCATTTCATGTGTGACTTGTACCCATTACTAGAGCTGGCCTGCACTGATACTCACGTTTTTGGCCTTTTGGTGGTGGCCAACAGTGGGTTTATCTGCGTCATCATCTTCTCTTTGTTGCTTATATCCTATGGTGTCATCTTGTTCTCTCTGAGAACCCACAGTGCTGAAGGGCAGTGGAAAGCTCTCTCCACCTGCGGATCTCACATTGCTGTTGTGGTTTTGTTCTTTGTCCCATGCATTTTTGTGTATGCCCGACCCCCATCTGCTTTCTCCTTTGACAAAATGGTGGCAATTTTTTACACCATCCTAACGCCCTTGCTCAATCCTTTGATTTATACCTTCAGAAATAAGGAAGTGAAAAATGCCATGGGGAAAATGTGGGATAGAATAATGGTGGTTTGCAATGAAAGATAAGACTGAGCTGATGGCATCTACACTCAGTGTGACTTGTAGGTGGGATGGAGCTGCTGAGAGTGTTTCCAGCAATGAAGGATCAGAGTGGTCCAGGGTCCCTAAGTCTTTCCTGGCCTCAGCACTCTCAAAAGCATCTCTGCTCACAGAGGGGCCAATAAACCGTACATGGCATTGAGGCCAGCTTGGCAGAAGTTTCCGTCTTGGGGGAAGCCCCCCCACTTGAAGAGATTCTGGGCAGAGTATAAGATGAGGCAGTACTTTTTCCACAGCTGGGTTTTCAAGATCCTTGAGAACCCTTGCTATACCCCTTCTTTGGTTTTGGGTTAGTGATATTACAGTGGGTCATGGAGAAAGAAGCTGAATTCTGTGATGAAATCTTGGATCAAACTATCCTCCTATATATATCTTCTCCCCTCTCTCTGTCTTTCTGTATTCTACCCCCTGAGTCTTCTTTCCTTGAGTCTGCTCACTCTCACTCTCCTCTCTTCTGCTCTAACTTCAGTGTCATTTTCTTCTCTTTCCTCTTCTTTCTATTATTCATTTAGGTTTCTATTTTCTACTTTGATATTTGCCTCACTATGCAGTTTACAGTATTGATTTTGGAGTCAGAACAGAAAATGTAGGCATCCATTGGCATCCTTCTAGGAGGGCTCAGGATTTCTCTTTTCTAGGATGCTATCTATGTGATCAGGGCTTGATGTTTTATGTGACATGAATGGTGAATGCTAGAGAGAGAGGCTATCTAGTAGCATACCACTCTAATTTTAGAGTGCTTAGAAAACTTTCTGTATCACAGGTCAAACTTTGTACATTGAAAGAACAAGGCATACTTACCTTGCAAAGTAATGTGCAGGTCAAATGAAATAACGAAAGTGAAAATTGTTTGAGTGAGATTATATAAGAATAATATATAATCTAGGATTGTGTTATTCAATTAAATATATATTTAATAACACTCAGTAATATAGGTGAATAGGAAATAGAGGAAGATGTCTATCTGGAAAAAGAAGATTTTTTAGTATCAAATATATCTGAACTGCTTTAATTTCAGCAGGTAAAAGTAAGAATTAAAGAAGGGGAAATAGCATTCTCTACTACTGGGATGTCACTCAGATGAGAGAGTTAGGATAGTGCAAGAGTGTTAAGAAATAATGATTGAATTCAATAATAAAACTCTGAGGTGGTGTTGGTCTGACCCAATACATACATTTTGTCAAGACCTGCTTTCCTGTTTTTTCATGTTCCCAAATCTTCTCTTTGCTTATGCAAAATAAAACAAAATAAAATTGCATGACCTGGCTTTCATGGTTGCCCAATATCTGTCCATAATTTTACCTCTTACAACTTTTTGATCTAATAATAGTGTAATTTTTATGGAGATCATCTCCATGTTTCCCTGAACTGATATATGTTTCTCCTCTTATGATATTTTGCTCACTCTTTCTGTCTTCATAGCAAAAAGCTCCCTCCTTTTGTTGTTTGTCTTTTATTAGGACCTTAAACTATTGAAATTAAGTAATAATTACTTCATTATTCATTTTATAGTCATCATAGATAATTATAACTGCCAACCAGAGCTTGTAATTATTATAACATCTCTAGTTCATCACACATAATTCAAACAGATGACCTGTAAGAAGTAAAAATATAAAAAAACATTGTGCTAAATTAGTCATAAAAGTACACCATAACTTTACATTTATTAGCTAAGTAAATCAGATTATGCTCCAATTTAGAGTTTTATTAGGAATCTGTGCTACATTGCTGTAATTTTAGAAATGATGGAAAATGATCCAGTTTTTTACATAGGAAAATCTGGAAGAATATGTAAGGGACTAACAGTTCCTTCTGGAGTGTGGAATTGGGAAATTATGAATTTTTGAAGAGCACTTTTTACTATGGATTAAATTGCATCCCCACAAAAGATGTCGAAGTCCAACTCCCAATGTCTGTGAATGTGACCATCAATTTAAGATAAGGTCATTGGGATGAGCCCTAATCCAATATGAAAGGTGTCTTTATAAATGGAGAAATTTGGACACAGAGACAGATGCACACAAGGGAAATTCCATTTGAAGAGGAAGGTGGAAATTGGGGTGATGAATCTATAAGCCATGGAACTCCAGAGGTTGCCAGCATACCACCAGAAGCTGGGAGACTTGGAACAGACTGCCTTCATATTCTCAGAAGGAACTGTATAATAAAACCAAATGAAAAGATGAAATACTGCCTTTTACATGGATGGACCTTGGGAATAACATGCTGTGAAATAAGACAGAAAAAGTTAAGAACCATATGATTTCACTCACATGTGGGATATAAAACTGAAACTCATAGACACAAACAACAGTATGGTGGCTACCAGATTAGAGGGTAGGGGGTCAGGGGTAGTAAAGGGTAAAGGAGGTCAAATATATGGTGACAGATGATTTGGCTTTGATTGGTGGGCACACAATGTGATATACAGACGATGTGTCATAGAAACGTACACTTGAAACCTTTATAATCTTATTCAGAGAACCTCACACCTAAAATCTATATGATTACGTTGACCAATGTCACCCCAATAAATTTATTAAAAAATAAAAATTCACTATGCCACTTATTTGGTTAAAAAATAAATTCTGTGTCTATAAAAAAAGAAACCTATATAACCTTATTAACCAATGTCACCTCCATAAATTTAATTAAGAAAACAGAAAACAGGAAAGATGGCAACTACTAGCATTGTGCTAAATAAAAACATTGACTATTAAAAATAAAAATAAAACCAAATAATAAAGAGCAGAAGACAAACAAATATATAAATATGAAGAGAACACAAAAAGCTAAAATCTGCTTCTGTGAATAGAAGAATGAAATCGATAAACTCCTACCATGTGGTGACAGTTATACATGTGTATACATTTGTCTAAACTCATTTCCTATTCTTTTAAAATAGTGTATCTATTGTATATAAATTATTCTTAAGAAATCAATTAATAAATAAAATATGTAAAAAAGTTTTTTTTCATTTTCTCTTTCTTCTTCCTTCCTTTACCTACTGATTTACTTACTTCACATTATTTTAGAAATGATAGAACTTTTAATGAATAGTTTCCATTGTAATTACTTATATTTTATCAATATCATTATGACTTGTCATAATTATTATTTCTAATGATAACATTTTCTAGAATAGGAAACTTGGAGAAGAAACTTGACTACAGTCAAGAAACAAATGATGGAGCTAGAATGCAATTACATCCTATCTGTTTGAACCTTCTCCTGGGCTCAGAGTTTTGTCTGCCATTAGAAAACATTTGACTTGAAGGACAGAGCCTTTGGTAACTTTTAGTAGTCTAGGCCTCAATGTGACTTAGAAAGCATGGTTTTTCCTTAGAGCAGGGTGCATGGGTGGAGCATTTGATAACTGAAATGGGAAGTGTCCCTTAGGGCAGAGTAGGAGGGGAGGGGAGCTCTGAGGACAGAATCTGCCCGCTGACAGCCTTGTTTGGGATGAATTGGCCCCATGGTTTGCTGTGATCCAGGATTAATTGAACTGATTAACTCACTGAGCCAATCTGTCAGGTTTGGGTGGGAAGGGTGGAGTCCTCATCTCTCCAGAGGCTGGCATGTGTGAACTTTGATGAAATACCTATAAATATCTCATGAAGGAAAAAGAATTCTTTAATTCATGTGCTCTGCAGGGGAATGTTTTGGGAGTCCTAGACCTGGCTTTAGAGAAGTTTCTACCACAGAGTAGTGGGAATATTTCCTTTTTATTCTCCGAAGTTCTAAGAGTAGAAGTAAGAAACTTTCTGCGGGTGTTCCAGACCCTTTTGGAGAGTCTAGTTCACATTTTCTAGGAAGAGTTGGCCATCCACGGAGTGTGTCCCCTCCCCATAGATCCTGCAACAGAAAGCCAAGCAGATCCATTTGAAGTACAATTTGCATGTTGCAAACACACGTAAAATAGATCAGAACTGGAAGAGTGAAAACTATGAGCTCTCTGTTGGATATCACCTCTTTTTTTAAAGGTGAGTCTTCAAGCCGCACCGCACCATTTTTCTTTTCTTGCCTCCCACTCAGGACTGGGTTTTAGGGCAGTTGCCATCATGCAGTTCTGTCTCTTGGAAAACCCGGAGTTCCAGGAATATGTTCCCGACGGTGATGAGAAAATGCTGACGCGCCAGGGCTCCCCAACTTTCACTGGCTTCTGCTTGAGGCAGCACTGTCTTAGGCCCGATTCTTACTGCAAACGGGGTACATCGAAGGGAGTAGAGGTGTAGTATCTTATACCTGCAGATTTCTGACTTGCAAAGCGTAGGGACAGGAAAATCATAGAGGTGCATACTGATAATAGGCCATCAGTATGCATTGATACTGATCGATACTCTGATTCTACAATACTATGATGTCAATTGTTCTAATATTAATGATAATAATGTTGGTTGTATAGGATCCACTGTCACCCCACTTACAGCCCAAAATCACATCCTCTTTCTGGGGTTGGAGAAAGGGGTAATATGAGGAGTGGGAGAGAGCAAAACAAAATTGTCTAGTGAAATCCTAGGGCAAATTACTCTTTATCTCTAACATGGGTTTATGCTTGCTTTGCACTGTGGGTTTTCCTTCCTCTGTCTCAGACCTTAATTCCCCTTCCTCCTTCGTTTCCCCACATGCACATTTCCCCCTTTGGGCTCTGATTTCTGCCATCATTCTCTTACCTCTCTATCCCCTCCTCACTATCAGTTTCCACATATACATATAAAATGCTGATTTCTTTGCCCATCCTGAACTTTGCAGGATGTCAGGGAATTGCCATGGAGCACAAAGGCTTGTGTTCTCATCCTGGCTCCTTTCTGACTGCTGCCTGCTAACCTCTGCCTTCCAGCTTAGCTTAGGATCGCATGATTCAACACACACACACACACACACACACACACACACACACACACACTTTAACATTGGAAGGCCATTAGCAAGAAAGTGATTCAACTGGTAAAACCAGGAAATGTTGTGCTGAGAAGATGGCATTTCAGCTAGGCACTCTGTATACAGGTAGCTATGGAGAGGGAGGTTATAGCTGAGGGAGGTCCGCTAGCCACTGTGGGAAATAGAAAATTCAGAGAACAGATGGTCTGGGCAGTGTCAGGCTTGGCTGAAACATGCATAAGGAGAAATACTGGGGGAAAAAGTGGGAAGAAAGAGTTGGCAAGAGTTAGAGGGCTCTGAAAGCCATGGTCAGTATTTCAGCCACTGCATTTGAAAACCATAGTAACCATTTTATTACATTCATGATTCATTATATTTTTAAAGCCTTTTATTTTCAAGAGGTGATGAGGAGGTAAGAAGGAGGAGAGGACAAAAAGAGTAGGAGAAGAGGGCGTATCTGAAACTGTGTCCTTTCTGTTTAGAAAGAGAGAGGACCCATGTGAGGATTTGCTTAAAGAATTCTAGGATTGGCCATTTGTAATACTGATGTTTATGAAATATCGGTCTGATATGAACTAATAAATATAACATTGAAAACTCACATAGATAGCTCACTCAAAGTGTTATTTCTATTTCCTAACTTCTGTGAGACATTTTATTTAGAATTTATCAAGTACCAGTATTAGGTATTGTGTGAAAGGAATTATGTTCTATGTTCTGTGAATATAAAAATGACTCTGTTTTTAGGACAGTGAAAAATACCCTGTAGGTTTTTATAATGATGGACCCATATCATTAGACATTTATCCAGATCAGAATGTACCCCACCCTGGTGAGCCCCAAGATAAACTATGGATTTGGGGTAATTGTGATGTGTCATTGTAGATCCATCAATTATAGCAGAAGCAGCACTCTGGTGGGGATGTTGGTAGTGGTGTGTGCTTGGGGGTCATGTGTGTGTGGAGGCAGGGACCATATGGGTAATCTCTGTAGCTGTCTCTCAATTTTGCTGTGAACCTAAAATTGCTCTAAAATACGAAGTCTTAACAGCACTGATGACAGCAGAGGACCCTATTGAGGGGAATGTATAATCTTGCTGTGCCCCTCTGAAACTAATTGGGAGCGAGCACTCTGATACTTTAAGAAAAGAGGTAACAAGTCAGAGCCACTGTGACATCATTTTTGGGATGCCCACAGGCCAAGAAATAAGTGATTTTTCTAGATTAATATCTATACCAGGTAATCAAGATCACAAAAAGTGAGCTGACAAAGGGTAAAACATTCTTCAAAGGAAAAAGGATTAAAATATTAAATATGTCTGCTAATAACAATTTATATAAATATAATAAAAATGCCTATTAACCAAGTCAGTCAGATAATAAGATAATGTCAAGATATGAGATGACCTGCTTTTGTTTTGTTTGTTTGTTTGTTTGTTTGTTTTTGCTTGTGCGCCACTAGCTTTTCTACAAAATAATCAATATTAAATAATGGCCATACTTCCATAAAAAAGGACATATACATAAACACATATAAATAACTTTATAGAAATTTTCTGGAAGACATACAAAAAATCAAAAGGAGTTATTTCTGGAGACCAAGATTATAGATTCAAATAATTATGGGAGAGATTTTAATCTTTTCCTTTGCATTCTTCTTCTTTAAATATTTTATCATCATCATGGATTATTCTATAGTAAAAATATTGTTAATAAAAGTGTATAAGATACTGAAAAATTTAATTCTTATCAATAGCAATGATAATCTCTAGCATTTGGGGGAGCAATATTATACTTGGGAAATAATTCTAAAGTTGTTTATAAAATTGTTATTTATGAGTGACAACTGGAAGCAACATAAGTATCTTAATGGACAAATTTATACATTTTAACATTGTTAAATTGACAATTAACTATGGAAAATATAATAGCATGGTAAGAAATGTTAAAAAAATTCTAAGCCAACATGAAAACACAAAATGATATTATATGATGATTTTAATCATACAAACTATATATGTGATGAATAAGGGCTTGAAATAAAAAAAATCATAAAATTGTATATTGGGATTATGGGATCTTTTTCTTTCTTCTTATTTTAGTCCTCGCCCAAGGATATTTTTCCATTGATTTTTAGAGAGAGTGAAAGAGAGAGGGGAAGACAGAGAAGTATCGATGTGAGAGAAACACATTGATTGGTTGCCTTCTGCATGCCCTCTGACCAGGGCCCAGGCCGGGGAGGAGCCTGCAACTGAGGTATGTGCCTTGGATGGGAATCAAACCAGAACCCTTTGGTCTGAAGACTGAAGCTCTATCCACTGAGCCAAACCAGGTAGGGCTGAATTCTTTATCAAAGGGAATTCAGAGTAAAGAGGAATATATACGAGTAAAAACACTACTTAGATTATAGGCATATTAGAAATTTTATGTCAGGGCAAATTCATCAGCAGAGAGGCTCAATATTCTAACGGGATAAATTCAAGAGTAGAGTAAATAAAGAGTAGTTCCTGCCCTAGCTGGTTTGGCTCAGTGGATAGAGCACTGGCCTGTGGACTGAAGGGTTCGGTTCTATTCTGATCAAGGGCACGTGCTTAGGTTGCTACCTAGGTTACAGGCTTGATCCCTGGACCTGGTCAGGACGTGTGCCTCTCTCATGTTAATGTTTTTCTCTCTGTATCCCTCCTCCTCCCTTCCACTCTCTCTAAAAATCAATGGAAAAATATCCTGGGGTGAGGATTAACAGAAAAGAAAAAGCAGGAAAAAAAAGTTTCCCAAATTATGTCAACTTCAAAGAATTGTCCAGACATTTGTTATATCAAGACAGTCAGTGAAGCTACACAAGAGGCATTGGTAAAAGACTGTTAAAATAAAGCACATTTCACCAGTGTCCCAAAGAGTTCTGGGATAATGGATACAAAAATGAGAGAACTGAACAATCATTATATTGGAATAGTGTTGATCAGATTTCATAGCTCATAGATAAGATATATAATACATGAAATATGCGTGTGTATGTGTGTGCATATGTATGGGTATAATATATATATCTTTTAAATTTTAGGAAAACTTGGAATAAGGCAGGGCAAGTATTTGCCCTCTATTTTTCCACAGGAAGGCTGAATTTCAAAGAGGTTAAGTCACTTGCCCAAGAAAAGTACAAATTGTGCAGTTCTCAGCCTTGGTAGGAATCAAGCTTTTTAAAGGACGTTTATTTGTTTTATTCCCCAAATGCAGACACTTTGGTCCAATGTGATAAGTTTCTGAACAACAGGTAGATCTGGGAGAGGCCTGGACATCACAGAGTTACAAAGATTCATGGGGGATTAAAGGCAGTTGGAGGTAACAGGATGGAGCAGAAACAAGGAATTCAGAGTTCAGCTCACTAATCTTCTCAACATGACACGTCTTTTCTTCTCTCTGCAGATTAAACCTGTGTCAACTGCACCTTACCTTCTTCAGCTACTACTATGGTGATGAATAATAGTGTGATTGAGTTCATTTTGTTTGGGTTGACGCAGGATGCAGGAAAGCAGAAAGCAGTATTTGGGGTCTTCCTGATGCTTTACCTTGCGACACTGATGGGGAACTTTCTCATTGTAGTGACTATTAAAACAAGCAGGACCCTTGACAGTCCCATGTACTTCTTCCTGTTCTATCTGTCCTTTGCTGATGCCTGCTTCTCCACAACCACAGCCCCCAGATTGATTGTGAACGCCCTTTCTCAGAAGAAGACCATCTCCTACAATGAGTGCATGACTCAGGTCTTTGCAGCCCATTTCTTTGGCTGCATGGAGATCTTTGTGCTCCTCCTCATGGCCTTTGATCGCTATGTCGCCATTTGTAAGCCTTTGCGGTACACAACCATCATGAGCCAGCGAGTCTGTGTTGTGCTGGTGATTCTGGCTTGGGTGGGATCTTGTATCCACTCTTCAGCACAGATAGTACTAGCTTTGCACTTGCCTTTCTGTGGCCCCAATGTGATTGACCACTATTTCTGTGACTTACAGCCCTTGTTGAAACTTGCCTGCATGGACACTTATGTGATAAATTTGCTAGTTGTTTCTAATAGTGGGGCCATTTGCATGGTAAGTTTTATAATCCTGCTTATCTCCTATGGTGTCATCTTGTACTCTCTGAGAAACCACAGTGCAGAAGGAAGGCAAAAAGCCCTTTCCACATGCACCTCCCACTTTATTGTGGTTGTCATATTTTTTGGCCCATGTATATTCATATACACACGCCCACCGACCACATTTCCAATAGACAAGATGGTGGCTGTGTTTTATACAATTGGGACACCCTTGCTCAACCCTCTGATCTATACATTGAGGAATGCAGAAGTGAAAAACGCCATGAAAAAATTATGGTGTAGCAAAGGATGACTCCAGTTGATAAATGATGTATGGGGATTCTAATGTTGACTGCCTTAACAGCTTAGTTTTGTTTCATGGATAGGAAAGGCAAAATATTCTTGTTGGGAAATAAACAATTAAGAAATCTGAGAAGATTGCATTAGAATATGATTACTACTTAAAGTCCATAATTATTTTGAACAATCTATGCTGATCCTTACTTGAATTCTATCAGCATCTGACCATACTCAGTAGGTAATTTGTATACAAATTTTTCTTCAGAAAGAAAAGTACTGACTAATGACATAGTAAGTCTGTGTGTGTATGCACCATTTTTTTTATAGGTTTCATTCTTGTTCTAATGAATGTCTGGACACTTGCAGAGTCAAGATTTCTGTCTTGACAACCTGAAGATTAGAGAACATGTCTGAGAAAATGCTGCTCTGGAAATCTGTGCCTGAGCCTACTTCCCTGGGGGTATCTACATTGGTGAACCCTCTAACTCCAATGAAAGCTAGAAACATCAGTGAGAACCTAGAATGTCCCTAGAAAATCTCTCAAAATTAATTTTGTGAGTGGTGAGCAAGGGAGGAATGTTATATTTGGATGAGGTAGGCAATACCAGCCAGTCAGTTGCTCTTTGGGGTCTTCACAGTGCTCTTCACAAAGGAGAGAAAGAGACAGTAAGAGAGTTTGGCAGCAGGAATATGCAGAGGAAGGGTACAGCGGGGAAGGGAGGACAGAGAGCAATGCATGATGAAGAGAGAGAAAAGAAGAAAGGAAAGTGGAGATTTTGTCCAGATGGGAGAGAAGGAGCTTTATCTTCCTTCCTTCTTGAGCATAATTTTTTGAGTATGTGAACATTTGAAGGAAAAATGAAATCTCAAGATATTCCTCTATCATTGATCTTCCTGGGCTAAGTTTATTTGGGTACCAGGAAAGACAGGAATGAAGCTTTTTTTCTTCTTATATCTCAAAATTGAAAAATCAGATTTTTTGGAAGAATCTGGGATCAAAAGTCAGGTCTACTATTTCTTAACTCTGGTCTTTTAGTTTTATATAAGAATGTTTTAAAATCTGTATTTTCACCCTAGTCAGTTTGGCTCAGTGGATAGAGCATCATCCTGCCAACTGAAGGGTCCCGGGTTCAATACCAGTCAAGAGCACATGCCCAGGTTGCAGGCTCGAGCCTAGTAGGAGGAGTGCAGGAGGCAGCCGATCAATGATTCTCTATCATCAATGATTCTCTCTCATCATTGATGTTTCTATCTCTTTCTACCTCTTCCTTACTCTCTGAAATCAATAAAAATATATTAAAAAGATATAACATTAATTGAAATAAAAAATAAAATGTGTGTTTTCATTTTTGAGGAGAACATAATCTATATGTATAATTCACACACACCACCACCACTACCACCTCCACCTCCACCTCCTAATCAAGTACTGCCATGCCATGGCACCAGCAGTGGGTGCTAGTAGGACTGGGGCCATCAGTGGGTGCAAGTGGTGACTGCTGCCCTGATTATCCCTCAGGAGCAGGGGG
Organism: Myotis lucifugus; assembly: GCF_000147115.1. Classification (NCBI taxonomy): domain Eukaryota; kingdom Metazoa; phylum Chordata; class Mammalia; order Chiroptera; family Vespertilionidae; genus Myotis; species Myotis lucifugus. Next base: position 2,321,757 of record NW_005871145.1, on the reverse strand, counting down.
AAGTGGAGGAGCCCTCAGGGGAGATTGGGGCCGGTAGCCACAGCTTGCACCCACTGATGGCGCCGAGCTTTCAGGACTGGTGCTGGGTGCCAGCAGTGGGTGTGAGTGGCAGCTCCAGCGCTGGCTGTGGGAGTGAGTGGTGGCTCTGGTGCCAGCAGCAGGTGTGATGGGGGGATCATGGTGTGCAAGAGCAAAGCATTTTCAGTAACCACCAGAGGCTTGCCCTGATGACAGTGACCGGCGTCCCGCCTTTGTCTAGAGCCCCTGCTCACCTGTTCCACGCACGCCCCCTGGTGGTCATCGCACATCATAGTGACTGGTTGTTCGGTTGTTCCAGTTGTTCCGCCATTCAGTCTATTTACATATTAGCCTTTTATTATATAGGATTCTAATTTCTGCTACTTCTCATTTTTGGCAATAACTCAGCTTTTGCCATTTTAAATAGTTTAAGTATTGCTTACAATATTCTGCAGGAATTGGAATTCCTGGAAGCAAGTGTAATAGCTCAAAAATCTGACAGGCAAAGCAGTTCTTAGAACTGCAGTCACCCAGCAGTGTCCCACTTTAGCATAATAAACCTTCAACAGATTAAGAGTTGAGAGGGAGGTGGGAGACATGCAGAGCTTTTGGGAAAAAGAATGATATAGTGAGAATTTAGCATAAAAAATCCCACTTAGAGACTCTTTACATGTTTCTCTGACAAGTATTTACATTGCAGTTTCCCAGAGGAACATTTTGCTGAATGTTATAGGTGAATTTCAATGCTCTAGGTAAAAACTATTTGGTGTTGGTAAAAATAGCAAGGAGTGCTGGCTTCTGGGTGTATTTTCAAGGTAAAACCAGCAGAATTTAGTGTCAGATTGTGTGAAGAAAGAAGTAAAGAGTGACTTAAAAGGACTTTTGGCCTCAGAGATGGACAGGATGGAATTGCCATGAACTGGGAAAGGAGCATGGTGGTCATGGTGGTGTGAAGGTTGAGGGGTTGTAAGCAGGTGTTCAGTTTTTTATATATTCTGAATTTGAGATGTTGATTAGACAACAAAGTGGATATTTTGGACAGGCAGTTAGTTATATGAGTCTGGAGTTAGGGAGCATGGTCTGGGATGCAGATATACGTTTGTGGGTCTTCAGCAGTTCTCTGCCATTTAAGGTCATGGGACTGGATGCATTTACTGAGGCAATATGCACAGACAGAGGAAAAGAAGAGAACCTAGGACTGAGACTGGTGTAGAACAATCTTAACAAGTCAGAGAGAAGAACCTGAACCAAGAAAGGAGAATGACCTGTGAAATAGGAGGAAAACCAAGAGACTAAGGTAAGTTGGAAGCTGAGTGAATAAAGAATGTCCAGAAAGTAAGAATGTTATGTAAATCTAATACTGATCTAGTAAGATGATGGCTGAGAACTGGCCATTGGATTCAGTAATGTAGAGGTCATTTGCAATATTCACAGGAAGTTTGTTAGGGTGGAGTGGTGGAGAAACCTGCCTGGTATTGGTTTAGAATGGACTTGGAGGACAGGAATCTTGAATGGCCAGGGGATCAACAGTGTAGTAACTACCTGTGATACTAGGTGGGTACTTGAATTATAGGAGGGATCACTTTGTAACCTATATGAATGTCTATCCGCTGTCCTGTGCACCTGAAACTAATACAAAATAATGTTGAATATAAACCATAATTGAAAAATAATCCTATGTAATAAAAGTCTTATATGCTAAGTGTCCCATCATCTGGTCATCAGTTCAACTAGTCAAAGTGTAATATGCTAATGATATGCTAAGGCTGCTCAACCACTTGCTATTACGTGCACTGATCACCAGGGGGCAGACAGTCGACTAGTCCCTGTGATGTGCACTGAACACCAGGAGGTAGATGCTCCGACCAGTAGGTTAGTTTGCTGCTGGGGTCCAGCTGATCAAGACAGGCTGGACACGCCCTGGAGCCCTCCCGCAGTCCCTCCCTAGTTGGCCAACCTCTGTGTCCCTCCCTGGCCCCTATTGCGCACTGGTGGGGTCCTTCAGCCTGGCCTGCACCCTCTTGCAATCTGGGACCCCTCAGGGGATGTCAGAGAGCTGGTTTTGGCCTGATCCCGCAGGCCAGGCTGAGGAACCCCACTGGTGCACAAATTCATGCATTGTGCCTCTAGTATAATAAATAAGAAAATATATCAAATTCTTCCAACATATTTTACTATGAAGGGGAAAAATTAATGGCAAAAGTAGTTGATCTTCCAATGAGGTGGTGCTCAAGTCAAATAATCTCTCCTCTGCAGAGAGGGGAGAATTCTCTCCATAGCAACTTTTCCAAGAGGAGTGTTGCGTTTAGGTCGCAGAACAGCTAGCTTATAGGGATCAAGATTCTACCACAACAGGCAGGAAGTCTGAATATGAGGCCACAAATGCTGGAGGGTGGACAAAGGATGTGAAGCAAGTTTGTAGAAATTCTTTTCTGATTGCTTCAAGGTGTCTTTGTGAAGTAGAAAGAGATTGGTTGAGAATGAGGAAAGAGAAGAAGTTATTGGGATTTCAAAGATAAAAAGAAAGGTGGAAAGAGTCCTCTAGCACATGTGGTCCTTTATCACTAACCATCCTAAGCATCCTTTATTCACTTTATTGGTAGAACAGGATACATGGACTGTGGAGTTGCAGATTGGATATGACCGTAACATATGCCATCATATCCCTGACAGGCAGAGATGTCAGAAATGACACTAACGTAGGCATTGGGCTCTTCAGCCTTTTAAATGCTGAAGTTTAGGCTGTTAAATAATTTTGGCTGAACACCAAGGTCAAAGCTGACCTTTACAGCATTTTTATTAAAAGCCTCTGCAAAATACTCAAATTTGAGAAACAACTGTCCACACATTGACAAGGTGCCATGGAAACTTCAAAGGGACCCACAGGTTTTGAATGTGAAGTTGGTGCTGTGCTCATGCTCAGAGTGTGGAAGGGTGTGGAAGGGTGAGGAGTGTGATCTTAGAAAGATGTTCTTTGTGAGGGCAGAGGGTTGGCATGCACTCATGGATGGAGAGAAAAGGAAAGAGGCCTCAGCCACAGTTCGTGATGGACAAGGTACTGGAGATAAAGATGCCATTCAAGGTGGCTGATGTAATGTCTTCAGAGAATTCTCTCACTATGTTGGGGAATTGTATCTGCTAGTAGGAGCCATTTTCAGTAGCTAAATGGTAAGATTTATTGCTAAAGCTTCTTGCCAAGAACCATTGGTTGCTAGAAGTTATCACTGGGGAGTGGATAGACAGAAGTGCCTGTTAGTGTGGAAGTGGTTTTGGCACCAAGCATTCTACATAATTAAAGCATTGCATCAGCCTCGGAGACCAAGAGACCATGTTGGAAGGTGATGCTGACCACAGTTTGCCATGTACGTCAGGGAATACACTTTTCCCTTCCCTGCTTCATGAGCCAAAGGCAGGGCTGGAGTCCAAGGCATCTGTAACTAAGGCTGACCTAAAGAATACATTATTGTCATCACCTCAATATAGCTTATGACCCCCAAAAATTACACCTTAGAGAAATATTTGGCATATGTGTGTAAAAGTTTATATATCAACTAATAAATCACATTGTATTTTTTAAATGGAAGACTATGTTTTAGAGCATTTTTTAGGTTGAGCAGGAGGTACAGAGATTTTCCATTTACCCTGTGCCCCCCCATCTGAATAGCCCCCCCCCATCATCAATGTCCCCTATCAGAGTGGTACATTAGTTACCCTCAGTGAACCCACATTGGCACCTCATAATCATCCAAGTTCATAGTTTACCTTAGCGGTCTCTCTTGGTGCTAGACATTCTATGGGTTTGGACAAATACTGGTATATAATGACACACATCCATCATTATAGTGTCATACAGAGTAGTTTCACTGCCCTAAGAATCCTCTGTGCTCACCTATTTATCTCCCCTCCCCCCACATGCTCATATTGGATGATTAAATTACAATATAGGGTTAAGGTAAATTTACATTTAATTAGGCTGTCTTTTTTTAGTTCTTCACTTCTAAGTAATTTCTTGTAGGCAAAAGTACCTGCCGACAAGGTCTGCCATTGGAAGATACCAGATCCACTTGGGGCTCAAGATTCTGGAAGTTCATCTATTTATATAGCAGGGTAGCACAGCAATAAGAGAGTAAAGATGATACATCTCATGATCATTTTCCAAACAGAAGTTCTTATTTTACTTGGTTAGGCTTTTGAGCTCAGGCTAAACTTTGGGGAACGAAGAACTTTATGATATCATGTAATACTCTAAGATCCTTTATTTTCATGGCTCTCCGAACCTCTGAAAGTCACCTTTAATTAACATAGGTATGTAGATATAGATGGAAACATTATTATAAATATACATTTTATTAACAGAGGCATAATCATATACCTCAAACCTAACTTTCTAGATCACATATTTTAATAATATTTAATGCACAAGGGAAAGTTTCTGCTTTAAAGAAACTGTCTTCCTCTCACAGGACACCAGTCTATTTTAGTGTTCTAATTTTTTTCTTCAAATATGATACAGATAAATTGGGTAAGGATTGAACCTCTGGCTTCAGGCACCACACTGCCTTCCCTGGATTATATCTTCAAATAATGATAAGAACAAGAAGAGTTTTTGTCTCCTAATGCATGGAGGGACAGCTAAGGGCACTCAATGGGAGCAGAGTAGTTTCTTGACGTTCCACTTCCTCTTTCACCTAAGACACTGTTGTTTCTTCTTCCTGCTTTCCAAAAGGGGTGGACATACTTGACACTGACTTAGAGTGTTCTAACAGGTAAGTGACAGATGACTGACATCTTTATAGTCAGGGGAGTATTATTACAGAACAATCCAACGTGATTTGAAAATATATTTCTATATGTCTTATACTGCTCGTACTTCCTCTGAGACAGGAAAAGAAAAACATGTTTTAGAAATTTTATTGTTAATGTAGTAAATAAGTAGAATGAAAATAAGTTTTGATATAACACAACCTTTTGAATTCAACAAATGTTTTATGAGCACTAGGCCTGAGAAAATCCATCATTGTGTGGGGAGAGAAAAATGAATTCCGTGCCTAAGGTTTATTAGAGTTTCTTGAGATGGCAGAGTGCAGAAAAGTTTACAATGCTTTTCATGTCCAGTAGCTGAGCAAGATACATCCTCATTACGGGTATTACAAGTTAAAGGAGAATATGTCTAGTTAGAAGTTAGAGAAAGTGTTAATAGAGGTAGGGGCCTGACATAGCTGCTAGAGAATGCTACCTCTTCCATCTCCAGGTGACAGCTTTAAATGGAAGATTGTAAATCCCAGTCTGGAATTATTCTGCTTTGCATGCTGCTAATACTGTATCATAAGAACATATTTGCAGTTGATGTGCATTTGGGATTTAGTATGAAAAGCTGAACAACTGCTTCTCATGGAAAGTTTAGAGAAACCGGACAATGTGAAGGTTAAAAACTATAATGAAGGTGAAAAGTAATGTGTCATATGCATGGGAGGGAGACTTTATCATTCTTTAACCTGGGATTTTGAGGGATAAAAAATTTTGGTACAATCTATTAATTTTCCCACAGAGAATGGTAAATTTTGCATAGAAATAATATGAGCATAGGGGTTCTCCCTAAGATAGAAGTGCAGTAGAACTGAGCCAGGGAGGGTTGAGTAGTTTAAGAGAGAGTCCTTAAGGAAAATACTGATTCTCACTGTGGCCTCTGCAATAAAACGGACTTTTAGGATGAAAGTCTCTGTGTTCCATCCTCATCTATTCTCCACCTTTTCCCAGCTTATTTCCTTTAAGCTCTTCCCCATTATCTCCAACCCAACACATGGTCTGTTTATTATGGTTTCAACATACTTAGCTATTCTAAAGTTGGCTAAACTTGCTTGGAAAGTTCAGGTAAGTTATTAGAAGATGTTCTATTTTGCTAGTGTGGTTTTGCCTCCAGATCATTGTTACCCATTTTTGTTACAAGTTCCTTTCAGAACCCAAGATGAAAGGTGTTAACACACATCTGGAAATAGTGAATGTGGTCATCCACAAAGACAAGCACTAAAACAAACATCAGTGTCGGGAAGATAGGAATAGTATCAAAGCTCTCCCTGCATTCTTTCAAGGCCAAGGATTCATGTAAAACACGTCAGATGCTTAAGGTAATCCTTTCTCTGGGTGTCCAAATCCCCAAGTCTTTCTTGGCTGTGTGGGCTATTCTACTCCAGGGTGTGGAGCTGACTTACTAACTTATTTAAAGTTGATCTCAGGTTTTTTAAAAAAATTATTTATAAGTTGGGAGCATGTTTATCTGTCTACTATACATAATAGGTAGGAGGAGGCCACATTAGATTAATGATGTGAATGTGTTTTCTAATTAGAATAGTACTAAAACAATCAGGTATGATATTTTAAGAGGTAATAGAGAAAGTTCAATGTAAAGACACTCTAAGCACCTACATGGCACAAGGCATTGGGTTTGGCATGATGGAGAATATAATCCAGAGAATATGTAGTTTCCAAAGATTCTTATTCCAAAAAGGAAGCTAACTGAATTTCAGCATAGTATGTAATAATATAAGAAAAGCTGCAAAGCGAGCCTTTAGAGAACTGGAGAGAGAATTTCATTTTTCACAAAATGATCACCAAAGGCTGCCACAGGAGAGTTGTATTTAAAGGGTACTATAGGAAGGTACAAAATTCACAAGCTTACTTGAGACTCATAGGACCCTATAAAGTAGTCATTACAAATTCAGGCTCAAAGAGTTGAGATGACATAATAAGAAACCACAGCTACAATGTCCATGATGAGGAATATTTATTTTTCTTAAGATATTTCATAAAATCACATATTATGTCATGAATTAATTCCTTTATCATTATTATTTTTGCAGATAAAATATCTTACACTCACCCTTGTCCTCTTTCATGAAATCATGCAGCTGAATAATAATGTGACTGAGTTCATTCTGCTTGGATTGACCCAGGATCCTGTTAGGAAGAAAATAGTGTTTGCCACTTTCTTGCTTTTTTATTTGGGGACGTTGCTGGGGAACTTTCTGATTATTACTACTATCAAGACCAGCCGGACCCTTGAGAGTCCAATGTACTTCTTCCTTTTCCATTTGTCCTTATCTGATACCTGCTTCTCTACCTCCGTAGCCCCTAGAATGATTGTGGACGCCCTTTTGAAGAACACTACTATCTCTTTCAATGAGTGCATAGTCCAAGTCTTTTCATTCCATTTCTTTGGCTGCCTGATCCTCATGGCCCTTGACCGCTATGTGGCTATCTGTAAGCCCCTGCACTACATGACCATCATGAGTCACCATCTGTGGCGTGTTGGTGGCTGTGGCCTGGGTGGGGTCCTGTGTGCATTCTTTAGCTCAGGTTTTTCTGGCCTTGAGTTTACCTTTCTGTGGCCCCAATGTAATTGATCACTATTTTTGTGACTTGCAGCCCTTGTTGCAACTTGCTTGTGCGGACACCTATGTGATTAATCTTCTCTTGGTGTCCAACAGTGGGACCATTTGTACAGTGAGTTTTGTCATGTTGATGTTCTCCTATGTGGTCATCTTGCGTTCTCTGAGAAACCACAGTGCTGAAGGGAGGAGAAAAGCCCTCTCCACCTGCGTCTCCCACATCATCGTGGTCATCTTGTTCTTTGGTCCCTGCATTTTTATATACACCCGCCCTGCGACCACTTACCCCCTGGATAAGATGATAGCTGTGTTTTATACACTTGGAACACCTTTGCTCAACCCTTTGATATATACACTGAGGAATGCAGAGGTGAAAAATGCCATGAGAAAGTTCTGGAGCAAGAAGCTCGTCTCAGATGACAAATGATGACTGGAACTTGCAAATTTTTCTTCATAGTTTGGACTGATCTAGAAGAAGCCTACAGAGAATATTATCTTCTTATTGTGGAGTTAATATAATGCTAACTTGGGGCATTAGAATTAATTTCTTCAGGAAGAAAGGCAATGTGCACACATATACTGGGTGGTGTCAAGTCAGTTATATTTATTTATATATTTTTTATTTTTATTTATTGATTTAGAGAGAGAGAAACTGATTTGTTGTTCCATTTATTTATGCATTCATCGGCCGATTTATTTTAAAAATAAATATTTTTATTGATTTGAGAGGAAGGGAGAGGGAGAAAAAGATAGAAACATCAATGATGAGAGAACCATTGATCGGCTGCCTCCTGCATGCCCCACACTGGGGGTCAAGCCCGCAAACTAGGCATGTGCCCTGAACAAGAATTGAACTGTGAGGCTCAACCACTGAGCCATGCTGGCTGGGCCATTTGTTGATTCTTTTATGTACCCTGACTGAGTATCAAACCCACAACCTTACAGTATGGGGATGACCTCTACTCAACTGAGCTATCCAGCTAGGACTCCAGTCAATTTTAAGTAGAAGAAGATACAGCCCAGGAACAAACAGCCATCACTGTTCCCTGCCTCTCTTGCCTGCCTACTGTCACTGTGATTTTGACCTGGTGTTTTCCCTGCCCTGCTTCATGTTGGCTTGTAGTGTTCTGTTTATACTTACACATTATGTACTTATGTCCATCGTTTAGCAGGCTCTCCTTCCTAGTGTCTCATTTATTAGACACTGTGTTCTGAATGTCTGAGCATAGACCTTCAACTTGCTTGTTCTTCCTGACTCAGAAGAAAGCATCATATTAAAATAATAGTAGAATCTTCATGTTTTAAGGGACAATATATATATATATAATCTAGTTAATCTCCCTTTAGTTCTTGGGATAATATTTTAAATTTTTCTCATGTTTACCTAGATCCTTTTGGTACAGTGACAGAACATGGTGAGAAAGTTCACATTTTGAAGGAGTTTTTTTTTTTAAAGCTTTTAGCTATTGAGGTTGCACTCATTATTCTTTTTCTGAAAACTACTTTTTTTTCCCTCCAAAAATGATCCCTTTGAATTTTTGGGAAGTACTAAGTTTTCTCTTAATCATATCAATTATGGTAACTTGTTCATAACATTGAGTTATTATGATTGTCACATAGTGGCCCAAATTAAGGTAGATATATTTATGTGGGTTAGAAGTAAAGGAGACAGTAGTTGATGGTAGAGAATTTCAAAATAATAACAAATTAAAGACAAAAATGTTATAATCAGAGGAAGATTTTTAGGGTAAAGCAGAATAGTTACATCACAAGTATGAATTATTTTTAGTGAGTTTTAATATAATCCAGAAAAGACAGTAACTTCAGAGAGACTGAGATATTTGGATGAAAAATATATTAATGCAATAGAGATGGATAACACCTTTTGTCACCATCTGTCAATATCATTGTCTCTAATTACATGATCACTAAGAATCTTTCTGATTTCAATGTTGTCTTATTTGCATTTTTATCTACATAGAAAAGTCAACATGAGTATTTGTTTTAAATTTGGAACTTCCATTTCTATTTATAAATTACTAAATTATATTAAGATTACTAAATCTGTATTAAATTTTGTCATACCAGGAACTTTAGAACTTCTTTAGCATGAAAAAAAGATGATAATTTCTCTGTGTGAGAATGGAAACCTGTGAAAATGGAAAGTGGGGTCATTTAGGTACTGGCAGTGCGATGGGATAACTTGGGGTATGAAATGCGGTTATAGGAAAGACAACATAATGAGGAAAGGCTTTGTGGAAATAGGGACATTTAAGTCTGACCTTAAGCATGTTAAGAAAAAGCTGAGCACCGTCAACATCTATACTAATAAAAGGGTAATATTCTTATTAGACCAGATAGAACGGATGTCTTCCAGATGTCCTTCCTGACAAAGCCAGGGGCATGGCTGGCCTGCAAATCACCCGTGGCCCTTTGCCCAGGCTGACCCTGTCCCACATTGGATGCCCCCCACCCCAAACTGGGGCCCCCTTCAGGGAAGGCCAGCCAGCCCCCACCTATGCACCAGGCTTCTATCCTATATAATAAAAGGGTAATATGAAAATTGACCCTAATGGCAGAATGACCAGAACAACCACTGGACCAGTCACTATGAGGAGCACTGACCACGTCTTGGTCCCTTCCCCTGTCTATCAGGCACTGATCACCCAATGGCGAATGGAGAACCAGGGGGTGGGTGGTGGTGGGGGGCAGGGCCAGCTGCAGGGCAACTGTGGAAGATGGCCCTGATCACAGGCCAGGCCTAGGGACCATAAGTCCACATAAATTTTGTGTGCCAAGTCTCTTCTACACTAATAAAAGGGAAACATGCAAATTGACCATACCTCTGCTATGCCCACCAGCCAATCAGGGCAAGTATGCAAATTAACCCAACAAAGATGGCAGCGGCCACAGAGCTGGAGGCAAGTATGCAAATTAACCCAACAAAGATGGCAGCGGCCACAGAGCTGGAGGCATGGGTTGCATGGGCTGGGGCCTGTGTCACCGGGGACCTGGGGAGGCGGGTGGGCAGCACCAGACACCACTGTCACCGGGGACCTGGGGAGGCGGGTGGGCAGCACCAGACACCACTGCCAGATGCTGCCCACGGGTTAATTTGCATATGCAGGCACAGAGCGAAGACTGAAGACAACTGAAGACTGAAGAGGCCTGGCTTCTCTGCTGCAGCTGGACCAAAGGCCTGGGTCCTGGCTGCCAGAGGAAAACCAGTGCTGGAAGCCAAGGGAAGGAAGACCTATTGCGCGAATCTTCGTGCAACGGGCCTCTAGTTAATAAATATTAGCCTTGGACATGGAAGCAAAAGGAGGCTCTTAAGAAATATAATTAGTGTATTAGGGTTTATTTCTGCATAGAAAGTAATAAAGCTACTTTTAAGACCATTTGGTCACTGACCATAAAACTTACATTTAATACTTAACATCACATATTTGAAGCAATTTAAAAGGATTTCTTTGACAGCACACTTGAAAAGTCGAAGCAAGAGCAAATTAAAATCACCAGTTTTTTTTCACTGGTCTTGTCCAAGAATCACCATGGGGATTGCCTGTGAGATGGCACCCCGGTCCTCTCATGCCCTTAAATACTCCTGACTGCAGCTTCCCCAGGTGCCTCCAAGCCCTGTGCACTGAGGGAGCAGTACCTTGCTGCTCATTACTGTGTTGGAGGGAAAAAAGATGAGAGCTTTGTGCGTTTCCCCTGCAGTTTGTGATGTAATGCTCATTCCTTTTATGTGTATAGAGAAAGTTAATTTTCAAAATATATTTATTTTAAATATAATTTGAAAGCTGGATACAAAGCATGAGACTTTTTTTCATTGCCTTTCTCCCCTAAGAGATCTATTTGATTTAGAATAGATTTTTTTTTTTGTCTTTTGGCATGAGTTCAAGAAGACAAGGATTTCCCTTCAGATATTGATTGGAATGAACTGATATTCAATATGTGAGTTCTTATTTTTTCTTTTCCTTTTCCATCTTTTTTCTCTTCCTTTTATGCTTTTGAATGCCTGAGTCTAAGTAAAGTTAGTTCTTTGAGTAGCTATGGAATAATCAATCCTTATCTGCTTCTTTTTTTAGGAAATTATATTTTCCATAAATATGTGTTCTAAAAATGTATCTCCTTGGTAACTATTTCTTTTATAACTTTTATGGGCTTCTAATTCATGTCAAAATTGGCATTTTAATAGTTTACAAAATGATTTTAAGAGGTCTGTTTGAACAGGAAATGAACAAGGGGAATGCTCTCTTGAAATCTGGCTTGAAACTTGAGATTGTTAGATGCTAGGACAGGAGGCTACGAGAAATAGTGGTGTTTTGTACTCTAGTTCAGATAGAAAAGCAATGATACAAAACTATAAAAGTTTGAAAAAATGATCAAATAATTGACAAAGACAGCAATAATAAAAAGAATAAATACTGTAAAACATGGAAAATTGATGACTTTGATAAATTAATTGATAAATAATTTAATATATCACTTGATTTTAAAACATTAGTTCTTTGCAGCTGGAAGAATCCATGAAAACTAATATTCCTATTTCCTGGAGAGGAAATAGATATCTATGTATCTATAAAATAGTACTGAGGTCATCTGTTCTTCAAGGGTGATGAGGGCACTATAATTTTCAGTTTTTTCCTGTGACTAAATCTGTTTTCATACTCAAAATAGATCTTAGTGATTTGTATCATGGTAGATGTGTCATATGGAGCCAAAATTTAAATTTCTGTCTACTTTTCCATAATAAGAACATATCACATCTTATTTCTGTTCTATTGTCAGGTATTTAGATCACTTCTATCTTCCAAATTTAAATGAGTCTTCAACAAACACACTTCTGAATGCTTTGTGGATAGTTTTGCTCAGTGCTCATAAAGTTTTTTATGAACAGACTTAAAATTGTACTTTTATGAAGTTGATAAGTGGAATAGTATTATATTACTGTTTAGTTTGCATTTCCCTGAATATTTTTATATATGTTTTGGCCAGTTGGAATTTCCTTTCTGTATATTGCTTAGTCAAAGTTTTTGCTGTTTTAGAAAAATGGGTTACTTACTTATATATTATTGATTTACAGGATTCATAAATACCCCCATTTTGCCACTCTTAAAAATTTTGATTCAAATGGAATTTGTCACAGAAATTTTAGACGTATTATATATATTTTACAAATTTGCCTTTTGTGCTTTGCTTAAGAAATGTTCCTACTTAAGATATAAACCAATTCTAAATTTTTCTTAAATATATTTCTTATTTTACTTGATACATTTGCATCTTCAGCCATGTAGAACATAATTTTTTGTGCCTTTGAGGAATATATTTTTTCCTCTAGAAGGAGATTCAAAGTCCTAACATCAGTTACCAATAAGTCCATTATTTCACATCAGTTTGAAATCCCAACTTAAACATGGAATGAATTCCAGTATATTTATGTGTTTATTTATTGACTGCCTCTAAGTCCACTGTTGTGTCTTTATCAACAACTCTTTCGTTGCCATAGCTTGATAACATATTTCTGTTCTGAGGAGCAATGTCTACCTTCTTCTGTCTTCCCTTAAAAAGTTAGCTTAGCTAATCTGAATATGAAGTGTTTCTGAACTTTGGAACCACCTTTACAAATTTTACAAAAAATTTTGTCAGAATTTTTGTTTTAATTATTGACTGTATTAGTTAATTTGGAAAGAATTGACATCTTTTTATATTGCTATTCCTTAACCAGAAACCTGTTATATCTTTTTATGATTGCAATCCTTTTATATATTTAAATATAATTCTATATTCAAGTAAGGGATTCTATTTTTTAGGCTAGAATAAGTAACTCACAGTTAAAAAGAACTTTTAATTGTTTATTTTAAACAAATTGTACTACAGCTCAGGACAATTGCAATTGGAGTTTTGTGATAGTTCCAGAGATTTTGCAAGAAGTTAGATCACAGGCAATTGCTTGGGGTTGATGGATGGAATTCAAACAAAAAATCGATGAACTCCCTAAAATCCTATAAAAATTATCTTTTCATGCCAAATGTTCATTTTTCTAAAACAATTTCATAGGAATTCAGATGAAGTAAAAGACATTGTTCAATTAACATTATAACCCTTCATAAACAGGCTAATAATGTGTAGGATTTATTTTTTGTAAAACTGAGCTTTGAGTTTAGCAATTTTGTGATATATTTCAGATCAGGTTGCAGAGAGGAAGTAAGAGATGGTGTATAATATTTTGCACCAAAGAAACACTTCCTTGTAACTAAAATATTCCAAGGACTTGGGCCAATGAGTGTGCAGTAAGCCTGGTAAGGAAAAAGAGTGGTTCAATTCAAGGAGCTGCATGGTGGTGAAACGGATGGAGTGAATAAGGATTTCTGGATGCAGTGTGCTCCTTCAAGAGTGTGTCCTAAAAGCAAGCACCAGAAAGGGTGACTAAGGACAAAAATGGTGAGAACTCCTTGGTTAGACTGGAAAGTGAACTGGGAAATAAGGTCAATTTCAGGAAGCGGTAAATGCAATAAAAGTCCCTACAATGCAGCAACACTTCCCCCCAAAGACCTGCTTGTTGCTTTTTTTCCCCCTCCACTTAAAAATATGTTCATGAAAAGGTTCTTTTTAAAAAAACTTTTCTTGAATTTTTTGGGTTGACATTGGTTAATAAAGTTATATAGGCTTCAGATGTACAATTCTACATATGTGTCATCTGTATATTGTATTGTGTGTTCACCACCCAAAGCCAAATCTCCTTCTATCTCCATTTATGGTCCTTTCACCTTCTTCTCCCTCCTTCCACCCCACGTTCCCTCTGGTAATCACCACACTGTTGTCTGTGTCTATGAGGTTTTTCTTTTTCTTTGCTTAAGGCCTTTACCTCGGAAAATGTATAAAGGTTCTATGAGCACTTTCTGAAATTGTCACCCAGATGTCCAATATTTAAAATTATGAGCTCACTGAAGTCTAAGGACAATACTGAACTTTCAGGATTTAGCACAGGTTTAGTCATTGGAAAGGACTGAGAATTATAGTGATGTCACAGCCCTTGAAGAACAGATTTAAAAATCACTCTTAAGTTATAATGCTAAAATTGCATCTCAAAAATTTTTCAGAAAATAGACTACATCTTTTAAGTATTTATTGTGTTGTTCATGGTACATGTGGGACTTGGGATTTATCATGATTGCAATTAATTGATTATTTGTTTTTTATTGTTATCTGCTGTTTGTCCTAATGAACTTCAGTGTACTTGTAGATAGAGATCATATTTTGTCCACTGCTTAACCTTAGCACCAATTATAGTGATTGCATCATAATAAATGATCAATGCATATTTATTGACTAGATCAGTGACTTTTAAGTCAATAATTTCAGAAAGTTGAGTGTTTCAGGTATATTAACTTCCTCCCTCTATCTGGTCAAACCCACAGAAGCCATGGGACAGGACAACATCACAGAATTTATCCTCCTGGGACTGTTTAGTGGTGAGGATGCAAAGGTTGCCTGCTTTGTGCTCTTCTCACTGTGCTATACTACTGTTCTCTCAGGAAACCTGCTCATTCTTGTCACCATCAGGGGCAGCTGCCTCAGTGAAAAGCCCATGTACTTTTTCCTCAGCTACCTGTCCTTCATGGATGTCTGCTTCACCTCCACGGTGGCCCCCAAACTGATCACAGACTTACTGGCCCAGCGGAAGACCATCTCCTACAACAGCTGCATGGCCCAGATGTTTTATGCACATTTTTTTGGTGGCACTGAGATCTTCATCTTGGTGACCATGGCATATGACCGCTATGTAGCCATCTGCAGACCCCTTTACTACATGGTCATCATGAGCAGAAAGGCGTGCTATGTCCTTGTGATGGCCTCTGTCATTGGGGGATTTATCCATTCCATCCTGCATGTATTGATTATTGTCCAACTTCCCTTCTGTGGCCCCAATCAGATAGACCACTATTTCTGTGATGTATTCCCCCTGCTGAAGCTGGCCTGCACCGACACGAGCCTGTTGATTATTTCGATCATTACCACCACTGGGGTGCTGTCCATTCTGACCTTTGTTGCCTTGGTAATTTCTTACATCATCATCCTGTCCACCCTGAGGACACGCTCCTCCGAGGGCTGCCGCAAAGCCCTCTCCACCTGTGGCTCACACATCACTGTCGTGTTCATGTTCTTCTTGCCCCTCATCTTCACCTATGTCCCCACAGCCAATTCTGTCAGTAATGACAAGGTCTTTGCCTTGTTTTACACCATGATCGCCCCCATGTTTAACCCTCTCATTTACACGCTGAGAAACACGGACATGAAGAATGCCATGAGGAAAGTGTGGTGCCGAGACAAATTATTGGAAGGTAAATGAAGCCTGTGGTGTGTGAGCCCATTGCAGGCCTCCTTGTATGTACAGAATTGTTACTGTCAGCAAATACAGCAGGTACCCAGAGCTGGCATGCTGCCTTCAAAGGTCGCAGGCTTGAAGAGACAAGTCCCTGAGCCACTCTCCTTCTCTTCCTTTACCTTTATAAGCCTGAATTCAACGGAGTGGATCAGGCAATCTCCAGGTTCCCTGATGCTCTGACATTCTGGAATTTATGTCGGGCATTTGGAATATTCTGCCCATCATAATCTCAGACATAGTGAGCATGACAGCACTTTTATCAGGGAAAATTGTAAAGACTGCATGGTTTGTTAGTTGTGCCCTGCTTCCAGAAACAGATATCTTGACTGCGACACCTCTCACAGATAGATGGAGGTCCTAAACACTCTTTTTTCGAGTTTCCATGCAATAAAAATTCTTTCAAATGTTGCTGAATATTTAACTACTTACATTAACAAATCACTCTTCTAAAAGGGTGCAATACAATGTAATTATACTGTTTGCACTATACTTACAGAAGTAATTGTAATTAACTCCTAGTACCCTATCAGCGGTATTCCTGTAATTGGGAATTTCAAGTGGGATGATGAATCTATTTTCAATCCCACAGTGTAATTCTTTGACTGTATTTATGACTTCATTTTAAAATTCTCCATGAGTGTACAAATTGATGCTCTTTATAAATGAGCAACATGGAAAATGTTACATCCTGTGTAAGGCCTTGAGCTTAAGAAGGCACAATGCTAAAGGGACGAATATTCCTGGGTGCATTTTGTTAATTCTTGGTGCTCCTTATGCAAATGGCATATGCTGAAGTTTTCTTTTTTTTTTTTTAAATATATTTTATTGATTTTTCACAGAGAGAAAGGGAGAGGGATAGAGAGTTAGAAACATCGAGAGAGAAACATCGACCAGCTGCCTCCTGCACATCTCCCACTGGGGATGTGCCCGCAACCAACGTACATGCCCTTGACCGGAATCGAACCCGGGACCCTTCAGTCCGCAGGCCGACGCTCTATCCACTGAGCCAAACCGGTTTCGGCTGCTGAAGTTTTCTAAAACAATGGAAATCTGTCTCCTTTCCACTCAGGCAGGCTCTGATACTAGGAAGAAATAAAGAAGATTGAACTAAGAAGTAGGTATAGCAAACTGAAAACACGAGTAGGCCAAGATCCTTTTTGGTACATTTATGTGGTTCCTTAATTTATGCAAGAATCCTCCAGCTTTGTGAATTGGAATGAACTTCTGACTTTATCTAGGGTTGTCCATTAGTGCAATGTACACCTGAGGAACTGGGCCTGGAGGGTGGGGGCACCAAGATTTCAAATATGAGAGACACAGACCTTATATATCCTCATGCTCATCCTCTTCACCACAGTCCCCACTAAGAAATTGTATTGTGTATACTTCATGTATTATTGTCCTCTGTGCAACAGGAATCCAAGTTTTCAGGGTAGGATGGCATTTGCAGAGGTTATCCATAGGTTGATGAAGGTTTTAATAATAGTTTCTCTCTTCCAAAAGAACCCTGACATGTGTACTGCCTGAAAAATTAGGGAGCTTAGAGCCAAAGAGGTGAAAGAAAAATAATGATGTATATTGAGAAGGAAATAAAGACAAAAGTAGAACAAGTCAGGGTTTAATTTTGATGTTGACCTTGTGGCAAATACCTCCTGGTGGAATTATTCAATTCATAAAGGTGAAGATGAGCAGAAATGTCTATAGCTGTATGGGCAGGTGTCTTATTCTGATGCTTATTTTAATAAGCCCATTATTGATGTGTATGTAGGCCACATTCTATGGTAATCCTATGTGATAATAGACAAACATGGTAATTGACAGTACCTTTGCTATGCCTCCCATTGGCTAACCAGCATCACATGCAAATTAACCGCCAACAAATATGGTTGCTAATTTGCATACTGCAGGCATGGTGGGATAGTGCAGCCGCCAGTGGGAGAGCTGCCATCCAGGCCCCCGTGTGCGGCCCCCGTGTGCGACCCCCGAAGCCACCTGCTTGCCGCCCGTTGTGCTGCAGGCTGGCTCCAGAAGCCCCAGAAGTCGGCCATGGCAGGAAGATGGGTGTTCCCTGCCCAGGCCTGATGCCTCTAGTGGAGGCGTCAGGCCTGGGCAAGGGGCTGATCAGGTGATTGGTGGGTTATGGGGGTCAACGACTCTGGCCGAGGCACCAGGCCTGGGCGAGAGAAGAGCCAGTGATCGGGGGGAGATGGGGGTCCCCTTCACAGGCCTGAAGCCTGGGCCAGAGGTGTCAGGCCTGGGCCGGGAGGGCCAAGCTGGCGATTGGTGTGAACTACAGAGGAAACACCTTCTCTGACCGCTCATTGGCTAAGCTCCCTGTATGCCACTGGTAATATTCTTAGTAACTTGGGTAATAAGAATCCAAAAAGGTGATCTAGGGTTTTTTACTACACTCCTGGAGAAAAAAGGAAGGTCCGCTGCTGGAGGGTTAAGAAATGTCATATCCTGTACTAGCTGGTTTGGCTCAGTAGATAATACCTCGGTCTGCCCACTACTGGGTCTGGGTTTAATTCTGACCAAGGGCATGTACCTAGGTTGCAGGCTCCTCCCTGGCCTGGGACCAGGTCAGGGCTCATGCGGGAGGCAACCAATCAAAGTGTTCCTCTCACTTTGATGTTTCTCTCTGTCTTTCCCTTTCTCTTCCACATTGTCTAAAAATAAATGGAAACATATCCTCAGGTGAGGGTAAAAAAAGAAAGAAAGAAAGAAATGTCATATCCTATGAAAGACACATCGTGAAAAATCCTAAAGAAGTTGTCATTTTTTCATGGTAAAGGGACTGGAGTCCGTGTTGATGAAAACACCTTGGAGGCTGCGGTGACTGGCAGTGGCTGCAACAGTGGGGTGATGGGGCTGGTTCCTTCCCCTGATCAGCCCGGTTGCCTCCCACAAAGGGAGGCCAGACTGTGGCCCAGGCCCGCTCCCAAAGGGGAGCAGGGTACAGGGAGTAGGACATCCCCTGAGGGCTCCCATATGTGATAGGGGGCAAGCTATGCTGAGGGGACCCCCCCCCCCCAGTGCACAAATTTTTGTGCACCGGGCCTCTAATCCTATATAATAAAAGGATAAAATGCAAATTGACCCTAATGGCAGAATGACCAGAACAACCACTGGACCAGTCACTATGAGGTGCACTGACCACCTCTTGGTCCCTCCCCCCATCCATCAGGTACTGATCACCCAATGGCGAATGGGGAACCAGGGGGTGGTTGGGGAAAGGCAGGGCCAGCTGCGGACAGCTGGGGAAGATAGCCTTGATCACAGGCCAGGCCTAGGGACCATACCTGCACATGAATTTTGTGAGCCGGGCCTCTTCTACACTAATAAAAGGGAAACATGCAAATGACAGTACCTCCGTTATGCCCACCAGCCAATCAAGGCGAGTATGCAAATTAACCCAACAAAGGTGGCAGCGGCCACAGAGCTGGAGGCTTGGGTTGCCCCCGTGATGGAGGAAGCCAAGCATCCTGCTCGAGCTGGCTGCTGCTCAAGGAGGGGCTGGGGCCTAGGTCACCAAAGACTTGGGGAGGTGGGGTGGGCAGCGCCAGACACTGCCCGTGGGGTGCGGGCCCCAATTGGGGACCCAGGGAGGCGGGGCGGGCAGCTTCAGATGCCGCCGCCAGATGCTGCCCGTGGATTAATTTGCATATGCAAGCGCACAGCGAAGACTGAGGACAACTGAAGACTGAAGAGGCCTGGCTTCTCTGCTGCAGCTGGACCAAAGGCCTGGGTCCCACGTGCTAGAGGAAAACCAGTGCTGGCAGCCAAGGGAAGGAAGACCTATTGCGCAAATCTTTGTGCAACGGGCCTCTAGTTAATAAATATTAGCCTTGGACATGGAAGCAAAAGGAGGCTCTTAAGAAATATAATCAGTGTATTAGGGTTTATCCCTGCATAAAAAGTAATAAAGCTACATTTAAGACCATTTGGTCACTGACCATAAAACTTACATCTAATACTTAACATCACATATTTGAAGCAATTTAAAAGGATTTCTTTGACAGCACACTTGAAAAGTCGAAGCAAGAGCAAATTAAAATCACCAGTTTTTTTTCCTGGTCTTATCCAAGAATCACCACGGGGATTGCCTGTGAGATGGCACCCAGGTCCTCTCATGCCCTTAAATACTCCTGACTGCAGCTTCCCCAGGTGCCTCCAAGCCCCATGCACTGATGGAGCTGGGCCTTGCTGCTCATTACTGTGTTGGAGGGAAAAAAGATGAGAGCTTTGTGCGTTTCCCCTGCAGTTTGTGATGTAATGCTCATTCCTTTTATGTGTATAGAGAAAGTTAATTTTCAAAATATATTTATTTTAAATATAATTTGAAAGCTGGATACAAAGCATGAGACTTTTTTTCATTGCCTTTCTCCCGTAAGAGATCTATTTGATTTAGAATAGATTTTTTTTTTGTCTTTTGGCATGAGTTCAAGAAGACAAGGATTTCCCTTCAGATATTGATTGGAATGAACTGATATTCAATATGTGAGTTCCTATTTTTTCTTTTCCTTTTCCATCTTTTTTTTCTTCCTTTTATGCTTTTGAATGCCTGAGTCTAAGTAAAGTTAGTTCTTTGAGTAGCTATTGACTAATCAATCCTTATCTGCTTCTTTTTTTTAGGAAATTATATTTTCCATAAATATGTGTTCTAAAAATGTATCTCCTTGGTAACTATTTCTTTTATAACTTTTATGGGCTTCTAATTCATGTCAAAATTGGCATTTTAATAGTTTACAAAATAATTTTAAGAGGTCTGTTTTAACAGGAAATGAACAAGGGGAATGCTCTCTTGAAATCTGGCTTGAAACTTGAGATTGTTAGATGCTAGGACAGGAGGCTACGAGAAATAGTGGTGTTTTGTATTCTAGTTCAGATAGAAAAGCAATGATACAAAACTATAAAAGTTTGAAAAAATGATCAAATAATTGACAAAGACAGCAATAATAAAAAGAATAAATATTGTAAAACATGGAAAATTAATTGATGACTTTGATAAATTAATTGATAAATAATTTAGTATATCACTTGATTTTAAAACATTAGTTCTTTGCAGCTGGAAGAATCCATGGATACTAATATTCCTATTTCCTGGAGAGGAAATAGATATCTATGTATCTATAAAATAGTACTGAGGTCATCTGTTCTTCAAGGGTGATGAGGGCACTATAATTTTCAGTTTTTTCCTGTGACTAAATCTGTTTTCACAATCAAAATAGATCTTAGTGATTTGTATCATGGTAGATGTGTCACATGGAGCCAAAATTTAAATTTCTGTCTACTTTTCCATAATAAGAACATATCACATCTTATTTCTGTTCTATTGTCAGGTATTTAGATCACTTCTATCTTCCAAATTTAAATGAGTCTTCAACAAACACACTTCTGAATGCTTTGTGGATAGTTTTGCTCAGTGCTCATAAAGTTTTTTATGAACAGACTTAAAATTGTACTTTTAAGAAGTTGATAAGTGAGAATAGTATTTCATTACTGTTTAGTTTGCATTTCCCTGAATATTTTTATATATGTTTTGGCCAGTTGGAATTTCCTTTCTGTATATTGCTTAGTCAAAGTTTTTGCTGTTTTAGAAAAATGGGTTACTTAGTTATATAATATTGATTTACAGGATTCATAAATACCCCCATTTTGTCACTCTTAAAAATTTTGATTCAGATGGAATTTGTCACAGAAATTTTAGACATATTATATATATTTTACAAATTTGCCTTTTGTGCTTTGCTTAAAGAAATGTTCCTACTTAAAATATAAACCAAATCTAAATTTTTCTTAAATATTTTTCTTATTTTACTTGGTACATTTGCATCTTCAGCCATATAGAACATAATTTTTCGTGCCTTTGAGGAATATATTTGTTCCCCAAAAGGAGATTCAAAGTCCTAACATCAGTTACCAATAAATCCATTATTTCACATCAGTTTGAAATCCCAACTTAAACTTGGAATGAATTCCAGTATATTTATGTGTTTATTTATTGACTGCCTTTAAGTCCACTTGTGTCTTTATCAACAACTCTTTTGTTGCCATAGCTTGATAACATATTTCTGTTTTGAGAAGGAATGCCTACCTTCTTCTGTCTTCCTTTAAAAGGTTAGCTTAGCTATTCTGAATATGAAGTGTTTCTGAATTTTGGAACCTACTTTTCAAATTTTACAACAAATTTTGTCAGAATTTTTGTTTTAATTATTGACTGTATTGGTTAATTTGGAAAGAATTGACATCTCTTTATATTGCTATTCCTTAACCATAAACCTGGTATATCTTTTTATGATTGCAATCCTTTTATATATTTAAATATAATTCTATATTCAAGTAAGGGATTCTATTTTTTTTAGGCTAGAATAGGTAACTCACAGTTAAAAAGAACTTTTAATTGTTTATTTTAAACAAATTGTACTACAGCTCAGGACAATTGCAATTGGAGTTTTGTGATGGTTCCAGAGATTTTGCAAGAAGTTAGATCACAGGGAATTGCTTGGGGTTGATGGATGGAATTCAAACAAAAAATCGATGAACACCCTAAAATCCTATTAAAATTATCTTTGTATGCCAAATGTTCATTTTTCTAAAACAATTTCATAGGAATTCAGATGAAGTAAAAGACATTGTTCAATTAACATTATAACCCTTAATAAACAGGCTAATCAATGTGTAGGATTTATTTTTTGTAAAACTGAGCTTTGAGTTTAGCAATTTTGTGATATATTTCAGATCAGGTTGCAGAGAGTTAAGTAAGCGATGGTGTATAATATTTTGCACCAAAGAAACACTTCTTTGTAACTAAAATATTCCAAGGACTTGGGCCAATGAGTGTGCAGTAAGCCTGGTAAGGAAAAAAAGTGGTTCAATTCAAGGAGCTGCAAAGTGGTGAAACGGATGGAGTGAAAAAGGATTTCTGGATGCAGTTTGTTCCTTCAAGAGTGTGTCCTAAAAGCAAGCCCCAGAAAGGGTGACTGAAGGACAAGAAAGGTGAGAACTCCTGGGTTAGACTGGAAAGTGAACTGGGAAATAAGGTCAATTTCAGGAAGCGGTAAATGCATTAAAAGTCCCTACAATGCAGCAACACTCCCCCCAAAGACCTGCTTGTTGCTCTTTTTCTCCCTCCACTTAAAAAATATGTTCATGAAAAGGTTCTGTTTAAAAAAACTTTTTTTTTGATTTTTTTGAGTTGACATTGGTTAATAAATTTGTATAGGTTTCAGATGTACAAGTCTACATATGTGTCATCTGTATATTGTATTGTGTGTTCACCACCCAAAGCCAAATCTCCTTCTATCTCCATTTATGGTCCTTTCACCTTCTTCTCCCTCCTTCCCCCCCACGTTCCCTCTGGTAATCACCACACTGTTGTCTGTGTCTATGAGGTTTTTCTTTTTCTTTGCTTAAGGCCTTTACCTCGGAAAATGTATAAAGGTTCTATGAGCACTCTCTGAAATTGTCACCCAGATGTCCAATATTTAAAATTATGAGCTCACTGAAGTCTAAGGACAATACTGAACTTTCAGGATTTAGCACAGATTTAGTCATTGGAATGGACTGAGAATTATAGTGATGTCACAGCCCTTGAAGAACAGA
Source organism: Myotis lucifugus (assembly GCF_000147115.1). Taxonomy (NCBI): domain Eukaryota; kingdom Metazoa; phylum Chordata; class Mammalia; order Chiroptera; family Vespertilionidae; genus Myotis; species Myotis lucifugus. The sequence continues at coordinate 2,298,357 of NW_005871145.1, read as the reverse complement.
TTTAAAAATCACTCTTAAGTTATAATACTAAAATTGGATCTCAAAAATTTTCAGAAAAAAGACTTTACATCTTTTAAGTATTCATTGTGTTCATGGTTCATGTGGGACTTGGGACTTATCATGATTGCAATTAATTGATTATTTGTTTTTTATTGTTATCTGCTGTTTGTCCTAATGAACTTCAGTGTACTTGTAGATAGAGATCATATTTTGTACACTGCTTACCCTTAGCACCAATTATAGTGATTGCATCATAACAAATGATCAATGCATATTTATTGACTAGATCAGTGACTTTTAAGTCAATAATTTCAGAAAGTTGAGTGTTTCAGGTATATTAACTTCCTCCCTCTATCTGGTCAAACCCACAGAAGCCATGGGACAGGACAACATCACAGAATTTATCCTCCTGGGACTATTTAGTGGTGAGGATGCAAAGGTTGCCTGCTTTGTGCTCTTCTCACTGTGCTATACTACTGTTCTCTCAGGAAACCTGCTCATTCTTGTCACCATCAGGGGCAGCTGCCTCAGTGAAAAGCCCATGTACTTTTTCCTCAGCTACCTGTCCTTCATGGATGTCTGCTTCACCTCCACGGTGGCCCCCAAACTGATCACAGACTTACTGGCCCAGCGCAGTACTATCTCTTACAACAGCTGCATGGCCCAGTTGTTTTATGCACACTTTTTTGGTGGCACTGAGATCTTCATCTTGGTGGCCATGGCATATGACCGCTATGTAGCCATCTGCAGACCCCTTTACTACATGGTCATCATGAGCAGAAAGGCGTGCTATGTCCTTGTGATGGCCTCTGTCATTGGGGGATTTATCCATTCCATCCTGCATGTATTGATTATTGTCCAACTTCCCTTCTGTGGCCCCAATCAGATAGACCACTATTTCTGTGATGTATTCCCCCTGCTGAAGCTGGCCTGCACCGACACGAGCCTGATGATTATTGCGATCATTTCCACCACCGGGGTGCTGTGCATTCTGACCTTTTTTGCCTTGGTAATTTCTTACATCATCATCCTGTCCACCCTGAGGACACGCTCCTCCGAGGGCTGCCGCAAAGCCCTCTCCACCTGTGGCTCACACATCACTGTCGTGTTCATGTTCTTCTTGCCTGTCATCTTCACCTATGTCCCCACAGCCGATTCTGTCAGTAATGACAAGGTCTTTGCTTTGTTTTACACCATGTTCGCCCCCATGTTTAACCCTCTCATCTACACGTTGAGAAACACGGACATGAAGAATGCCATGAGGAAAGTGTGGTGCCGAGACAAATTATTGGAAAGTCAATGAAGCCTGTGGTGTGTGAGCCCATTGCAGGCCTCCTTGTATGTACAGAATTGTTAATGTCAGCAAATACAGCAGGTACCCAGAGCTGGCATGCTGCCCGTCAAAGGTCTCAGGCTTGAAGAGACAAGTCCCTGAGCCACTCTCCTTTACCTTCCTTCCTTTACCTTTATAAGCCTGAATTCAACGGAGTGGATCAGGCAATCTCTAGGTCCCCTGAAGCTCTGACATTCTGGAATTTATGTCGGGCATTTGGAATATTCTGCCCATCCTAATCTCAGACATAGTGAGCATGACAGCACTTTTATCAGGGAAAATTGTAAAGACTGCATGGTTTGGTAATTGTGCCCTGCTTCCAGAAACAGATATTTTGACTGCGACACCTCTCACAGATAGATAGAGGTCCTAAACACTTTCTTTTTTGAGTTTCCATTGCAATAAAAATACTTTCACATGTTGCTGAATATTTAACTCCTTGCATTAACAAATCACACTTCTAAAAGTGTGCAATTCAATGTAATTATACTGTTTGCACTATACTTACAGAAGTAATTGTAATTAGCTCTTTGTAGCCTACCAGTGGTGTGTTCCTGTAATTGGGAATTTCAAGTGGGATGATGACCATCTTTTTTCAATCCCACAATGTAATTCTTTGACTGTATTTATGACTTCATTTTAAAATTCTCCATGAGTGTACAAATTGATGCTCTTTATAAATGAGCAACATGGAAAATGTTCCATCCTGTGTAAGGCCTTGAGCTTAAGAAGGCACAATGCTAAAGGCACGAATATTCATGGGTGTATTTTGTTAATCCTCAGTGCTCCTTATGAAAATAGAATATGCTGAAGTTTTCTAAAACAATGCAAATCTGTCCCCTTTCCACTGAGGCAGGCTCTGTTACTAGGAAGAAATAAAGAAGATAGAACTAAGAAGCAGGTATAGCAAACTGAAAACAGGAGTAGGCCAACATCATTTTTGGTACATTTATGTGGTTCCTTAATTTATGCAAGACTCCTCCAGCTTTGTGAATTGGAAAGAACTTCTGACTTTATCTAGGGTTGTCCATTTGCGCAATGTACACCTGAGGAACTGGGCCTAGAGGGTGGGGGCACCAAGATTTCAAATATGAGAGACACAGACCTTATATATCCTCATGCTCATCTTCTTCACCACAGTCCCCACTAAGAAATTGTATTGTGTATACTTCATGTATTATTGTCCTCTGTGCAACAGGAATCCAAGTTTTCAGGTGAATATGGCTTTTGCAGAGGTTATCCATAGGTTGATGAAGATTTTAACAATAGTTTCTCTCTTCCAAAAGAACCCTGTCATGTGTACTGCCTGAAAAATTAGGGAGCTTAGAGCCAAAGAGGTGAAAGAAAAATAATGATGTATATTGAGAAGGAAATAAAGACAAAAGTAGAACAAGTCAGGGTTAAATTTTGATGTTGACCTTGTGGCAAATACCTCCTGGTGGAATTATCCAATTCAGAAAGGTGAAGACGAGCAGAAATGTCTATAGCTGTATGGGCAGGTGTCTTATTCTGATGCTTATTTTAATAAGCCCATTATTGATGTGTATGTAGGCCACATTCTATGGTAATCCTATGTGATAATAGACAAACATGGTAATTGACCGTACCTTTGCTACACCTCCCATTGGCTAACCAGCGCCATATGCAAATTTACCGACAACCAAGATGGCAGATAATTTGCATACTGCAGGTGGGGCGGGACAGTGCAGCCACCAGCGCGAGAGCTGCCATCCAGGCCCTGGTGTGTTACCCCAGAAGCCGCCTGCCTGCCACCCGTTGGGCCGCAGGCTGGACCCAGAAGCCCCAGAAGCCGCCCAAAGCCAGTGATCGGGGGGGAGATGGGGCTCCCCTGCCCAGGCCTGACACATCTGGCAGAGGCTTCAGGCCTGGGCAAGGGCCGATCCGGCGATCGGAGGGTGATGGGTGTCGACACCTCTGGCCGAGGTGTCAGGCCTGGGCGAGGGTGGAGCTGGTGAATGGGGGTGTCTGGGGGTCCCCTGCCCAGGCCTGACGCCTGGGCCAGATGCATCAGGCCTCGGTGGGGGGTGGAGCCGGTGATCGGGGGAGATGGGGGTCCCCTGCCCAGGCCTGACAACTCTGGTGGAGGCGTCAGGCCTGGGCAAGGGGCCGATCCGGCGATCGGAGGGTGATGGGGTTTGACACCTCTGGCCGAGGCATAAGGCCTTGGTGAAGGCGGAGCCAGTGATCGGGGAGAGATGGGGTCCCCTGCCCAGTCCTGAAGCCTGGGCTAGAGGTATCAGGCCTTGGTAGGGGGCAGAGCCATCAATCGGAGCAGTTTGGGGGCATCCCCTGCCCAGGCCTGATGCCTGGGCCAGAGGTATCAGGCCTGGGAGGGGGGCAGAGCCGATGATTGGGGGGAGATGGGAGTCCCCTGCCCAGGCCTGAAGCCTGTGCCAGAGGCGTCGGACTTGTGTGGGGGGCAGAGCCGGCAATAAGAGGGGTTTGGGGGTCCCCTGCCCAGGCCTGATTCCTCTGCCCAAGGTGTCAGGCCTGGGCAAGGGGCCGATCCAGTGATTGGAGGGTCATGGGGGTTTACGCCTCTGGTCAAGTTGTCAAGCCTGGGCAGGGGGCCTATCTGGCGATCGGAGGGAGATGGGGGTCCCCTGCCCAGGCCTGACACCTATGGCTGACGCATCAGGCCTGGGCGAGGGCGGAGCCGGCCATGGGAGGTAGATGGGTACCCCCTGCCCAGGACTGACACCTCTAGTGGAGGCATCAGGCCTGGGCAAGGGGCCGATCAGGTGATTGGTGGGTGATGGGGGTCGACGCCTCTGGCTGAGGCATCAGGCCTGGGCCGGGAGTGCCAAGCTGGCGATTGGCGTGAACTACAGAGGAAACACCTTCTCTTTCCGCTCATTGGCTAAGCTCCCTGTATGCCACTGGTAATATTCTTAGTAACTTGGGTAATAAGAATCCAAATAGGTGATCTAGGGTTTTTTACCACACTCCTAGAGAAAAAAAGGAAGATCCGCTGCTGGAGGGTTAACACATTGTTTGTGGGTAGTTTTTATCGCGCGCTAACAGGTGGCGCGGGCCATTTTTGCTAATTTTTTGCGCAAATGGCAACGTTCAGTAAAATTACGATAACTTTAGATTACGTATTTATACGTTACCCGCATTCTACCACTAGTCTATAAAAAACGTATTAATACGTGTCCCGTGCTCTACCACCAGTCAACGTAAAACGTATAAGTAAAACATATAAATACGTTTCCTGCATACAATGTGTTAAGAAATGTCATATCCTGTACTAGCTGGTTTTGCTCAGTGGATAATACCTCGGTCTGCCCACTACTGGGTCTGGGTTTAATTCTGACCAAGGGCTCCTTGGACTGAAGGCTCCTCCCTGGCCTGGGCCCAGGTCAGGGCTCATGCAGGAGGCAACCAATCAAAGTGTTCCTCTCACTTTGATGTTTCTCTCTGTCTTTCCTTTTCTCTGCCACATTTTCTAAAAATCAATGGAAACATATCCTCAGGTGAGGATAAAAAAAGAAAGAAAAAAAGAAATGCCATATCCTATGAAAGACACATCTTGAAAATGCCTAAAGAAGTTGTCATTTTTTCATGGTAAAGGGACTGGAGTCCGTGTTGATGAAAACACCTTGGTGACTGCGGTGACTGGCAGTGGCTGCAGCAGTGGGGTGATAGGGCTGGTGCCTTCCCCTGATCAGCCCGGTTGCCTCCCACAAAGGGAGGCCAGACTGTGGCCCAGGCCCGCTCCCAAAGGGGAGCAGGGTGCAGGGAGTAGGACATCCCCTGAGGGCTCCCATATGTGATAGGGGGCAAGCTGGGCTGAGGGATCCCCCCTCCAGTGCACAAATTTTTGTGCACCGGGCCTCTAATCCTATATAATAAAAGGATAATATGCAAATTGACTTTAATGGCAGAATGACCAGAACAACCACTGGACCAGTCACTATGAGGTGCACTGACCACCTCTTGGTCCCTCCCCCCCATCCATCAGGCACTGATTACCTAATGGCGAATGGGGAACCAGGGGGTGGTTGGGGGGGCATGGCCCACTGCGGGCAGCTGGGGAAGATGGCCCTGATCACAGGCCAGGCCAAGGAACCGTACCTGCACATGAATTTTGTGTGCCAAGTCTCTTCTACACTAATTAAAGGGAAACATACAAATTGACAGTACCTCCGTTATGCCCACCAGCCAATCAGGGCGAGTATGCAAATTAACCCAACAAAGGTGGCAGCGGCCACAGAGCTTGAGGCTTGGGTGATGGAGGAAGCCAAGCATCCTGCCCGCGCTGGCCGCTGCTCAAGGAGGGGCTGGAGCCTTGGTCACCAGAGACCGGGGAGGTGGGGTGGGCAGCATCAGATGCCACCGCCAGATGCTGCCCGCGGGTTAATTTGCATATGCAAGCGCAGAGTGAAGACTGAAGGAGACTGAAGACTGAAGAGGCTTGGCTTCCTCTGCTGCAGCTGGACCAAAGGCCTGGGTCCCACGTGCTAGAGGAAAACCTGTGCTGGCAGCCAAGGGATGGAAGACCTGTTGCGCGAATCTTTGTGCAACGGGCCTCTAGTTAATAAATATTAGCCTTGGACATGAAAGCAAAAGGAGGCTCTTAAGAAATATAATTAGTATATTAGGGTATATTTCTGCATAGAAAGTAATAAAGCTACTTTTAAGACCATTTGGTCACTGACCATAAAACTTACATCTAATACTTAACATCACATATTTGAAGCAATTTAAAAGGATTTCTTTGACAGCACACTTGAAAAGTCGAAGCAAGAGCAAATTAAAATCACCAGTTTTTTTCCACTGGTCTTGTCCAAGAATCACCACGGGGATTGCCTGTGAGATGGCACCCAGGTCCTCTCATGCCCTTAAATACTCCTGACTGCAGCTTCCCCAGGTGCCTCCAAGCCCCGTGCACTGAGGGAGCTGGGCCTTGCTGCTCATTACTGTGTTGGAGGGAAAAAAGATGAGAGCTTTGTGCGTTTCCCCTGCAGTTTGTGATGTAATGCTCATTCCTTTTATGTGTATACAGAAAGTTAATTTTCAAAATATATTTATTTTAAATATAATTTGAAAGCTAGATACAAAGCATGAAACTTTTTTTCATTGCCTTTCTCCCCTAAGAGATCTATTTTATTTAGAATAGATTTTTTTTTTGGTCTTTTGGCATAAGTTCAAGAAGACAAGGATTTCCCTTCAGATATTGATTGGAATGAACTGATATTCAATATGTGAGTTCCTATTTTTTCTTTTCCTTTTCCATCTTTTTTTTCCTTCCTTTTTTGCTTTTGCATGCCTGAGTCTAAGTAAAGTTAGTTCTTTGAGTAGCTATGGACTAATCTATCCTTATCTGCTTCTTTTTTTTAGGAAATTATATTTTCCATAAATATGTGCTCTAAAAATGTATCTCCCTGGTAACTATTTCTTTTATAACTTTTATGGGCTTCTAATTCATGTCAAAATTGGCATTTTAATAGTTTACAAAATGATTTTAAGAGGTCTGTTTGAACAGGAAATGAACAAGGGGAATGCTCTCTTGAAATCTGGCTTGAAACTTGAGATTGTTAGATGCTAGGACAGAAGGCTACAAGAAATAGTGGTGTTTTGTACTCTAGTTCAGATAGAAAAGCCATGATACAAAACTATAAAAGTTTGAAAAAATGATCAAATAATTGACAAAGACAGCAATAATAAAAAGAATAAATATTGTAAAACATGGAAAATTAATTGATGATTTTGATAAATTAATTGATAATTTAGTATATCACTTGATTTAGAAACATTAGTTCTTTGCAGCTGGAAGAATCCATGGATACTAATATTCCTATTTCCTGGAGAGGAAATAGATATCCATGTATCTATAAAATAGCACTGAGGTCATCTGTTCTTCAAGGGTGATGAGGGCACTATAATTTTCAGTCCTTTCCTGTGACTAAATCTGTTTTCATAACCAAAATAGATCTTAGTGATTTGTATCATGGTAGATGTGTCATATGGAGCCAAAATTTAAATTTCTGTCTACTTTTCCATAATAAGAACATATTACATCTTATTTCTGTTCTATTGTCAGGTATTTAGATCAATTCTGTCTTCCAAATTTAAATGAGTCTTCAACAAACACACTTCTGAAATGCTTTGTGGATAGTTTTGCTCAGTTGCTCATAAAGTTTTATATGAACAGACTTAAAATTGTACTTTTATGAAGTTTATAAGTGAGAATAGTATTTCATTACTGTTTAGTTTGCATTTCCCTGAATATTTTTATATATGTTTTGGCCAGTTGGAATTTCCTTTCTGTATATTGCTTAGTCAAAGCTTTTGCTGTTTTAGAAAAATGGGTTACTTAGTTATATATTATTGATTTACAGGATTCATAAATACGCCCATTTTGCCACTTTTAAAAATTTTGATTCAGATGGAATTTGTCACAGAAATTTTAGACGTATTATATATATTTTACAAATTTGCCTTTTGTGCTTTGCTTAAAGAAATGTTCCTACTTAAGATATAAACCCATTCTAAATTTTTCTTAAATATGTTTCTTATTTTACTTGATATATTTGCATATTTAGCCATGTAGAACATAATTTTTTGTGCCTTTTAGGAATATATTTGTTCCTCTAGAAGGAGATTCAAAGTCCTAACATCAGTTACTAATAAGTCCATTATTTCACATCAGTTTGAAATCCCAACTTAAACATGGATTGAATTCCAGTATATTTATGTGTTTATTTATTGACTGCCTATAAGTCCACTGTTGTGTCTTTATCAACAACTCTTTCGTTGCCATAGCTTGATAACATATTTCTGTTATGAGAAGGAATGTCTACCTTCTTCTGTCTTCCTTTATAAGATTAGCTTAGCTATTCTGAATATGAAGTGTTTCTGAACTTTGCAACCAACTTTTCAAATTTTACAACAAATTTTTTCAGAATTTTTGTTTTAATTATTGACTGTATTGGTTAATTTGGAAAGAATTGACATCTTTTTATATTGCTATTCCTTAACCATAAACCTGGTATACCTATTTATGATTGCAATCCTTTTATATATTTAAATATACTTCTATATTCAAGTAAGGGATTCTATTTTTTTTAGGCTAGAATAGGTAACTCACAGTTAAAAAGAACTTTTAATTGCTTATTTTAAACAAATTGTACTACAGCTCAGGACAATTGCAATTGGAGTTTTGTGATAGTTCCCGAGATTTTGCAAGAAGTTAGATCACAGGGAATTGCTTGGGGTTGATGGATGGAATTCAAATTAAAAAATCCATGAACTCCCTAAAATCCTATTAAAATTATCTTTGTATGCCAAATGTTCATTTTTCTAAAACAATTTCATAGGAATTCAGATGATGTAAAAGACATTGTTCAATTAACATTATAACCCTTTATAAACAGGCTAATCAATGTGTAGGTTTTAATTTTTTGTAAAACTGAGCTTTGAGTTTAGCAATTTTGTGATATATTTCAGATCAGGTTGCAGAGAGTTAAGTAAGCGATGGTGTATAATATTTTGCACCAAAGAAACATTTCCGTATAACTAAAATATTCCAAGGACTTGGGCCAATGAGTGTGCAGTAAGCCTGGTAAGGATAAAAAGTGGTTCAATTCAAGGAGCTGCAAGGTGGTGAAACAGATGGAGTGAAAAAGGATTTCTGGATGCAGTTTGCTCCTTCAAGAGTGTGTCCTAAAAGCAAGCACCAGAAAGGGTAACTGAAGGACAAAAAAGGTGAGAACTCCTGGGTTAGACTGGAAAGTGAACTGGGAAATAAGGTCAATTTCAGGGGCGGGAAAAGCATTAAAAGTCCCTACAATGCAGCAACACTCCCCCCAAAGACCTGCTTGTTGCTCTTTTTCTCCCTCCACTTAAAAAATATGTTCATGAAAAGGTTCTTTATAATAAAACTTTTCTTGAATTTTTTTGGGTTGACATTGGTTAATAAATTTGTATAGGTTTCAGATGTACAATTCTACATATGTGTCATCTGTATATTTATTGTGTGTTCACCACCCAAAGCCAACTCTCCTTCTATCCCCATTTATCTTCCCTTTACCTTCTTCTCCCTCCTTCCACCCCACGTTCCCTCTGGTAATCACCACAATGTTGTCTGTGTCTATGAGGTTTTTCTTTTTCTTTGCTTAAGGCCTTTACCTCGGAAAATGTATAAAGGTTCTATGAGCACTTTCTGAAATTGTCACCCAGATGTCCAATATTTAAAATTATGAGCTCACTGAAGTCTAAGGACAATACTGAACTTTCAGGATTTAGCACAGATTTAGTCATTGGAAAGGACTGAGAATTATAGTGATGTCACAGCCCTTGAAGAACAGATTTAAAAATCAATCTTAAGTTATAATACTAAAATTGCATCTCAAAAAATTTTCAGAAAAAAGACTTTACATCTTTTAAGTATTCATTGTTCATGGTACATGTGGGACTTGGGATTTATCATGATTGCAATTAATTGATTATTTGTTCTTTTATTTTTATCATGTGTTTGTCCAAATGAACTGCACTGTACTTGTAGATAGAGATCATATCTTGTACACTGCTTACCCTTAGCACCATTTATAGTGATTGGATCATAATAAATGATCAATGCATATTTATTGACTAGATCAGTGACTTTTAAGTCAATAATTTCAGAAAGTTGAGTGTTTCAGGTATATTAACTTCCTCCCTCTATCTGGTCAAACCCACAGAAGCCATGGGACAGGACAACGTCACAGAATTTATCCTCCTGGGACTATTTAGTGGTGAGGATGCAAAGGTTGCCTGCTTTGTGCTCTTTTCACTGTGCTATACTACTGTTCTCTCAGGAAACCTGCTCATTCTTGTCACCATCAGGGGCAGCTGCCTCAGTGAAAAGCCCATGTACTTTTTCCTCAGCTACTTGTCCTTCATGGATGTCTGCTTCACCTCCACGGTGGCCCCCAAACTGATCACAGACTTACTGGCCCAGCGGAGTACTATCTCCTACAACAGCTGCATGGCCCAGATGTTTTATGCACATTTTTTTGGTGCCACTGAGATCTTCATCTTGGTGGCCATGGCATATGACCGCTATGTAGCCATCTGCAGACCCCTTTACTACATGGTCATCATGAGCAGAAAGGCGTGCTATGTCCTTGTGATGGCCTCTGTCATCGGGGCATTTATCCATTCCATCCTGCAGGTATCAATTATTATCCAACTTCCCTTCTGTGGCCCCAATCAGATAGACCACTATTTCTGTGATGTATTCCCCCTGCTGAAGTTGGCCTGCACCGACACGAGCCTGATGATTATTGCCATCATAACCACTACTGGGGTGCTGTCCATTCTGACCTTTGTTGCCTTGGTAATTTCTTACATCATCATCCTGTCCACCCTGAGGACACGCTCCTCCGAGGGCTGCCGCAAAGCCCTCTCCACCTGTGGCTCGCACATCACTGTCGTGTTCATGTTCTTCTTGCCCCTCATCTTCACCTATGTCCCTACAGCCGATTCTGTCAGTAACGACAAGGTCTTTGCCTTGTTTTACACCATGATCGCCCCCATGTTTAACCCTCTCATCTACACGTTGAGAAACACGGACATGAAGAATGCCATGAGGAAAGTGTGGTGCCGAGACAAATTATTGGAAAGTCAATGAAGCCTGTGGTGTGTGAGCCCATTGCAGGCCTCGTTGTATGTTCAGAATTGTTAATGTCAGCAAATACAGCAGGTACCCAGAGCTGGCATGCTGCCCGTCAAAGGTCTCAGGCTTGAAGAGACAAGTCCCTGAGCCACTCTCCTTTACCTTCCTTCCTTTACCTTTATAAGCCTGAATTCAACGGAGTGGATCAGGCAATCTCTAGGTCCCCTGAAGCTCTGACATTCTGGAATTTATGTCGGGCATTTGGAATATTCTGCCCATCATAATCTCAGACATAGTGAGCATGACAGCACTTTTATCAGGGAAAATTGTAAAGACTGCATGGTTTGGTAATTGTGCCCTGCTTCCAGAAACAGATATCTTGACTGCGACACCTCTCACAGATAGATGGAGGTCCTAAACACTATTTTTTTTCGAGTTTCCATTGCAATAAAAATACTTTCACATGTTTCTGAATATTTAACTCCTTATAGTAACAAATCACACTTCTAAAAGTGTGCAATGCAATGTAATTATATTGTTTGCACTATACTTACAGAAGTAATTGTAATTAGCTCTTTGTAGCCTACCAGTGGTGTGTTCCTGTAATTGGGAATTTCAAGTGGGATGATGACCATCTTTTTTCAATATCACAATGTGATCCTATGACTGTATTTATGACTTCATTTTAAAATGCTCCATGAGTGTACAAATTGATGCTCTTTATAAATGAGCAACATGGAAAATGTTCCATCCTGTGTAAGGCCTTGAGCTTAAGAAGGCACAATGCTAAAGAGACGAATATTCATGGGTGTATTTTGTTAATCCTCAGGGCTCCTTATGAAAATAGAATATGCTGAAGTTTTCTAAAACAATGCAAATCTGTCCCCTTTCCACTGAGGCAGGCTCTGATACTAGGAAGCAATAAAGAAGATTGTACTAAGAAGCAGGTATAGCAAACTGAAAACAGGAGTAGGCCAACATCATTTTTTGGTACATTGATGTGGTTCCTTAATTTATGCAAGAATCCTCCAGCTTTGTGAATTAGAATGAACTTCTGACTTTATCTAGGGTTGTCCATTAGTGCAATGTACACCTGAGGAACTGGGCCTAGAGGGTGGGGGCACCAAGATTTCAAATATGAGAGACACAGACCTTATATATCCTCATGCTCATCCTCTTCACCACAGTCCCCACTAAGAAATTGTATTGTGTATACTTCATGTATTATTGTCCTCTGTGCAACAGGAGTCCAAGTTTTCATGTGAGGATGGCTTTTGCAGAGGTTAGCCATAGGTTGATGAAGGTTTTAACAATAGTTTCTCTCTTCCAAAAATATCCTGACATGTGTACTGCCTGAAAAATTAGGGAGGTTAGAGCCAAAGAGGTGAAAGAAAAATAATGATGTATATTGAGAAGGAAATAAAGACAAAAGTAGAACAAGTCAGGGTTAAATTTTGATGTTGACCTTGTGGCAAATACCTCCTGGTGGAATTATCCAATTCAGAAAGGTGAAGACGAGCAGAAATGTCTATAGCTGTATGGGCAGGTGTCTTATTCTGATGCTTATTTTAATAAGCCCATTTTTGATGTGTATGTAGGCCACATTCTATGGTAATACTATGTGATAATAGACAAACATGGTAATTGACCGTACCTTTGCTACACCTCCCATTGGCTAACCAGCACGACATGCAAATTAACCGCCAACAAATATGGCGGCTAATGTGCATACTGCAGGCAGGGCGGGACAGTGCAGCCGCCAGTGGGAGAGCTGCCATCCAGGCACCCGTGTGCGACCCCCGAAGCCGCCTGCTTGCCACCCGTTGTGCTGCAGGCTGGCCCCAGAAGCCCCAGAAGCCATCCAAAAGCCAGTGATCGGGGTCCCCTTCCCAGGCCCTACACCTCTGGTGGATGCACCAGGCCTGGGCAAGGGGCCGATTCGGCGATTGGAGGGTGATGGGTGTCGACGCCTCTGGCCGAGGTGTCAGGCCTGGGCGAGGGTGGAGCTGGTGATCGGGGGGGTCTGGGGGTCCCCTGCCCAGGCCTGACGCCTCTGGCCAATGCATCAGGCCTGGGCGAGGGCGAAGCCGGCCATGGGAGGGAGATCGGAGTCCCCTGCCCAGGCCAGATACCTCTGGTGGAGAAGTCAGGCCTGGGCAAGGGGCTGATCTGGTGATCGGAGGGTGATTGGGGTCGACACCTCTGGCGAGGTGTCAGGCCTGGGTGAGGTCAGAGCCAGCCATGGGAGGGAGATGGGGGTCCCCTCCCCAGGCCTGACACCTCTGTCGGAGGTGTCAGGCCAGGGCAAGGGGCCAATCAGGCGATCGGAGGGTGATTGGGGTCTACGCCTCTGGTCTAGGTGTCAGGCCTGGGCGAGGGCAGAGCCAGAGATTGGGCGGATATGGGGTCCCTTTCCCAGGCCTGAAGCCTGGTCCAGAGGCGTCAGTCTTGGGCGGGGGACAGAGCTGGTGATTGGGGGAAGATGGGGGTCCACTGCCCAGGCCTGAAGCCTGGGCCAGAGGCGTCAGGCTTGTGTGGGGGGTGGAGCTGGCAATCGGAGGGGTCTGGGGGTCCCCTGCCCAGGCCTGATGCCTGGGCCAGAGGCGTCAGGCTTGGGCTGGGGGGGGGGGGCAAGCTGGCGATTGGTGTGAACTACAGAGGAAACACCTTCTCTGACCGCTCATTGGCTAAGCTCCCTGTATGCCACTGGTAATAGTCTTAGTAACTTGGGTAATAAGAATCCAAAAAGGTGATCTAGGGTTTCTCATCACACTCCTGGTGAAAAAAACGAAGGTCTGCTGCTGGAGGGCTAAGAAATGTCATATCCTGCTGTCGCCAGTTTGGCTCAGTTGATAATGCCTTGGCCTGCCAATGGCAGGGTCTGGGTTCAATTCTGACCAAGGGCATGTACCTAGGTTGCAGGCTCCTCCCTGGCCGGAGTCCAGGTCAGGGCTCATGCAGGAGGCAACCAATCAAAGTGTTCCTCTCACTTTGATGTTTCTCTCTGTCTTTCCCTTTCTCTTCCACATTCTCTAAAAATTAATGGAAACATATCCTCAGGTGAGGATAAAAAAATAATAAAGAAATTATCTATATATATAAAAGGCTAATATGCAAAGTGTCCCTTCCGTAGTTCGACCGGGAGACCAGGAGTTTAATTGCTTGCTATGACTTGTGCTGACCACCAGGGGGTGGCATGGAACATGGTGGGTGACCAGCAATGGCAGCGGGGCACTGAGGGAGAGAGGGAAGGAGGAGGCAGGGAGGCAGGGAACCTGATTGGCCCTGATTGCTGGCCAGGCCTGGGGCCCCTACCCATGCATGAGTTTCATGCACTGGGCCTCTAGTTGTTAACATAAGAAACTTTCAAACCTGTAAAGAATTTTTCTGAGTTTATTTGAGCCAAACTGTCAATAATTGCTGAGAAGCAGAATGTCAACATATGGAGATAATGCTCAGGAGAATGGCGTTTTTTTTACCTGTTTTTATACATTATAATCAAAGGAGGAGACGTAAGTGGGTTACATGAAATCCACTAGTGATAGATTAGGGAGGCGGGGGAAAGCAAAGCAGGGAGACCTCTGGGATTGGATAAAAAGTAAAATGATAGACACATGCTTCTTTTACATAGGTAGGTACAGGATAGTTAACAGTCAACAATTAACATGATAACAATAACAATGAAGAAATTTGTGGTCTCCATCCTGGTGTCCTGGTGCATTGGTTGTGCCTTGAGGGGTCCGGAAAAAGGGAAGTTACAAATTACCCTGACATTCCAATGATATGCTATCATAGATACAAAAGACAACAGACAGGTTTAGTTGTCTAGGACATGGCCACCTGCCATCAACTGCTTTTAGTTAAAAAATTTTAATTTCAGACCATCCTTTGTGGTTACTTTAGGTCTCTAGGGTTGGCAAGGCTGCCACACAGGCCTTCCCTGAACTAGTCAGGTTAGTATGTGGCCCCTTTTCATCCACATAATGAATTAAATGTCCACATAATGAATTAAATTGGGTTATTGTGACAAATTTAATATTTGGTTTCTCTCCAAAGAAGACAGGCTTTTTGAACATGGCTCATATTAGTCTTTTGTTAACTCTCTTCTTATAATTTATCAACAAAGGAGGGGTGAACAGGAATCTACCCAAGGGTGGTTGATATTGTGTCTTCTTTTCCCGTGTGTTTTCCATGGGCAAAATAGTGGGAGGGAGATTGGCTGTGTAGGAAGGTATTTGGAATTTGTGCTTTAGGTACATAACCAAGGTTAAGTGCCCTCTTCCATGTCCATTCCCTCTGCGTTGGCTTTTTCTATTGCTCCTTTCAAAATACCCAACAATAAATATACTGGAGGTTTTACTAATTTAAGAATGTGCCTCATTCCACTTGTGCCAATTTCCACTTCTACAGTTTGATCATATTCTTGGATCAGCCAGCTCAATAATGCCATGTAGCAAGCCATTTCAAAACTTTTGGCTTATACAACAAGCATTTAATTCTTGCTCATGTGTTGTTGGAGAAGCTGGGGTTTAGCTGATCTAGGTTGGGCTTGACTAGGCTTAATTGCATACCTCAGGGTAGGTTCCAATGTACTCCATGTGGTTCTTATTTTCACATGGAAAATAGAAGTGTTATCTTAGTCTCTGCTGAAATTGAGATTCTGTGTTCTGTACATGTTCTATATTGTTGACTGTTATGGAAGTTCAGTGTTGTATCTCTCTATTCTGTGTACTCGACTTGCAGATTTTTTTATACTAAAAATGTAGAATAAAGACTATTTTGAAGATTTGATTAAAGTGATGAAGTGCCATTACACAAAACCAACAAACAAACAAAAATCCAAAAAACAGTTGGTTCTCATACAGGAGTTGGACACATCAGAACATTGTCAAAATGAGGCTTTCCCTCTCAGATACTATACAAATGGTGACATTCTGGTGATTCTGACATGTGATAAATGTTTTAACCTCCTGGATATGTTTAAACGAGCAAAGGGATACCATATGAAGACATGCACATCAAAGTTCTCTTTACATATTAAATTGAGCAGTGCATGGAAATATGTTTAAAATATTTTATACTACAATCACTGATTAGAAAATACAGGGAGACACAGCTTTAATTTTTCTACTATGTGTAAGCTAATTTATTCATCTAGAAAATGAGAAAGGCTGTCATTTATTTTCATCAATGAAGGCTCTAATCAAAGTCCCAACTTCCATCTTGTAACAACAAGGTTTTAAAACTGTAAAGCTGGTAGTCGATGTTGTGATTATATTTCTATGAAATAAAATGGTGTTGTTGACCAGACTCAACCCCACTGAAACTGCAGAGTCTGAGTTCTCACCATTCTTGGTCATCTTGTTCCAAGGAACCAACAGGAGACTCTGGGCTCCTCTGATTGGGATTGAATGCCTTTTGATATATAATTTTTTATCTTTAATTTTATGAATGCATTGACATCAGAGATAATTTTTTAAAGCACTATTCACAGTCTTTTATATGAAGTTCACAAATGCACACACATAGACACACAGACACACACACTCCACAAGCATAAACATATACCCAGGTATAGGCAGTAACTTAAATAATCAGATTTGTGGAAAATACAATGAAACAATTGCAGAGGTAATTAATGTCATGTTCATTTGCTATAGAAAAATAAAGCTCAGATTGTGTGAAGGAGAAATGTAGCACTAGGGCAAGTATCAGTTCACATAAGAAAGACATGTTTGTCTGTCCAGAATGAGTCTTTCTGGAATCCATAGCTGGAAATCAGGTTTTAGTAGAGCCATTTGGTCCAAACATTGGAGAAAATACAGTTCCCAAATTTGAATTTCAGCAAATTGTGTTTATCCTGTCAGTTGAGTGACAGTCACCTATTCTTACAAATGGATAATTTTTATTCAGTTTCTTTATTTATTTTCTGTTAGTCACTTTACATTAATAGGGACAGCAGGTGACAATATAAGTGAAGATTAGAGTGAGAAGAAACATATTAATGGGATGTTATCAGTAAAAGGGGGATCTTCGAGGTAATATTTTTTCAATTTTTCTATTGTTTGAGTAAAGAAAATGAGTCCTAGAGAAAGGAAAAGCTTTTCCCCAAGACCAGATGCTGAAATTGATTTTTTTTTAGAGACAGAGAGGAAGTGGGAGGGAGGGAGTGAGACATAAGGGGGGGGGGCGCGTGGAGAAACACTGATTTGTTGCTCCACTTATTAATGCATTCATTGGCTGCTTCCTATATGTGCCCTGACCAGGATTGAACTGCAACTTTGGCATATGGAACCACCCTCTAACCAACTGAGCTACCTGACCAAGGCCCAAGTATTTTATTTTTAAGCCCTTGTTTTATCTCTTTTACATTCTGCAGACAAATCCCCTTCCATTCTAACATTATTAGGTTTAATTTTCACTCTGTTTGGGAGGACTTACATAAATATGCTTTAGTTTAGATCTCTATCATTTTCCACATATCATTTCATTCATACAACATATACACAGTGAGTGCTTTGTATACACCAATCACAGTTCTAAACACTAGAAAACACCCTTAAGAATTTCACAATAAACTCTCATTCTTTAAAGAAAGTGTCACAAAGGTAAAAATGGGGAGAAAATAATGGTATGTATAATCATGGTGAGCTTCTGAGTTTAAATAAGATTTCTCTGGTCTAAATATTTTAGAAAATTGTCTGATTATGAAATCTTAGGACAAATATAATAATAATGATGATACACAATACCTTACTTTTGTAGAAAGTGTTATTCTCTCATTTTCCCTCCCCCAAACCCCATAAGATTATTATTGTCTTCATTGTACAGATGATGAAGTTTAAGAGTATCCAGCGTAAGTTGTTACTTCCAACTATTTATCATTAGCTTCCCGGAAAACCTTTCTGCCCCATAGTTTCTTCATTGCATTCTTTACTTCTGCATTTCTCATCGTATAAATCAGTGGGTTTAACATGGGGGTGACAATGGTGTAAAATACAGCCACCATCTTATCTTCTGAAAAGGTAGTATCAGGGCGCATATACATGAAAGTACAGGGACCAAAAAAGATGATGATGACGGCGATGTGGGAGCCACAGGTGGAGAGAGCTTTGCGCCTGCCATCTGCTGACTGTTTTCTCAGGGACACCAGGATGACAGTATAGGAGATTAGCAAGATAACAAAGCTCCCCAGAGTAATGGTACCACTGTTGGCTGTCACAACAACACCAACGATATATGTATCTGTGCAGGCAAGTTTCAGCATCGGGTGGACATCACAAAAGTAGTGATCAATCTCATTGGGTCCACAAAAGGGTAGTGGGACTATCAGGGCCACTTGGATAATGGAGTGTAGGAACCCACCTACCCAGGTCCCCAGCAGCATTTTATTGCATCTGTCCGGGCCCATGATAGTCATGTAGTGTAGGGGTTTACAGATAGCCACATAGCGATCATAGGCCATTACCGTGAGGATGAAGATCTCCGTGCAACCAAAGAAATGTACCGTGAAGACTTGCAGCATGCACCCTTCATAGGAGATAGTTTTGCGCTTGGCTAACAGGTCGACAATCATCTTAGGAGCGGTGACTGAAGAGTAACAAATGTCCACAAAAGATAGATAGCCGAGAAAGAAATACATAGGAAACTTGAAAAGGTTGCCCTTGTAAACTGTCAGCATGATGAGGAGGTTTCCCAGGAGAATGACGGAGTAGAAGAAAGAAAACACCACAAAACAAACTTCTTCCACCTCTAGGTTTTGAGAAAGGCCCCAGAAAACAAATTCAGTTACATTGTTTCTTTTTCCCATTGAATTAGTCTAGCAGACCAAGGTCCCAAGAGACAATTCAGTTATCTGAAAGCAAAACATAACAGACCAACAGAGTTAGTATTTCCAACTCGAACAAACAGATAATCACAGTCGTTGAATGGCAGGCCTACAGGAAGAAACTGGAGTGTGAGCATCCTACCTGAGTGTGATAGTCCATTCCTTCACTTCAGATGAGAAAACAAACTCCAGGGAGATAGTGCAAAGCCTCTAAGTCACACATCTGGTCAAGAGTCTTACCTCCCTCACCCTTTATTAAGGTTATTTTGATCTGTTTCTAAAAATGTACTTACTTCTTATTCTGTAGAAGGCAGTCAGCTTAATTTTGAAACAACTTTTGTGTTTGGAGATATGGTAACAATTATATATCTGAATAAGTTTGTCTTATTTTTGACACAGAAACAAAAACATATGCCCACATTTCCCCCCCCCCCCAATACATCCATGAGGGTTTCAAGTAGTGGGGAAAGGATGACTTCTACAGGCTGTTCTTCTTATGAAACACTGATCTTTGTGTATCTGAATTTACTGTCCCCTCTTTGCCATCAAGTTCTTATAGTGAAGAGTGGTGCGGTGCCGTAGAAAGAGGGCCAACATGATACAAACCTGATTCTGAGATAATGGTGCTGTAATTCCAGAGAAATCCCTTAGCTTCATGGGGATTCTGTTATCCCAAACGTGAAATGGAATGGTTTTCCCTTCTTTATCATCTATATTCCTACCATAAAGTTAAATATATTCTATCAGCCTGAAATAGCCCTAACACCCTGATAAGGAAGCAGAGAGAAGAGGAGATAAAGCCACAGAAAAACCCTCTGGAGACAGATCAGGACCTGTTTGACTTGAAAGGAAGGGAAGTGAAGTCTCAGGTAATTTCTGTCTTCAAACCCAGTGTTTGAGGATTCCACAGGAATTACTGAGACTTGGTATTTTAAGCATTTGTCTGTTAACTGGAAAAAAACAACAATAACACACACAAAAAGACAAAGAAATAAAGGAAGGACTTTGCCCTTAACCTCAGCATTCTTTCATGCACCTTTTTTTTTAAGATCACCTTTAAAAAATTAAATTTATTGGGGTAACATTGGTTAATAATAGATTTCAAGCACATTTCTATTTACATGATCTGTACATTGCGTTGTGTGCCCACCACCCAAAGTCAATGTTCTTCCGTCACCATGTATTTGACTCCCTTTACCCTTTACCACCCCCCGCCCCCACCCTTCCCTCTGGTTACCACCACACTGTTGTCTGCATCTCTGCATGCATCCTTTTTAAACTTTCAATTTATGCTAGTTTATATTAGGTCTCCCACTATAATTATATACTTGTACATAATTATTAATTCTGCATTATAATGATAAACATGAATTAAGTATTTCTGGAAGAGATCTTCGCTCAAAGATACTTTAATGGGGTTTAGGAAGAAGACAATATTTACTTTAAATAGATAAATCTTCAGTGGTGGAATTTCAGGTACTCTAGTGAGGTCACTAGAATGTAAGTGTGGAATGGGGTATGTGCACCAGTTTGGACTCATTGGGGCTTGCAAGATATTCATCAAGCAAAGCCACGGAAGTGACTCCTTTAGTTATTGTTTAGGATGGATTACAGAGTGTCTTAGGTAGTCATTAGAAATGTTGTCCATCTGAGGCATGTCATCCCAAGATCTGTCAAGTTCAGTGCCCTCAGTTGCCCCTTTGCAGCAAAATTGTACTTGGCATGTCCAGTTTTGGGGAAACTACAGGCTGGCTTTCCCCAGGTCTGTATATAAGAGTAAGTAGAGCAGTCATTACAGATGTGCCTTCTCTTGTAATAGTAATAATAATAATAATAGTAATAGTGATAGTGATAGTAATAATAATAATAATAGTAATAGTAATAGAAATTCAAATTCAAATTCAGACTCAAACACTTCCCCCTGCTTTTATATGCTCATTCTTCTTTGGATTTTCTTTCTGAATTTTAAAAAAGAAGAATATTTTCTACTGAGAAAATCTTTCGATTTAAGAGAGCTCAAGTATCAGTTTTTGACAACTGTGAATTATGCTGCTTGGTTCTCATCTAGAAGAAATTGGGTGTGTAAACACAAGCTTGGGAACTGTGCCCCCACTGTCCATACCATAAGGTCTTAGAAGAATTCTTCCTTCTCTTCAAATTAAGACTCATCTAGAAGAATTCTTTCCTCCACTTTCTGAGCATTTCAAACATGATGCCTCACGTTCCTTTGAAATTATTGGCATTTGCTTATTCACAACCATGCTGTCCTATCTCATAGACATCTCTAGATTCACTTTATTATCTTATCATTATCTCAATAACTTTATTCTCCCCTTATTTATGAGAATAAGTTTCTTGCAATTATATTACAGGTTTTCAAAATATAGCAATTTGATTGAATTCCCTCTTTCCACAAACTTTTTAGATTAGTTTTAGAAGAAAGAAAATCTCACCAGTATTGTCCAGAGGTTGAGTCTTGCTTTATTTTCCTATCTCTTCTGAGGTAATGTTGGTGCAGCTGTCCAAAATAAAGCAAGAATGAAGCCTTAGGAATTGCTTTGTGAATAATTACTACCAGAGAATTCCTGACCCCAAAAGTCAAAGGCTGATAGAAATCAAGTCTTTGTTACTCAGGTTTTGTCTCTCACCGACTGAAATCTGCCGTTTCACAGTATCTTTGGCAACAAATGGTCTTTTCTCTACTTTTATAAAGTCTATATAAAGAAAGTGAAGCAAAATGTTAATGACCTTGAGGAACGCCTTTCCCCCTAGTCTCCCTCCACAAGCAGAACCACACCAGAGAACTAACAATGAGCTTTAATTTCCAGATTCATTTTTGATTTGTTGAAAAATACTAAAACTATTTTTATTTATTAATTTTAAAACCCAATCAATTCTTGCATTCAGGCCTATAACTCTAATTGAAAGCATAGCAAAAGAAACAACCAACAAAATGAAAAGTCAACTTATCAAATGGGAGAAGATATTTGGAAACCATCTATCTGCTAAGGGGTTTTATCCAAAATATAACCAAAAAACAAATAACATTTTTCCAAAGACATTCAAATGGCCAACAGGTACATGAAAAGGTGCTCAAAATAATCATTAGGGAAATGCAAATCAAAACTGTAATGAGATGGCATCTCACACCTGTTAAATGACTATCATCAAAAAGAGAAGAGATAAGTGTTGGTGAAGCTGTGGAGAAAAGGGAACCCCTGTGCATTGTTGACGAGGATGTAAATTGGTGCAGCCGCTCTGAAAAATAGTGTGAAGGTCCCTAAAAAAATTAAAAATAGAACTACCATATGATTCAGCATTTCCACTTCCGGGGATTTATCCAAAGGAACTAAAAACAAGATCTCGAAGAGAGTCTTGCAGTTCCATGTTCATTGCCACATCACTCAAAATAGCCAAGATATGGCAACAACCTAAGTCTCGGTCAAAAGATAAGGAAAAAAAGTATATATAACAATGGAATGCTATTCAGCCATGAAAAAGAAGGAAATCCTGCCTCTTGTGACATCATGAATAGACCTTGCAGGGGTTATGATAAGTGAAATAAGTCAGAGAAAAACAAACACTGAATAATATCACTTATATGTGAAATATAAAATAGCCAAACTCATAAAAACAGAGAAGAATGGTAGTTACCATTGGCTGGGGGCTGGGGAAAATAGGGGAGATTGTGTTCAAAGGGTACAAACTTCCAGTTACAAGACAAATAAGCTCTGGAGAGCTAATATACAGCATGGTGACTATACTGTATTAATATATTTGAAATACCATTAATACTGTTATATACTTGAAAACTTCTAAGAGAGTAGATGTTAAATGTTTCACCATGAGAAGAAAATGACAATTATGTGACATGATAGAGGTGGTAGCTAATATTATGGCGGCAATCATTTTGCAATATATAAATATATCAAATCAACAGGTTGTATACCCTCAAGTTATATCTCAATAAAGCTAGATGAAAAATAGCACCTCACACTTGTCAGAGTACTGGTGCCTATTATTAAAAAGACTCAAGATAGACCATCAAACTTTACAGGGAAGGCAGGGGAGGGTGGCAGGGGTGGAAGAGATCAACCAAAGGATTTGTATGCATGCAAATAAGCATAACTAATGGACACAGACTCTAGAGGGGTGAGGGCATGTGCTAGGGGGTGGGGGTGGGCCGGGGGAGAGGTCAATGGGGGGGGTAAGGAGACATATGTAATACTATATGTAATACTTTAAACAATAAACAATTTAAAAAAAGATAAGTGTTGGTGAGGATGTGGAGTGAAGGGAACCCTTGTACACTTCTGGAAGAAATGTAAATTAATATAATCATTATGGAAAAAGAGTATGGTGTTTCCTCATAAAATAAAAAATGAAACTACTATATGATCCATTAGTCCTACTGTTGGGTATGTATCCCAAGGATATGAAATTATGATCTTGAAGGGCTATCTGCACTCCTAAGTTTATTGCAGTATTATTCACAGCAGGCAAGGTATGGCTGCAATCTCATTGTCCTTGACTAATGAATGGACATAGAAAATGTGATACATACACAGACTCAAAAAAGAGGAAAATTCTGCTATTTACGACATCATGTTGGAGCTCGGGGCCATTAGGTTAAGTGAAATAAGCAAGACACAGAATGGGAAATACGGTATGACCTCACTGATATGTGGAAACGATATAGAAGCAGAGAGTTAAATGGTGGTTACCAGGGCCTAGGGGTTGTGGGAAATGGAGAGATGTTGGTAAAAGGGTACAGGCTTTCCGTTATGTGGAAAGCATAAGTTCTAGAGTTCTACTATATAGCATGGTGACTATAGTTAGCAATACCACATTGTATACCTGAAATTGCAAAGAGGATAGAACTTAACTCTTTTCAACACACACACAACTATGTAGAGACAATAGATATTTTAAGTAGTTTAATTGTGATTATTTCACATTATACATATGTCAAAACATTGAGCTGTACACATTAAATATATGCAATTAAAAATTAAATTTATTGCAGTGACATTGGTTAACAAAATTATATAGGTTTCAAGTACAATTCTATGATACATCTGTATATTGCACTGTGTGCCCACCACCCAAAGTCAAACCTTCTTCTGTCACCATAAATATAGGCAATTTTTGTATGTCAAAAATATCTCAATAAAACTGTTAAGAAAGTGGTGGAGTTATCATTTGGCTTCAGGCAGTCCACCTCCAGGTGTCATACTTTTAATCATTATATTCCACCACCTACCTTGAAGCTAAAATAAGTGCAGTTTATGATCACTACGTCAACTTCTTAATATTTCCTGTTTTAGGTCATTTACAAATATGTTTAAAATAAGATGTTTGGGAGACACCTGAACTGGTTTAAAATCTTCCCTCTGGTACTTCTAAGCAGAGCAACCTCAAGACATTTGTTTATTTTTCTGATCTTAGATTTTTCTTTCCCATATTTCCAATAGGAATACATAACTCCATACTATTTTTGTGAGACACAATATGATAACAACAAAAAAAGCCTTGGACACATACCAGAAGCTATCCCAGAAAATTTAAAACTTTTGCTTCATTTTCCCAGTTTTAATTAGACTAAAAGTACTTTTGAACCACATAAACCCTTCTGATTTTTTTCCATGTAGCTCCTTCTAATCCTGTTTTCCAGCCTTCATTATTCTTTCATTTCCATGTTAGCTTACTTCTTTTTTAAAATAACTCTTATCTTCAATTATTCATCTGAAATGCAAATCACTGTGTGTGTGTGTTCTGGTGTTAGAGAGAAGTAGACTAGATAAACTTACGATGGATCATGACATTCCCATTCTGTGTTAATTACATGACCCTCCTCATACACCTTTTACCTTAATATGCTTTCACATTCCTTGAACCTGGTAGTCCAGTTATAAAATATTTTCTAGTAAATATTTGAGCATTCAAGGAACATTTAATAGTGTCTTCCTTAGTAAAACCTAAACACACACACACACACACACACACACACACACACACACACACACACACACATTTAGAGACGGAGAAAGAAAGAGGGGGGAGGGAGAGAGATAATGTAATTCTACAGAGAAAATTGCACTTGCATACTATTTATAATCCAGATTCTTTTCTAGCAGCAGGTCTGATAACTTGGATCTAATGGGAATCCACCTGGTGAGCTTAGGTAACTAAAAAACAACTTGCAAGGAATAGTCAATGCTCAAAGAAATTCAGTTTTAGAATGTATTTTCTATTAAGTATTTAATCATGTGAGCCTGGACATCTCTAAGCATAATATAGCGCTAGAAATATAGATTGTGATTTGACTTGTTTGGATATTAAAAGTATTCCTTGCCTTCAAACTGTTTCTCTGAACACCCGACTTCTCATTGTTCATGTGAATATTGGTTGAGTAACTGGTGTCAATTGTCTCTGAAATAATATAATTTTTTTCTATGAATGGCTAATGAACTATGCTGAGGGAACTGTGAATTCAAGAAGCTGAAATGATAGAGCAGCAGCTGAATGACCAGAATTTTAATGAGGAAAGAGAGACAACGCTGAGAGGAAGGAATAGAGATAAAATGACAGCTGAAATAGAAGAGCACTGGTGGTGAATTATTTCTCCTTCCTTTCCATGATCCTGCCTGAATGTGTGATACCAGTGGAATATATTTTGTCTTTATTGTGTAGATAGAAGTTTGGTTGCAGTTAAAGGTAAATATAGGGATCTTTTCTGAATTTTATAGACTAATATGTTTTGAGATTATGAAAGCAATAAATTCAAGAAGTTCCCTATTGAGGGTGTGACAGGATGTTGTAAAGGGACAGGGAGACAGTGACAGGTAATTGATGCTTAGCTGGATAGCCAATTTCAAATAAGAAGAAATCATTATCAAAACTTTTGGTAAAAAATGACAAAGCGTTGATTAAGAATAAAAGTGGTTCACAGGTTACCAAGAAAGTGAGAAAACCCAAATGAAAGGACAAATAAGCTTCCTGCCATAACCACTACCATGATCACTATTCCCTTCTCTTCCCCAAAAAAGTTGGCCCAAGAATTAATTTAACCAAAGACCCCAGGCAAGGCCACTATAAAATCAAATAGAAGCATCTCATTTCAAAACTTGAATCTCTATTTACCTTATCTCTATTTACTTGTTGTCTGTAATAATGGTGATGATAATTTCAATTATTGAATATTTTACTTATATACTATTTTATGTCATTGAAGTTATTTATTTTAATAATTCAACACACATTTACTGGTTATTGACTAAATGAATGGTAGCCTACTGATTATTGGTTAAGTGAATGATAACCTGTAGTTGACAAGTGATAGAACAAATGCAAAATTATTGAAATGTTTATTGAGCCCCTCCCATGAACTGGGTGACATACACTTTATCTAGTTAATTCTCACAACAGTGTTGGGAGATCAATGTACTCCCAACAGTGATATGATGGTCTGAGGAAAAATAGTACTTGCCAAAAATCACACAGATAAGGGAGAGGTGGCTAGAATTCAAAATTAAATTTGTGAAAGTGCTTCCTACTATTTCAAAGCAGAATGTAAGAGAGCCTCTCTGTATTTCAGGAATTTAGGATCCTGCAAATTAAGGATGTATATAGTTTACTTTAGCACAGATTAAAAATTGACATATTGGGGTCAGTGAGACCCTCTGTTTTAAATACCAATAGTATCACCTATTCATTCAGTATCAGGAACTGTGAAAAGTACATAACATTTTGCTAAGTGTATTGCTAAGTGAAATTTATGTGGTTTTAGATATTGATACTATTATGTCTTAGGTTAATGGTGTTGGCCTAATTAACATCTCTATAACTCACTTTCCTCTTCTGTGAAATGGATTTACAATTAATATTTACTTCTTAGTGTTATTATGAGGATTAAAAAGTTTATGCCTATAACATGTTTAGAAGAGTGTTAGGCACACAGGAATGCTCAAATTGTAAGCTAATATAAGAATTACTAGACCTACTGATAGTGTAGTTAAAAAATATACTGAGGTCATAAGATTATTCATAACAAAGCTAGAATATAAACCCAAGCAATTTCATTTCATTTCCTCATGCTCAAGGTTTTTCAAATCTTTACTTTTAACAATTTTGGAGTCCAAGGGTTATGTGAAATCTTAACTGAAACATATCGTATAAATCATCAAGACTAGCTTGCTCATTTTTTCAAGTCAATAACACTTTAATAAGTAGAACCCATTATAACAACATCTCTTTATTACATGGATTCAAATATTAGTACACAGCAGACCAATCATGTTCCCTGATATTTAAGTCATTTAGTCAAAGCCTCTTAGTGCATCCTCAACACTGTCATTCCAAGGGGCTTCCGTGGAATTCCCTTTGCAAAGTCTTGCACAAAGACGAGGCTAAGCACCAGGAAGAAAGACTGCTGTTAGCAGTTTTATTTCATCATTTCATCATCATCATCAAAAAGCATGCAGTTTCTTCCTTCTATGTACATGGCATTGTCTAATGGGTGCTACACCCTGCCTATGGTACAAAGTTTATAAATACAATATACCAATACAAAGTTGAAGCCATTAAAAAGAGTTTAATAACAACTAGGCAATAATTGACTCTAGAGTGCTGATGGAATCTATGAGATTTAGAAATGACACACAAACTCAAACATTACAGTCAACGCTTTGCTTGAGAAGGGGTGACAGAGGAACTTTTTATGTGCTGCTGAAGTTGACAAGTTTACTTTCAACAAGTTGCTCCAAGTTTACTTTCTTTCTGCTATTATCATTAAATACTGCAAAGCATTGTGGGTGGCATCACTGTGCATAGGCACAGGAGATCCCAGAGCCATGGCAGACTACAATGGGACTGGGGGAGAGTTCAGTGAGACACTGATACTGTCCGTTGGCACTCAGTTCTTCTATATCCAAATACGTTATATTGAAACCTTGTTCCTTGGTGATTTCACTAAGCAGTTGGTTGTAATCTATATTTGGACTACTGAGGAGGCTTCTTTTCAGTAGGTTGATCTTTTCACCCTGAGAATTCTTTAAAGAATGCCAAGTACGTCCTAAAGAATGTCCTGCTGCATTTGCTAAAGAAATGTAATTTTCTGGATAAATATTACAGGATTTGTTAAGAAAAGTTTCAGCAGCATTTTTCCTGGCTTGTTTTTTTGATGTCCCCTTCCCAGTTTCCATAAATGACTCTTGCTTGCAAACTGTCGTATATTCTTTCTTATGAGCAGGTCCTCCCTCCTAGGAAAGGGTATATTTAGTAATGGTGAATAGCCATGATGAATAGCCAATTCCTGTAATCAACCAATAGGATTAAGCTGATTCATTGATTGTTTGGAAGGGTCAGACATTATGGGGTCAGACACTGCAAAGGGAATACTTGCATTGGCTTTCAGAATGTTTATGGCAGCCCCTGCAGCCCTATGTTTTGCCAGCTTCTTACTTGTACCTTCACCTGTGCAGGTTATGTCACCAACGGTTACTCTGAAGGTGAAACGGGGCACGTGGATTTGCATATTGGATCTTTCACACTCATACACTGGGAAGTTCTTGGTCTTCATGCCATATTCATGTAATACCTGAATCGGTGTTTTATCTGGCTTAGCTGTAATTATCTTCCTCAAACAAAAGGTTTCAAGCTCCTCCTGGATTAATTTCTTATCTCAATTTGTCATCTGCATATCAAAATTAGAATGCCTGAAATGGTTCAAGGACAATAACTTTAGACATTATCTGGCTTTACATAAAATAATTAGAAAAAAGAATTAGGTGAAAAAGTGGGATTGTTAACATAAATTTACTCTGTTGCTTTTACTACATTTTTATGTAAGAACTCAGGATCTAGACTCAGCAAACTCTGGGTTCAAGTTCTGGTTTGCTAAGTAGCACTTAGGTGTTCAATAGATACTTGATCAGAAAAGCCTCACCTAAATTTTTACCTCTCTAAGGTATTATTACTCTTGCATTGCTTCAAACTAAACTGCAAGTATTCCCTTTGCAGGTTCTGACCCCATAATGACTAAAAGTATTTCTCTCCATTTTAGATAACAAACAGTGTTGAAGGATATAAAGATAGGAGCTCCCACCTAAAATGGATGACTGCCTCAAGAATAGAAATGAGAGATCTCATACTTTATAGTTGAAGAGTCAGAAATACGGGCGGTAGTTTCTGGGGAATGGGAGGGGAAAACAATTCAGGTGGTTATTTCCATGCACAGGATTTAAATAATGGTTTTTTTTATGTTCATTCATATGAACAAGCAATTACTTTAAGAGTAAAAATCAGAACAGCTTTTAAAACATTATTTTTAAATAATGTTTATTTGTTTTTAAGTAAGGAAGTATTTACATACTATAATTGGAGGCATGAACCCTTATTTTTCAATGGCGTCACTATAAGCTAATTCTAAATCTTAAAGTTGCACCATAGAAATAAATTCGTTTTAAAGACCCATTACAAAGGTATTTTTAATTGAAAGGTGACACAATAACTTAAATCTATAAAATAGTAAGGAGGAGAGAATTTGAAACCTAATTGACAAGATTAGGGCAGAAGGTATAGCACACATTTTAAGAAAAAGTGGTGAGTATTAATGATACATTTTGGGTCAAAATTTATAGTAAAGAGAATTGGACCATGTGGTCACCAGATTACTGACTTAGTAACACTAACATTGAGATAAAATCAGCAGTGAATACTGCTATGGTTAATAAATCAATGGTCATTTATTGATTTGTTTGAGTTTCATTTTTGTGACAAAGTTCAGGCATGTGTCCTCATTTCACAAACGAGCTAAATTAAATTCAAAGAAATGAAGTGACTGGGACCCAAATTCACACACTGCTATAATTAGTAATAGAACCTAGGTCCCATCTGTTTGTCTTCATATAAAACTTTCCCACAAACTTTTTTTATGAATTATGCAGTGTCAAGATTCTTTATGAGTTTTGGCAAAAGGTATTGATTGAACAAATATAGAACAAAAATTCATACTTTTATTTAAACCACTGAGAAGAAATTGACTTGTAAAATTTGAAACACCGATCAAGAGCAAAACCATGAAGGGCTGACTGCTGTATGCTTCTCTTTAGAAATTTTAACTATTGCTTTATTCTGTGGTTCTTTTAAGTATATGATTATTATTGACATCCCTATAGAAAAAGCTATGCTTCTATTATACAATATCAGCATTTTACCTTCACGAGTCACTAAGATAAAAGTAAACAAGCAATCAAAAAATGATTCAAACCAATTGCATGGGACCCGTGTAGAGTTTTTGTCTTCCACTATGTAAATGTAGATGTACCACTACGTGAATCTTTGCTTCTATACATTAAACAAAAACTCTGTGTGACTAATACTTGCATCTTTAACAAACATGAGTTTGAAAAGATCCAGAGTAATGTCTTTCCAAGGATTTAGATATATTACTCTAGAATTGGAAAATATTTGGCAACTAATAATAATTTTAAAACATTTTAAATTGATTGCATGCATTCTTATTTTTAAAAGATTTTAATTGATTTTTAGAGAGAGAAGAAGGTAGAGAAACATCGACGTGATAATGAGACATCTATCAGCTGCCTCCTGCATGCCCCCTACCGGGGATCAAGCCTGCAACCTGGGCATTTGCCCAGACAGAGAATCAAACCAGTACACAGATGATGCCCAAACAACTGATCTACACCAGCCAGGACTGAATGCATTCATTTTTATTAATATCAAGATTGAACATAATGTCCTGAAAGACTGACTTATGGAGATCATCATGAGACTAATTTTAAAATTATTAAATATCAGCTATTTATTTTCTAAAACACTGGGAGCATTTCCATTCCTTAAACATACTAGTAGTTTCATGATATTGGTGTTATCATCAATCTTATCCATGAACATTTCCAACATTGACTTATGCATTGACTTATGACTTATGCATTCTTTTCCGGGAACTATTAATGCATTTTCTCTGCACTGGGCCATGGAAAATAGAAATAATGTCACTGTGTTTATTCTCCTGGGACTCTCTCAAAACAAGAACATTGAAATCCTCTACTTTGTATTGTTTTTACTTTGTTATATTGTTATTTGGATGGGAAATTTGCTCATAATGATTTCTATCACATGCAGTCCGCTAGTTGACCAACCCATGTATTTCTTCCTTAATTGCCTCTCTCTCTCTGACCTTTGCTATACATCAACAGTGGTGCCCAAGCTACTGACTGATTTACTGGCAGAAAGGAAGACCATTTCCTATAACAACTGCATGACACAGCTTTTTATCCTTCACTTCCTTGGAGGCATTGAGATCTTTATCCTCACAGGGATGGCCTATGACCGCTATGTGGCCATCTGCAAGCCCCTGCACTACATGATCATCATGAGCAGGCAAAAGTGTAACAGGATCATCGTAGCTTGTTGCACTGGGGCATTTGTCCACTCTGCCAGTCAGTTTCTTCTCACCATCTTTTTACCGTTCTGTGGCCCCAATGAGATAGATCACTATTTCTGCGACGTGTATCCTTTGCTGAAATTGGCTTGCACTGACACCTATGGAATTGGTCTCTTGGTAATTGTTAATTCAGGTCTGATCGCTTTGGTGACTTTATGATTTTGATGGCGTCTTACTTTATGATATTTTACACCATCAGGGCTTCCCCTGCAGAGAGCCGTGCCAAAGCTCTTTCCACTTGCGGTTCTCACATCACAGTGGTGGTCCTGTTCTTTGTGCCTGTCCTCTTCATTTACATTAGACCAGCCACAACTTTTCCAGAAGATAAAGTGTTTGCTCTTTTCTACACCATCATTGCTCCCATGTTCAACCCTCTAATCTATACACTCAGAAACATGGAGATGAAGAATGCTTTGAGGAAAGTGTGGTGCCAGAAACCATTTTTGATTGGAAGGCAGGTCATCTGAAGGGTACTTTCCCTTCCCATTACATACCCTGTTCAAGTGAAATTTGTTTCACTTAAGATTATTAAACCAGGAACTATGCTGTAAGAAAAATAACCATGACCCTGCTGTCATTTCATTAATATTGTAATTTATTATAACATACTTTCTTCTTTATTTATTGATCTGTATTTCTTATTTATGTCTTCAAATAATTTGAGTCATCATTTCCTTAAGTTATGTTATGCTTTTCTTTGATATTGTTTTCTCTTGTGATATTTGCAAGTTGCTAACTGGTGATCACTTTTTCAATCTACCTGTACTCTGGTTCCATGAATGAGTTTTCAGATGAACTCTCATATTGATCATCCAAGATCCAGATAACCTTCTGGATCTAGGATGACTTTGTTACCCTCCTACATTCTCATCAAAAAGAAGCATCAGAAATTTAGAATTATTTTTACTACTTAGCTTATGATTTTCACATTCATTGTAACAATTTAAAAATAAAAAATTAGTCATGTGGGCACTAAACAATAAAAATGTTATTTATGTAAAAATAATGGTTATATAAAAATTGGAAGAGTTTTTCTAAAATGATTTTAATAAAAGCATTTTTAAATCACAAAATTTTAATAATCACAGAAAATTTTGCTATCAAACTCTTCTTAATGTAGTAATGAAATGGTGGCATTGGTTATAAATAAAGTAGCCATATAATTTATTGTCCAAACTAAGCCACTTTTGAGTGTATAGCAGGGGTCTAGTTATTATTAGACACAGATGGGATTATGCCAGAAGAGTGAAATGCCTGGCTACTTTTAAATGTCTGAGAAGAATGGATACCCCAGTGAAAAGGTATTTGGAGCCAGTGGATTGTAAAAACAAATGTAAATGCTGGTATTGAAATGACCTGATCTAGAGTACGATTAAATTTTTTTTCTATTACCATCAAAATGAGAATGACAAATTTCCAGTTTCTAGGGAACTTCTATGGATTTAGATAGCTATAGAGTTCTATATAATTGAACTTTTCAAATAATTGATTGAATAACAATTTTGTTGATTATTTAATAAAAGAGGACTCATTAGACATCATTAAAATAACATGGTGGAATGGAGTAAGACATTATATTGCACAAGTTAGGGAGAAAAAATGGATATAGGCTGAATATATAAATGAATCCTATATAATAAAAAGGTAATATGCAAATAGTCCAAACGGCAGAACAACCGAACAACCAATCAAAGTGCAATATGCTAATGATATGCTAAGGCTGCTCAACTGCTCACTATGATGTGCACTGACCACCAGGGGACAGATGCTCTGACCAGTAGGTTAGCTTGCTGCTGGGGTCAGGCCAATTGGGACTGAGCAAGATGGGCCGGACACGCCCTGGAGCCCTCCTGTGGTCCTTCCCAGGCCCGATCATGCACCGGTGGGGTCCCTCAGCCTGGCCTGCACCTTCTCGAAATCCAGGACTCCTAGGGGGATGTCGGAGACCCGGTTTCAGCCCGATCCCACAGGGCTCATGACTGGCGAACGCTGCTGCTACAGCAGCGCAAGCCTCTCCGCATCAGGGCTGATTGGGCGTGAGCCTGCGGCAGGCTGGGATGAGCGGGAATGGTAGGTAGGAGCTGCAGGCAGCGTTGGACTGTTGGTTTCAGCTCAATCCCTGCAGGCCACCCAGAGGGAACCCACCTGTACACAAATTCATGCACCGGGCCTCTAGTATATAAATAAAATGATAAAATAATGTAATGTGTATAATGGAAAATTGTAGAGAAGTTCAAATAGAGAAATATTATTGGAGACTTGTCCTTAAAAGTAACGTGTTTGTAGATGTATTAAAAATTCAAGAAAATTGTTATTTGAGCAGTTGATAATGGAATTTAGAGTGAAATTATAATGCAGTCTACACCATGATACATGTCAATTTGCATTAATTTATTAAAGGTTACTTTGAAGCAATGAAAAAATTATTAACAAATGTTTTATTTTTAATACTTTATTTTGGTTAAACCTTTAAATTTATCATCCAATAAAATACATTTTATTATTAGTTATTGAGTAATTATAAAGTTACACTAATAACTGAGATGACAATTATAGCCAAGTGCTCTCTCATCATGCTCAAAATAAAAAAATATGAAGTTGGTACAGTTGAACACAAAAAGGTAGATGAATAATATCATCCTAGCTGAGGGGCCCTAGTAAGGCAATTTTGCTTTCTTCCTCTATAAAAAAAGCTAATAGTAACTACCTCATGAGGTAATTGTGAGGATAAATGAAAAAGAGTATTGCTCTTCAAATAGAAACTGCTGAAAATAATTTTATTATTGTTGTTATTATTTTTAATGTGTAAATTAATTTTGCGAAACATTTGAACTGAGAATTTTAACATAATATTTCACATTATACAAACATTTTAATCATGTTAGAAATATAAGCATAAGGTTTTTCTAACTTATATCCATACATGTTTAAGAAACATTGTAATAAAATATGATTTCAATCAACATTTTGTATTTGTGAACATTTTTTTCTTAAAAAGCTCTAAGAACTGTAGTTTTGAAATAATGATTTAACTATCTGCTTTATTTACCAATCGAGTAAACTGAACTCTGAGAATTAAAATTTCTCTAATCATCAAACAACCTAGAGAAGAAATTAGTCAGGTAAAAAAAATATGAACACTTCAAATAAATTGATGAAACTATTAAAGTTTTATTTCAAACTTGTCAGCAAGGAGGAAGTCCTCATAAAAACTAGATCAAGGATATTACTCTTGATAGAAACAGGTATAGAAGAAAACGTAGAAAGTAGAGTTGGGAGAGATTTTTCGATTAGATAAATATAAGAAAGAATGATTAAAAATTTTAAACAAGGGGGGCAGGGGCACTACAAAGGGTCAATGGGGAAAAAAGGGGACATATGTAATACTTTCAACAATAAAGATTTTAAGAATAAAACATTAATAGAGGAAAACATTTTTTAAGCAAAACATATGTTTGGGTGAGTGATTTCAACTCCCCAAAGATGCTCTTAATTGCATTAAATTCCATCAAAGGATTGCGCAAATGATTTTCTCCCCAGAAGGGTCTCTAAGGATTGTCAAATATCTTTCCTCAAATATGAGGAATTTTTCTTCTTAGGAAACTTCTTTGACTGATGAAATCCTTGAAGATGCTTCACTAAGAAATTTTTTTCTTATATTTCTTATTTTAATTTATATGATGAACTAGAGGCCCGGTGCACAAAAATTTGTGCACTGGCGGAGGGGGTGTCCCTCAGCCCCACTTGTGCCCTCTCACAGTCTGGGACCCCTCGGGAGATAACTACCTGCTGGCTTAGGCCCGCTCCCGGGTGGCAGAGGGCAGGCCCAATCCCTAGGTGCAGCCCCTGGTCAGGCCCAGAGCAAGGCCGATTGGGGAGTTGGGGCGCCACCCCCTGTCATGCACAGAGCAGGGCGGATCAGGGGGTTGGGGAGCTCCCCCCTGTCATGCATAGAGCAGGGCAGATCGGGAGGTTGCTATGCCACCCCCAGTCACGCTCAGGGTAGGGCTGATTGGGAAGTTGGGGCACTGCCCCCTGTCACACTCAAGGCAGGGTCAATGGGGAGGTTGTGGCACCACCCCCGTCATGCATAGAGCAGGGCCCATTAGGGGGGTTGGGGCTCCGTACCCTGTCATGCACAGAGCAGGGCCGATCAGAGGGTTGGGGAGCTCCCCCCTGTCACGCACAGAGTAGGGCTGAAAGGGGAGTTGGAGCACCGACCCCTGTCACACACAGAGCTGGGCGGATAGGGAGGTTGTGGCCCCACCCCCTTTCACACACAGAGCCTCAGGGCGATCAGGGGGTTTGGGCGCTGCCCCCTGTCAAGCTGCTCCAGGGGCCAGGAGGCCTCACGGCTCATCTGACCCCAGTGCTGGGAGGCCTCGCGGCTCCGCTTGACACCACTGCTCCGCTGTTCCTGGGTTCGGGAGGCCTCACGGCTCCATTGATCCCGATGCTGGGAGGTATATTACCCTTTTACTATATAGGATAGAGGCCTGGTACACGGGTTGGGGCCGGCTGGTTTGCCCTGAAGGGTGTCCTGGTTCAGGATGGGGGTCCCACTTGGGTGCCTGGCCAGCCTGGATGAGGGGATGATGGCTGTTTGCCACTGGTCACACCCCCTTCAGGGTGGGGTCCCCACTGGGGTGCCTGGTCAGTCTGGGTGAGGGGCTGAGGGCCGTTTTCAGGCTGGTGGGCGACTGAAGCTCCCAACCTCTCCTTTTTCCTTTTTTTTTTTATTCTGGAGTTTATTTATCTATGGCTGTCACCGGCTCCAGCTTGAGACCTCGGCTGCTGAAAGCAGGGATCTGGGTTTGTTTGGGTTCTATAATTGAAACATTGTTTCAGTCCTGCTTGCTCCAGCTCTGACGGCTGAAAGCAGGTTTCTGGAGTTTGTTTAGCTTCTATATTTGTAACTATGTTTCTTAGAGAGCAGCTCAGAGGCCAGCAAGGCAGGCGGGGAACATTGGCTTCCTCCGTCACTGAAGCAAGCAAGCCTCCTGTTCACTTCAAGCTGCCTGGCTGCCGGCCGCCATCTTGGTTGGCAGTTAATTTGCATATCGCCCCGATTAGCCAATGGGAAGGGTAGCGGAGGTACGGCTAATTACCATGTTTCTCTATTATTAGATAGGATGATTAATGTTCAAAAATGCTATTTACATGTTCATCATTTTGCTGGCATTATTAATGCTTTAATCATTGGTTAAAATATAGTCAATTTTTATAACTGCTCATATGAAATTGAAAAAAATTCTTTGAGATATATGTGGTTACATTGCTTGGGAATGTATCCCTAGTTACTAAGTATTTGAATTTTTTCTTTTGCCTTGATTGAGAATCTCTGTGTATGTCTCTTCCCATCTCCTATAGTTTCTGCTTAGTGGCTATTCTTGCTTTGTCATTGGGTATATACATATTAATAACTGCTCTAACTTCATTGTGGATTCTAGCTTATTGTAACATAGTGTTTGTTTCTTTTAATACAGTTAAAGCTTTATGCTCTGCATTCTCCTTTTTTCACATATCATTTCGGCATCCTTTTTAAAATTTGACTTGTATAATATCTTTATCCAATTATATATATGTTAACATGCATATAGAAAAGGGCACGAACAGCACCACGAGTTTTAACAAAATGAGCACACATCTCTAACAAGCACAGAGGTCAAGAAGCAGGACATGAACATAATTCAGAAGCATATCTGGTCATTTTATCAGCCTCCTCTCATGCAAATAAAATTAATATTCAAATTTATAACACCAATATTTTACCTGTTTTTAACTTTATGTAAATAAAAGTATACAGGATATGCTTTTTTGTATCTGGCTTCTTTTGATCAACAGTATGTTTATAACATTTATTCATCTAGTTGTTTGCAAATTTCTTTTTTCTCTTTGCTGTTTAGTATTCACTGTATGGACACACCCCAAGTTTTATACATAAAAGTGTTGATAGCTTTCTAAGGTGTCTTTTTTTTTGAAAAACATTCTTGTATATTATCATAATTTTGCCATAGAGTTGGGTGAACATAAATAAATGTTTCTGTGGGGTATAGGCCTGGGTAAATTTCCTGGTAAGTTATGCATGTTTTCATCTATTTTAGTTATTATAAAAATACAGAGTGGGGCAAAAGTAGGTTTATAGTTGTGAATACATAAAGCACAGAGTTTATTCTTATCTTAATATTTATTAATTATTGTATTATTTTTCATACAAACAACTGTAAACCTACTTTTGTCTACCCCTTATATACAAAGCAAACTATCTCTAAAGAAAGCTCATGCAGTTACAATAAAATCAAGTTTTAAGTAAATATAACTACTAAAGATAGAGAAGATTATTTCATACTATATAGAAGTTTCCCTAATAAAAAAAGATTACAATTCAAATGTTTGTGCACTCAATGATGGATCTTCAAAATAGGTAAAAAAATTTCCAGAGCTATTAGAATAGACAAGTCCTTCATCATCATGGGAGAATTTACCATCCTTGTTCAGTTGATGAGTAAAGCAATACATGTCTAAGGGTATAGAAGTTCTAAATGATATAATGAACATATTTGACCTAGTTAATGCTTACAGAATATGACTTCCAAGAAAACCAGCATTCACATGTTTTTCAATACAATAGAAAATTTACCACAATTGATCATTTGCTGGATTTTAAAGCAAGCCACAATGAAATTAAAAAGGCTCAAGTCATTCAGAATATTTTCTATGACAACAATGAAATTAATTTAGAAATTACTAACTTATTTTTTAATTTTAACTTTACTGGATCTCTTTGCTTCTGAGTTTCTCAAATATATAGGACAGTGTTGGATTTAACTTTGTCATTAAATCTATTAATGTAATTAAATGTTCTGTTTCAATTCTGTAATGTTTAATGTCATATACATGACACCTTCTATCTATAAATGCATGCATATATAAATGACACATGTGTGTGTCATATAAATAGGTAAATGAATTTTCAATTTTAGTTTGCTTGTTGCTTTTAGAAAGAATTGTATTTTTGAAAAGATTTTTATTTTTATACCAATATCTGTATATATTTTGAATCCACTTTTTATTTGTGCATTTATTTAGTATAAGTGAATTGAAGTAAGCTGTTAATATGCTTTATTCCCTATACTATGTGACTGTGTAAGTGACCAAGCTAACACTGCTACACAATATTTGTAGCTCAAAATTAATAAATGGAAAAATAAAGTTAAACATTAAAGGTGTCTATGCTTGAATGTGGTCAAGTAATTCACCATCTTTGGACATTTGTTCCCTTATCCTTGAAAGAAAGGGGTGTGGGATGAATATATTCAAACTATGAACATTTTGCTTTCCATTGGTTTCTCTGTTGCTCTCTTTAAAGCAATCAATAGGATGAGATTTGAGTCTTGATTTAAATTATGGTGTCACCCTGCCATCTAGTGGATGTTGTATTTGTATCGGTTGCAAAGGAAAGATAAATTCAGACTTTCTGCTACGATTTTTGCAGAGGGATTTTGTAGTGGACTATTTGAAGAACAATCTAATTATTTTGTAATTCTGTTGAGAATAAGACCACAAATATATGAGAGCCTAAGCTGCAATACTGGGGGAAATTAATACCAACATTTTTTCTCATTACATCAAACTAAAATGAATGAAAACAAGTAAAAAGTTGTCCCTTGCTTAAAATAATATTAGAATGGAAATTAAGAAACCCATACCACGTTTTTCTTTACTCTTTAATCCTTTTTGAAATATGTGCCATACAGGAGACCCAGCTTAGATCATGGAAAGGTAAAGGAAATTGTCTAATCTCATTATTTGAGAATTATCCTAGATATACTACGTAGAGCACTAGTCATGGGTACACACTTCATACTTTCTATTCTCAAAGGTATTGCTATCTCTATCTCTGTTTCTATCTCTGTTTCTGGCCCTATCTATCTATATATCTACCTATAATCATCTATTTATCCATCCATCACCTATTATCATATTGGATTTGAGAGGCTATTTCAAATTACATTTCTTACTTTTCATAGTATGCTATATTTTTATACTTCTATATGTTTGCAAGAATGGTCTCCTCATTTATACACAAGAATTAATAAAGCCTGAATTAAACCAAATCCTTATTGGCTAGCAAGGTTAGAGTATGCCTATTTAATTACTATAATAATTACTTTTATAGGATGGGCAGTTCAACCAACCTGTCAGGTGTGAATACATTCTGTTTTGTTTTTTTTTTATCTTGGAAATTTTTATTTGCCAGCATTTTATTAACGAATGATGTGGCTGTATATTGCTTTCAAAAGGC
Source organism: Myotis lucifugus (assembly GCF_000147115.1). NCBI lineage: Eukaryota > Metazoa > Chordata > Mammalia > Chiroptera > Vespertilionidae > Myotis > Myotis lucifugus. Next base: position 2,258,800 of record NW_005871145.1, on the reverse strand, counting down.
AGTAAGAAAGTAGCTATTTAGAAAGAGGGAGTGCATCAGGTTAGGAACATTATACAAAATGAGAATCCCACACATGGAAATACGTGGTCAAAGGTTAGACTAACAAACACCAAACAGGCTCTCTTCAAATGAGAGCTCTCCATTTCGTTGAGAAGAATCTTCTCTCTCAGACTTCTACATACACTTCATAATGAACAAAGAGCTTACTGCTTTGTAAGTTGAGGTATGGCAACATAGCTATGTAATGGCGAGAAGCTGGGATAGGGTTTGACCTCTGAGACCAATCATCTTTGAGGTAGTGGTTCCAGCCAGGATAGAGGAAGCTTGGGGAGGGCAAGGCAAACCACGAAGGGAGGGGAATGCAAGGAGCCTGCTACCCACTTTACCAAATGCAGCTCCAAAGGGATCTCCCTGCCCCACCCCACCTCACACAGTTGAGAAGTTTAATGAGGAAGGAGCCTGCACTGTTCATAAAATAATACCGTCCTTCCACTTTGTTTTGCTTTTTAAAGTGCAGCTCTTCAAGAATTTCATTTTTAAAAAATCACCTTTCCTAGCAGGTGAGTTCACTCTTCTGCTTACTTCCGTTTAACCCAGGTTTCTCATCCTCCTCATGCGCTTGCCTGGGTTGTCAGCGCTCAATCGGAAACACTGGCAAAACCTGGAAGAGGTTCGCCTGGCCGGTGGGAGTAAGGGCTTTGATGGCAGGTGTTGTTCGGTCATCCTTCTCGGGTGCTGGCTTCCAGTGACCACGATTTGTCTCAACCCGGAACCATGCTCCATTGAAAGGATCTAGAGGCCAGATGCCCGCTGGGCCACTTCTGTTCCTGGTGGTGACCGCTCCTTCCCTGGGGGCCAGGCCACCATCGGCAATAAGCGGAATATGGGCCAGTTTGAGACAGCTGCTTCAAAGTTTTCCGATTCGCCCAGGGTCTGCCCATTCTTTAAGAATTGCACATCCATGGTCATCGACGTAAGAAATCCCCAAAGGGATAACCCAGATTCCGGCCATGGTAAAAGTGGCCTCTGGAGTCTTGAGCCACAATACTGGTGCAGAGTGCGGTGGGTTGCAGGCCAGGCTGAGGTTCAGCACGAAGCACGTGCCTCGGACCTCATGGGTGTAGGGCTGGGGCAGGGATCCTTCCAGCTCCCCCACCGCCTTTCGCATCACTGCATGGACCCACTTGGGGACCTTATCCGTGGGGCAGGAGAGTGTAAACTGCGGCCTCCAGAGGGTTAAGAAGATGATTTTCAGTAGCCACATTCTGGGTTTTGAGAAGCATGAAGATGATTTGAAAACAATAGGATGTTTTGAGAAGACCAAAAATGAAGTGATCTTATTGAGAGCTCTATGCAAACATGAGGATCAGTTACAGGAGATGGGAAATGCTGAGAGACATTGTGAAGTTTCATTGTTTCTGTATTCTTTCTCAAGAGCCCTCTCCTTCCTTTTACTTACACTGAAGTTTATGTCTGTATAGCCCTTTCTCATGTCCTATCAGTGAAACTGGGCAACCCAGGGGCTATAGGAATTTTTGGGTACTGTGGGAAGTTCCTTTTTTGTTGTTGTTGTTTTCTGTGGTTTTTAAAGTAATGGGATGAATTCTTTCTCTTGAGGACACAGAAAGTAAGGCCAGCCTTTCACATTTAAGCTTTGAAATGCTTGAAGACATTCCTGAGAGTTCCCTTTTGTTTTTCTTCGTATTAGAGACCTTCAGGCCCCTGATTAGGTTATTAGATGCTGGATGCTATATCCTCATATATAATACCACTGTTGATTACTTGACATTGCAAGGTACCTGTACAATTATCATTAGTTAGTGGAACCATTGGCTTACCTGCAATGAAAGGCTGTCAAGAATAAAAAGTTCCTTTCCAAACTAAAATGAGAATGGGAGTTACCTCTTTCTGTCTGCATAAATAATTAGTGCAGCAAAATTAAATCCTGTGATTATAATATTAGAACCAAATTTCATTCCCAATACCTATACCTTTTTACAACCACAACCTCTTCATTATTCAACACTTGTCCTTTTGGTACAAAACCATATTACACGGTTCAAAAACTGACACAAATCCCTACTGCATCCCTTACAAATTTTGGCTCCTCCAATCCTCCAACCTTATCTTGTACTGCTACCTGCATAAAACCTACTTCTAATTGATAGAAATGTGAACATCCAAATTCCTACTTTGGTCCATACTATCTTCTCTGCTTTAAAAGTCTTTTCCTAGAAGTGGGATCACTGGGTCAAATGGCAGTTCCATTTTTAATAGTGAAGAAATTCCACGTTGTTTTCCATAGTGGCTGCACCAGTCTGTGGACTAGAAAGACAGATATCACATGATCTAATTTACATGTGGAATCTAATGAACACAATACACTGATTAATAAAATAGAACTAGAGGCATGGAAACATGGAACAGACTGATGAATCTCAGAGGGAAGGGGGGGCAGAAGAGATTAATAAAATAATTTATATGTATATATGCATTGCCCATGAACACAGACAATAGGGTATTGAAGGCCTGGGGCAGGGAGGGAATCAGATGGTGAGGGTTAAGGGGGAGGAAAAAAGAGGGGGGACAGCTCTAATACTCTCAACAATAAAAAAGTCTTTGTTTTTCTTTCTTGTTCCTGTAATCTATCTTAGTATAGTCTTGCCCCAAATTCAAAGTTTTAATATGATTTTGCCAATCAGGAAAAATCTTTGACATTATTCAATGATCTCAAGAGAAGTACTCTTAATATGCTTGACAAAAGTTTAAGTGAAAAACTAAACAAAAAAAAAACAACTTATGCATAGTGACAATGCAGAAAAGTAAAATATAATTTAAAGCAAATTATTGTTTCTCCCACTATATTATAATTACGTTATAATGATCACATTATGAGCCAGGTTCCTGTATTACTACTCAAAGGACATCTGCTTACTGAACTGGAAATAATTTTGGACCTTGTACAATCAAGTAATTAATTTGCTTTGCATGGGTTGACACACTATGAGTTACAAATCAAATCTTGTCTACTGTCTTTTTATAAATAAAATGTTCAGTTATTTATAAATAAACAGAGCCATGCCTATTGTTGTATTGCCTAGGGCTGCAGGCATGCTAAGACATAGAATTAAAGAGTTAAGGTTGAGACTATATGGCTTGCAAAGCCTAAAATATTTACTAGATGAATCTTTACAGTAAAAGTTTGCTGACACCTTTCTATTAAATCAAGTAAGGAGATTAAGAAATTTATATGTTAAGATATGGCAGATTCTTAAACAATATATATGTTATTTTCTTTTTAAAAAATATTAATTTTTTTATTTCTTCAACCATTTACATTTTCATTGCTCTTAAAATTTCAAATTGATAGAATGATTTTAAAAAAGACTTTTGATACAATTAGATATTTCTGAAATAAAATGTACTCAGTTCACATTTCCATATGTTTATAATAGCAAAATTTAAAGAATAATAAATGAAGTACCAATATGAGTTTTATTCATACCAGAAAGGAGGTGGCCAAAGCTCTCCCTGGACAGATGTTAATGAATGCCCTTTCTTTCTCCCTTCCTTCACTTCCTCTCCTCCCTCCCTCCCTCCCTCCCTCCCTCCCTCCCTTCCTTCCTTCCTTCCTTCCTTCCTTCCTTCCTTCCTTCCTTCCTTTATTGTTTCATTTAGTTTAATGCATGGGAGAGGGCTTTACAGTGGTTAAAAGAATGCCTAGTAGGTTCCGGGAGAGGCTCAGGTAAAAGCCAGACACCAGGGGATGCAGAGGGGCCCTCAAAGGCCTCTGGGCTCCACAGGCTCCTAGTCGTGCTTGAGGGTGAGCCTTTCCAAGAGATACTCGCCCAGCCCAGCCTGGGGGCCGGCAGCCTGCGGAGGTTAGTCAGGTGTCGCCCATCTTCTTGATGAGTTTCACCTCCTCACCCAGGAAGTGGTTCTCCAGGAAGTCGCAGAGCTAAGGGTCTGTGCGGGTAGAACCCAGAGCTTGCAGCTCCAAAAGGGCCTGCTTCAGGTTCCTTGCCAAGGCCAGGGCGGCTTCCATGGCGTCCTGAGTTTTGCCCACTCATCCTGGGAGGGCCTCAGCATGTCCTGGAAGAGAATACGGCCACCGCGCTGTTTTGCAACTTTAAGAGATGCTCAGCGCCCTCGTACTTCTTCTCCGCCAACTCCCAAAGAAGTGACCCACACCCCCGAGAGCCACATCATCCTGGTCAAAATAGAAGCCCCGAGAGAGGTAGGTGTGGGAGGCCCATAGATGCAGGTTGGCCGGGCGGTTGATGGTAGCCTCCACCTGGGTGGAATAATTCTGACCAATTTGGGAGCTCATGGTTGTTCGGCAATAAGGAGTTAAGGTAGAAAAAAAATGGTGTGTTGGCTGGTCTCAGAGGTGATTCTGAAGGTGGTGACTAGATAAGACGCTGGAGAGTGGCCAGAGGCTGGAAGAAGGGGAGGGAGTCCTTGGTCTGTTCCGTCCAAACACTGTTGAAGCAAGAGACAGCTCCGTGACTGCCTAGGGGACTCGAATGCCTTTACTTTAGGGCAGTGGTTCTCAACCTTCTGGCCCTTTAAATACAGTTCCTCATGTTGTGACCCAACCATAAAATTATTTTTGTGGCTATTTCATAACTGTAATGTTGCTACTGTTATGAATCGTAATGTAAATATCTGATATGCAGGATGGTCTTAGGCGACCCTTGTGAAAGGGTCGTTCGACTGCCAAAGGGGTCGCGACCCACAGGTTGAGAACCGCTGCTTTAGGGCCCCATGGTTAGTATCATCCAAGTGCTGACTGCTTCTTGTTTTTGCATATGACTGTCAGCTACCATGGGACAGTGACAATTAGAAGCAGCAGGACCTCCAGGTGTTTCTCTGTAATTATCCAATCGTGGAGTGTTTACATGGGTAATACATGGAGGTGTCTTTTTTATCCAATAATATTTATGAATATTACTTTTAAATAAATAAAATAGCAAATGAAAATGTTATTTTTCTTTTTTTAAATTCTTTATTGTTGAAAGTATTACATACGTCTCTTTTTCCCCCCAATTGACCTCTCCCCGGCCATTCCCACCTTCTAGCACATGCCCTCACCCTCCTACTGTCTGTGTCCATTGGTTATGCTCATATGTATGCATACAAGTCCTCTGGTTCATCTCTTACCCCCTCAAACCCCACCTTCCCTCATAGGTTGGACAGTCTGTTTGATGTTTCTATGACTCTGGTTCTGTTTTTGGTCATCAGTTTATGTTGCTCATTATATTCCACAAATGAGTGATATCATGTGATATTTATCTTTCTCCAACTGGCTTATTGCACTTAGCATAATGTTCTCCAGTTCCATCCAAGCTGTTGCAAATGGTAAGAATGCCTTCTTTTTTACAGCAGTGTAATATTCCATTGTGTAGATGTACCAGTTTTCTAATCCACTCATTTGCTGATGGGCATTTAAGCTGTTTCCAAATCTTATCTATGGTAAATTGTGCTGCTATGAACATAGGGGTGCATATATCCTTTCTGGTTGGTGTTTCTGTTTTCTTGGATTATATTCCTAGAACTGGGATTACTGAGTCAAATGGAAGTTCCATTTTTAGTTTTTTGAGGAAACACATACTGGTGGCTGCACCAGTCTGCTTTCCCACCAGCAGTGCAAGAAGGTTCCTTTTTCTCTGCATCCTTTCCAGCACTTGTCGTTTGTTGACTTGTTGATGATAGCTATTCTGACAGGTGTGAGATGGTACCTCATGGTTGTTTTGATTTGCATTTCTCGGATGATTAGTGACTTTGAGCATGTTTTCATGTGTATCATGGCAGAAGGTCTTCTGTATGTCCTCTTTCGAAAAGTGTCTATTTAGGTTCTTTGCCCATTTTTTGATTGGATTGTTGATCTTCCTTTTGTTAAGTTGTATGAGTTCCCTAAACATTTTGGAGATTAAACCCTTATAGGAGATAACATTGGCAAATATGTTCTCCCGTGCAGTGGGCTTTCTTGTTTTGTTGATGGTTTATTTTGCTGAGCAGAAGCATTTTATCTTGATGTAGTCCCATTTGTTTATTTTCTCCTTAGTTTCCATTGCCCTAGGGGCTGTATTGGTAAAGATATTGCTACAACAAATGTCTACTATTTTGCTGCCTATGGGTTCTTCTAAGATTTTTATGGTTTCCCATCTTACATTTAAGTCCTTTATCCAATAAATGTTATTTTTCAATGTCAATAATAATCGTAAGCAGTGAGTAGCGTTGCGCTCATATTTAGAAGAGCTGTACTATTTTAAGAAAATTGTTTTAATGAAAAATGAAGCTCAAAATATAATGTGAAGGAAAGGATAGTAGGCAGTATAACAATAATATGATACTTATTGTATAAGTTTTATATCAAGGTACACAGTAATAAATATATATTTACGTAGAGAGGTAAAACCAGAAATACAACCATGGTTAAGAGTAGTTCTCTCTAAATTTTGCACCAATAGTTGACTTTTCTTTTGTACATTTCTGTATTTTATAGGGATTTAAAGACAAAATGTTTTACATCTGGTTTAACATTTTCAAAAGACTGATAGGTTAAAGTTGATGATGAAATTATTGCCCAATCTTTAGAAGAAATTATATGCAATCAAAATATCACATGAGACATTACTTCATCTATCTGCTCGGTCTGCGGTCTCCAAGGCAATACTTCCATGATATTCTCCAGGGCTAACATCCCTGGGGTCTGGGTGGCGTATAAGTGTAACACTGCTTGGTGCTAGGATTCAGCTTTTTGGTTTCCCCTTTTCTCTGTCATCTCCACGTTTATTTATAATAGATTAGAGGAAATATCATTTCCCTTAAATATTACAACACACTGGAGACCCCTGTTAATATTTTCACAGGTTTGTTACCATATATATATATATTTAAAAGTTGAATTCTCAGCAGGAACTTTCCTGTAATTCATTAGTTTTAGCAAAGAAGCTTTAGCAAATGAATAAGTCAAATTCTTCTGCACTCAGGTGAGTTTATTCAATCTTATTTTATTTCACTTTAGAAAGAAGATAATGTACTCCAGTAATCTTTGCAGGAGGCAAACATGTGTGTCAATCTAACTGCCAGGATATCTACTTAGCCAACTGGAAGTATTTGAATATTCACTGACCTACATCACTAGGAAAGTTTCAGTTTTTGTTGATCACAACATTCTTATCCTTCTGTTTATATGCACAAGCTTTAATTTTAATGACAAACAAGAATTATGTTGTACTATATCATTTGTAATTATATATAATTCCTCAAGATAATTCTCAGAAGGGACAGATTTGGGGGTGAGATCCATATTTTATAATTTCATGCTTTCTAAAATGCCTATAAAAGTGCCAAACCGGTTTGGCTCAGTGGATAGAGCGTCAGCCTGCGGACTGAAGGGTCCCAGGTTCGATTCCGGTCAAGGGCATGTACCTGGGTTTCGGGCACATCCCCAGTGGGAGATGTGTAGGAGGCAGCTGATCGATGTTTCTCTCTCATCGATGTTTCTAACCCTCTATCTCTCTCCCTTCCTCTCTGTAAAAAATCAATAAAATATATTTAAAAAAATAAATAAAATGCCTATAAAAGTGTTGAGCACAGAGTGGCTATAAAATGAGAAAGCCACTCCAGGTTAGATGTCCCTGGAAAGAAGGCAACGACTGTGCACAGCACCTGGAGCTCTCAGTCAATGAGCGTGTTGACACTTCATAGGCCTAAATGAGGGGCTGTGAACTTTGCCCCCAAGTCTGATGGTATAAATACAGAAGGCAGGAGGTAGAGTGAAAAGCTACCCACGTGGAAAAGATATGTGTGTAGGAATGAGATGAATATATATCAGAAATTATATTTATCTTTCTTTAAATTTATTGGGGTGACATTGGTTAATAAAATTTTATAGGTTTCAAGTAAGCAATTCTATGAGACATCATATGTATATTTCACTGTGTGCCCACCACCCAAAGTCAAATATTCTATCACCGTTTATTTAATTCCCTTTACCCTTTATTACTCCTCAATCCCTTTTTTCTGTGTTCTTGAGTTTTTATTTATTTTTCTTGTTTGTTCATTTGTTGTTTTCAGTTTTATATCCCACATATGAGTGAAATCATATGGTTCTTAACTTTTCCTGACTTATTTCGCTTAGCATGATATTGTCAGGATCCATCCATATTTTTGCAAATGGCAGTATTTCATCTTTTCTTATGGCTGAGTAGTATTCCATTGTATATATGTAGCACGTCTTTATCCAATCATCTATAGAAGAAGGCTTTGGTATGTTCATCTTTGATGATGACTATTTCCTTGTCAACCCTGGGATTCTCAGACATTGTTACAACAGCCATAGAGAATAAATATAGATTTTGGAAAAAGTGAGCAAAAATGTGGTCAGTTATGGATTCGCATTCAATGAGTTTTATGTGAAGTTGAAAAATACATTCAGGAAATCATAATAAATGTGATGGAAGATCAAACCATAAGTATTAAATAAAAGGAATTTAAAGAAATAATTAAAGAAGACAAGGTACAAGGAGATGTGAATGATATGGTTATATATGTGGGAAACCTTTCAGTGCTGCCTGTGATCATGGAGGAGAAAGGCATGAAAACTGAGTGAAAACTATGGAGTGTTTAATTTCAGCTCATAACAAGACTTAGAATTTTGCAGAATTCTACATGGAATGACTTTCCTTTTATGCCTAGTGCTATGTTAGGTTTTAGTGAGCAGTCAGGAAATGGCGTTGAGAATAATTGCTTATAATGACAGAAAAAGGCAGTTGAAGCATTTTGGAAGAGCATTAGACATTTTAAAAAATCCATTGAATCCCTTTCCCCCATAAATGTCCTTATTTTATGCTACTTCAGGAAGATTAGGTCCCATGGGATTTTACTATGAGAACTTGTTTTGTAGGACTCAAGATATGTCTCAGTGCATTGTGAGTTTACAGAGTGGTTCTGATTTAATAGGCAAATCTAACTTCTTTAGTATTAGTATAAGCTTTTACCCCAAAAGGAAATTTAGAAATAGCTCTAGCAACAATAGAGAGAAAAAAAAGAAAAATTGTAACGACCATTTTGTTAGATCATTAATTTCCTTTTGAGTTTTAACTCTTCCTTGTTAAATTGGTTAAGCATGGAAGAAATTTTAGAAACTTATGATATGTATTTCCTCCAAGACAAGCATTTTAACTAAACTCATATTCAGTTAAAAAGCTAGACTGGTCCTTCTCACGATGCTAATTGTCTCTGAGGATACCGAGTCTGAGCATTTAAAATATAACAGAGAACTCTATTTTTGTTCTTCCTCTCTCAACTACCTTCTTTTATCACTTCACCTGCACAAATGTCATACTCACTCTAGAATTGTGATATTAGTCAAATCTAGCTTCTGAAATAATATAGCAAGTGAAAGCAAGTATTTTCCAAAACATTTTGTATATTCACTATGTCTCTCCACATTTGCTCATTTTAACCTGCCTTATCCAAATGTTGCTTCTCATTTCTCTGAGTCAACTTTCCTGTTCTGTCCACAGGAACCAAGAAAACCAGAGTGCTGACGTGACTTTCATCCTTTTGGGTTTCTCAGAATATCCAGAACTCCAAGTGCCCCTATTCTTGTTATTCTTAGCCATCTACACAGTCACTGTGCTGGGGAACCTGGGTATGATCATGGTTATCAAGATCAATCCCAAACTCCACACCCCTATGTACTACTTTCTCAGTCATTTGTCTTTTGTGGATTTCTGTTACTCTACAGTGGTTACACCCAAACTATTAGAAAACTTGGTTGTGGAAGACAGAACCATCTCCTTCACAGGATGCATCATGCAGTTCTTCTTTGCCTGCGTATTTGTGGTGACAGAAACATTCATGTTGGCCGCGATGGCCTATGACCGATTTGTGGCAGTGTGTAACCCTCTGCTCTACACGGTAGTCATGTCTCAGAAGCTTTGCTCCCTCTTAGTGGGTGCATCATATTCTTGGGGTATAGCCTGTTCCCTGACCTTTACCTACTTTCTATTGGAATTATCTTTCAGAGGAAATAATATCATAAATAACTTTGTCTGTGAGCATGCTGCCATTGTCTCTATGTCTTGTTCTGACCCCTACATTAGCCAGAAGATCATTTTAGTCTCTGCCACATTCAATGAAATAAGCAGCCTGATGGTCATTCTTACTTCATATGTTTTCATTTTTATCACAGTCATGAAGATGCCTTCAACTGGGGGGCGCCACAAAGCCTTCTCCACATGTGCCTCCCACCTGACTGCCATTACCATCTTCCATGGGACCATTCTTTTTCTCTACTGTGTTCCTAACTCCAGGAACTCATGGCTCATGGTCAAGGTGGCCTCTGTCTTTTACACAGTGGTCATCCCCATGCTGAATCCACTGATCTACAGCCTCAGGAACAAAGATGTGAAGGAGACAGTCAAGAAGTTATTCAACACTACATTGTCTTGTGATAAATGTAAAGCTAGAATATTAATTATTTCTTTTTGAGAGTATTGGTAAGAGTTATTCATTAGTAAATCAGTACATGAATCTATGGTAAGCTTGCAATTGATAGTCCAACATCTGTTCACCCTAATATTTAGTAAAACAACTTTAAAATTACAAATTATATTAGGGATGAAAGCTCTGATTACTTAAACTAAGTTTTTGATTAAAAAATTGGAGTATAAAGTTTTCTGTGATAGTATACATGACCAAGTGATTGTCCAGGTCAAATTTCAGTTTAATTTAAGCCATTTGAAGTGTGGGATTTTCGAGGTGATGTGAGCATCATAGCCTACAATGTAGTAATTTTATAATTTATTTATAGATTATTTTGGATGTTCAACATGCATATTATATAATCTCTGAATAAATATATTGTTTTTTTCAATATTATTTCTTTTATGTTTTCTTTTTGCTTTGGTTAACTTCAGTGCTAGGAATTTCAGTGTAACGTTGAACAAATAGTAAAACTGTGCATCCTTGACTTCCTGATGTCACAAGAAAAGCATTGAATATTTTATATTTAAAATGTTGTTTGCTATGTCTTTACAGAACCCCTTTCCCCAGATTAGCAAAGTTATGTTTTTTATTTGTATTTTTTTTTTTTGGTGAGTGTTGAACTAAGCTACTTTTTCTTCATTTTAACACTTAAACATTTTAATGTAACAACTTACATTTTTTTAAATTTTCTAATATCAAACCAATTTTTTCTGAGAAAACAAATTTAAATGTCATATAATAGAATTTCCTATTATTTGATTAGATTAATGTGTCAATATTTTATTTGTTTTAAAATCATTTTTATTTTTAAAATACAATTGATATACATTATTATATTAGTTGTTGGTATACAATCCACTGATTAAACATTATATAACTTACTAAGTGATCATCCTGATAAATCTTGCATTCATCTGACACAATACATAGTTATTAGAATATTATTGACTATATTCCCTATGGTGTACTTTACATCCCCATGACTATTCTGTAACAACTAATTTGGACTTCTTCATCCCTTCACCTTTTCATCCATCTCCTCAACCTCCCACTCATCTGGCCACCACCAAAATGTTCTCTATGAGTCTGTTTCTGTTCTGCTTGTTTGTTTATTTTTTTTTTAGATTCAATTATTGATATATATGTATTTGTTGCCATTTTATTGTTCATATTTTTGATATATATTTTTCTTCTTCCTCTTAAAGAACACCCTTTGGGTAGAGTAATCTTGGTTATAGGTATTTGCTTTTCATCACTTTTGATATTCCTTGCCAATCCCTTCTGGCCTGCAAATTTTCTGTTGATGAATCAGCTGACAGTCTTATGGAAGCTCCTTTGTAGATTACTAACTGCTTTTCTCTTGCTGCTTTTAAGATTCTCTGTCTTTAAACTTTGCATTTTAATTATGATGTGTCTTGGCTTGGTGTGGGCCTCTTTTGGTTCATCTTGAGTGAGACTCTGTGCTTCCTGGACTTGTATGTCTATTTTCTTCACCAGGTTAGGGAAGTTTTCTGTCTTTTATTTTTTTCAAATATGTTTTAAATTTCTTGCTCCCTCTATTCTCCTTCTAGCATTCTCATGATGCAAATGTTGGTACACTTGATATTATCCCAGATGCTTTTAACCCTAGCCTCATTTTTGGGGGATTATTTTTTTTCTTTTTCCTGTTCTGATTGGGTGTTTTTTGCTTCCTTATATTCAAAATCACTGATTTGGTTTGACTACATCTAGTCTACTGTTGATTCCCTGTAAATTGTCATTTATTTCAGTTAGTGTATCCTTCATTTCTGGCTGGTTCTTTTTTTAATACTGTTGAGGTTCTCACTAAATTCATTGAGCATCCTTATAACCAGTGTTTTGCATTCTGCAATTAGAAGATTGCATGTCTCAATTTTGTTTAGTTATTTTTTCTGGAGTTTTATTCTCTTCTTTCATTTGAGACATGTTTCTTTGTCTCCTCATGTTGGCAGCCTCCCTGTGTTTGTTTTTATGTATTAGGTAGAGCTTCTATGTCTCCCAGGCTTGGTAGAGTAGCCTAATGTAGTAGTTCTATAGGATTCAGTAGCACAGTCTCCCTTATCACCCAAGCTGAGCACTTGAAGTACACCCTTGCCCCATATAGGCTCTGCACACCCTCCTCTGCTGACTGGTAAACAGAATTAAATAAAATAGTGTTCTGCTTTCTCTAACTAATCTTCTTATGAGACTACAGCTCTGGCTGACACCTAATTTGTACCCTAATGACTCTCTATGGAGTCCAGAAAGCCCAGCCAAGTGGTGCCCAGACTGCTGCCCTACAGAAAGTGTGATATAAAATATGTGTATTAGTTTAAGCCACTGAATAGATGGTAATTTGTCAGGTAGCATAGAAAGCTCATATACCAAGTAACATAGAAAGTTGCTAGCTTTGAGTCACTCTGGTGCAGAAATTGGGTCCAGAGCTGGTCCAGGGTATAGAGGTGTCAGTGATGAGGAACAGATGCAGTGTGGACTCAAGTCAATCCTATGGGGGGGAGTAACAATGCAGACCCACTAGGATTCTGGAGCAAGGCCATGCCATTACAATAAATAATTCTATTCCCCATGATCAATAGCCTCTGTTGATCTCAGAGGAGAGAGGAATCAGGTGGGGGAGGGGGCTTGATGAAAGAAGGTGACAAAATTAGCCAAGGAACATAAATGCATAACCCATAAACACAGACAGTAATGTGGTGATGGCCAGAGAGAAGGGGGAGTGGGGGTTGGGTGGAGGTGGGCAAAGGGGGGATGTGGATATCTGTAACAGTGTCAACAATAAAAATGAAGTAAGAAAATAGCTTCTGTTGTGTTGGGTTCCTGTAGAGAGTGTGGCAATGATGAGTTGGTTGTTGAGGGCCCAGGGAAAACTTACATGAATCTAATTGGGTGGTATTTGGGCATAGTGAGACCAATGGATTGGTTGGTACCCAGTGGCTTTAGGGAGCTAAACATGCTTCTAAAATATATTTTTCATTTTTAAGATGGTATAGGGACAAAGAGATTATATTATTCAATTCGGTTAATATAAGCTTGAAAGGGTAGATTGCTCATATATGGAAGATAACACATTAATTTCAAAAAATAAATCAATGTTTCCAAGAACAATAATGATTATTTTATGTGAAATGAAAAAGGCATAATAAAAGTTATATTATTTATGCATGTCAATGCATGCATGCACGTGTGTGCTCACACACACACACACACACAAACACATTATGCATAGAAAAGATAGAAAAATCGCACAGCAAATGTTAACAGAAATGATCTCTCAATAGTTGCATTTTAGCTTATTTATTTTTCCATTTGCAGTTTACTTTAGTCACCATATTTTCTACATCAATTTGTATATTTTATATAATTACATTTTTAAAAGAAATTTATAAGGTAGGCTTAATGAAGCATCATCTCCAGTGATTTAGAAGAAATTGCATTCTTATAAAAAATACATACAGGAGAGCATTCAATCTAATTTGTGAGTTTGTGATATAAAAAGAAATAATTCATTAAAGATTCTCTAGGGTCAAAATCCCCAAGGTCATGGAAGTATACATAAGCCCTACATAAGTTCTGGGAGTCAGATTCAGTTTCCAAATCAATTTCAATCTCTCTATCTCTCTGTTTTTCTGAACATTAAGAAAGAAAAATGTTGCCATTGCAACAATTAAAATTTATTGTAAACTTCTTTCATATTTACCAACTTCTTTAGATTTAAAATAATTTTGAATTCTGAGTGGGAACTTCCTTGGAGACTATTAATAGCAAAATACAGAATCTTCAGGTGAGTTGGTTTCAGGCTCTGTGACCTATCTTGTGTTCTCTCTCATTTATTTGGCATGAATAAAGAAGGTTGACTTACTGGGGGATAGCTAGGATAAGGCTTTAGGTAAAACTGAGCAGAAGAATTTAGATTTGATAAATTAGCTACTAGGAAGAAATCAAAGTTTTCAGAGCAAAGCCTGTTATGATAATCACTGTAATCAAGGGAAGAAGAAATTGATGCTCTCACAGTGCAGTCCGGCAGCAGGGAAGCTGGCTGGTACCAGCTACCATAATTCACCCGAGAACGATTGCAGTTTGCTAAGCCTCCCAAAGGCACCAATCTGTGGTTGTAAACAGAGGACAAGAAAGAGTCAGATAATAACGAGAAAGCAAAGGGGAAAACAGAGACAACTTGTGGAAGCAGAGTAATTGGTGAATTAAGACAAATAGGGCCAAGGGGAGATCCAGGAAAGAGCTGAGCTAGACTTAGACATTCCAAATTGTACCTAGATATTCATTGCTGCCCACTTTCATCCTTGATCTGTTTCTTAGATTAAAAAAATAATATCAGGGTTTAAAAATAATGCCATTTAGTCATAGTACTAAGGATAAAAAGAGGTGAGGATAGAGAAATCTGCATCTCCTGGATTCCATGATTACCAGATTTTGTGCTCAGTATATTAATATCATTTCCTAATTTAATTTTTACACACCTATGAAATATCTATTACCATGTCAATATTATTGATAAAGAAATTGAGGCTTAGACAATTCCAGTAATTCACCGAAGATCACACAGTACATGACAAAGCCTGAAACTGAATTTAAATATACGTTTTCAAAACCATGCTTTTTAAATCATGCTGATCTGTCATTAACTCCTTGTGCCTGCTGATTCACTTTTCCTCATGTAGAAAATACATGTTTGGAATGGCACAAGGGGCATTTAGCTATGAAGGGTATAACAGTTTCTTTTTACCTTGATCTGGTCAGGCAAAACTAAAACGGCATCTTTGTTTATGAGATTCATACTAATTGTCTTATATTAACCTGAACATTTCAGACATGTTCATGCTATTGGTTAATGGTAAAGGGAGGGGGAGGTGAATGGGAGATATCTGTAATACTATCAACAATAAAAATATATTTAAAAAGAAAACAAACAAAAACTTGTTGCAGGGTTAAATGAGATAACGTGTGATTTATCATGAATCTT
Organism: Myotis lucifugus; assembly: GCF_000147115.1. NCBI lineage: Eukaryota > Metazoa > Chordata > Mammalia > Chiroptera > Vespertilionidae > Myotis > Myotis lucifugus. Next base: position 2,243,301 of record NW_005871145.1, on the reverse strand, counting down.
TAGTTGCAAAGGAAGGGAACCCAAAATAAACTGCAAAAGAAAAAGAAAAAAATTGTTAAATGATTAAGGATATTTCTGCAATTATGAACTGCTGTGAGTACAAGTTGCTTTTGCTTTCTCAAAATCACATATACAAATATAACAAAGATTGCATGACTCCAAACAAGATAATAACATATGTAACTTTAATCAAAACCCATCTACAATACTTAGAGTGGCAGGAAATTTTGAGGGTGATTATGTAACCATTGGTAACTATTACCATATTCTCTAGCTTCCTCTAGAGCCATGGTTAGCAAACTGCGGCTCGCAAGCCACATGCGGCTCTTTGGCCCCTTGAGTGTGGCTCTTCCTAAGCCTTAGGAGTACCCTAATTAAGTAAATAACAATGTACCTACCTATATAGTTTAAGTTTAAAAAATTTGGCTCTCAAAAGAAATTTTAATCGTTGTACTGTTGATATTTGGCTCTGTTGACTAATGAGTTTGCCGACCACTGCTCTAGAGAGCAAAATACATTTTAAGTTGCTTTCCAATTCAGAGATCCAATTCAGAGATCCTATGAGCATTTAATGCTCTAATATGCCTAATAAAATTATAAATAAAAATAATAGCCATTTAACAGTATGTGAACAGCATCAATGACAGTGAGAAAAACACTTATGTAGGAAAGAAAACAGATGTGTGAGGGAACAACATGTCAAAGCTGTAACTTCATTATTTTATCAGGTTGCCACATTGTAGAACACTAAGCCAATTATTATAGCGTCAGGATTCATTAATCAAGAGCTTGAAGATATACAGGATTATATTCCTTCAATATCCATTATTTTTTCAAAGCTTGGAAATTCTTGTGGTGACTCACAGATGCTACCTTTCTTGTGATCCTCAGGTTGAACATTATGGTTCAACTCATGGTCTGTGGGAGACAGAACCATCTCTTCATAAGCTGCACATGCAAATAGAACTATTATCGCCTCCAATGCTGTTTGGAGATGAAAGTTAATATAGCTTATTTTGTTCTTTAGATTCCACATATAAGTGAGATCATGTGATATTTACTTTTCTCTGGCTGGCTTATTTCGTTCAGCATAATAATGGAAAAGAGGGAACATCTGTAATACTTTCACAATAAGGACAAAAAAGAAGTTAATAGAGCTTAATGTTTTTCCCTGCCACATGGTAACTGTTATATAAATGCACTGTCATTATTATCATTGTTGTTATTTTTATCATTATTTCAGATGTTCTCCAGCAACAACCATGTTGTTAGCTGAAGGAAATCGGAGTGCCGGAGCCACATTCACTCTCTTGGGCTTCTCAGATTTTCCAGATCTCCAGGTGCCCCTGTTCCTGGCATTCCTGATCGTCTACATGGTCACTGTGCTGGGAAACCTGGGCATGATCATGATCATCAGGACCAGTCCCCAACTCCACACCCCCATGTACTTTTTCCTCAGCCACTTGTCCTTTGTAGATTTCTGTTATTCCACTACAATTACACCCAAGCTTTTGGAGAACTTGGTTGTGGAAGAGAGAACCATCTCTTTCCCAGGATGCATCATGCAATTCTTCTTGGCTTGTTTATTTGCGGTGGCAGAAACATTCATGTTGGCAGTGATGGCCTATGACCGATTTGTGGCCGTGTGTAGCCCTCTGCTCTACACGGTAGTCATGTCCCCAAAGCTCTGTGCGTCACTAGTAGCTGGACCCTACACCCTGGGAATAGTATTTTCCCTGCCACTCACCTATTTTCTCCAGGCATTATCCTTCTGTGGGTCTAACATCATAAATAATTTTTTCTGTGAGCACTCTGCCATTGTTTCTGTCTCCTGCTCTGATCCCTACATCAGCCAAGTGCTTTGCTTTGCCATGGCCGTATTCAATGAGGTGAGCAGCCTGGTAATCATTCTCACTACTTATGTTTTCATCTTTGTCACTGTCATAAAAATGCCTTTAGCTAGTGGGCGCCAAAAAGCCTTCTCCACTTGCGCCTCCCACCTGACCACCATCACCATTTTCCATGGGACTCTCCTGTTCCTTTATTGTGTACCCAACTCCAAAAACTCAAGGCTCATAATCAAAGTAGGTTCTGTATTTTATACAGTGGTAATTCCTATGCTGAACCCTCTGATATACAGCCTCAGAAACAAAGTTGTGAAGGAGAGTGTCAGGAAATTAATTCATCGCTCAATACAATTTTGTTGAAGATTTATATTTCCAAGAGGAATTTGATTTACTATATTGAGAATTGTTCAGTGCTTCTAGTAGAGATGATGATTTAAATTACTTAGTCAATTCACCAGAATTTTAAGTCTCACTACTTATGTGATAATTTGATTTCTGTTCATTTCAGTGTGAGTTATAAGTAAAGTGACATAGTGTTGTAGGTTGAATAATGCCCCCAAAATATCCATGTCCATCCAGAAGCTCAGAATGTGACACTATTTGAGAATAGGCTCTTTGAAGATGTAGTTAATGTAAAGATTGAGATGAGATTATACTGGAATAGGCTCAAATCCAAATGATCATGTTCTTATTGAGAAAAGAACCCAAGGACACACACAGGGAAGAAGGCTTAGAGACGATGGAAGCAGAGATTGGCATTTTGCTGCCACCAGCCAAGGCAGTCCAGGAACCACCAGAATCTGGATGATGCAAAGGATTCTCTCCTAGCATCTTCAAAGGGTGCATACCCTGCCAGCACCTTGATTTCAGGCTTCTGGTCTCCAGAAGTATGAGAAAATTTCCATTGTTTTACACAACCAACGTTGGGGCAATTTACTGTAGCAACTCTAGGAAATTTACTTAACAGTAAATATGAGACCATAAAATCCAAATTTCTTGACTCTAAGTTGGCATGGTGAATTATTTTTAAATCATTCTTTAATTCCATTTAAGCAATGGGAATGTTGAGGTTATAGACGAATTCTGAAATATTATAGCTAGGAGTGTGAATATAGAAGATTAGCAATGAGAGCCTAGAGACACAATCTCTCAGATCTGGTCAACTTCTTGAGTCTCTCCACAGGGCCTCATGTACTTTTATTATAGTGTGGGAAGTGGTGTTAAACATGATGACTCTGAATATCAACTAAAATGTTGATTTTATAGAAATTTCTAGAAGGATTATAAAAAATGAGAAATCTGTAGATATTAATCTTGCAATCTGATGTGTTAAACTTGATTTTGTAATTCTATTTGTTAACACAGAGGCTATCACAATATGTTTCAGAAATAGCTTGCATAATTTTTATTTTTTTAAAGGTTAACTTTTAATTAATTACACATTTTACCTGCATGGAATATCTGCCAGACAAGTACAGCATTATTGCAACTGGTTTGATTAAAATGTACTCTATGTTGATTATTCATCTGCTGGTCTTAACCCTGTGTGTTGATCTTGAATAAAACTTTCTGACTTCACTTTATACCATAAAGATATACCACAAAACTTCGTCTTATATGTGTGAGCAAGCAGGCAATTGTAAAACATAAAGTAAACACAGATTTTATTTTTAATTTTCTTCAGTTTTAAACCAGGTTTCCACATAACTTTATCATAATATTCAGACTCGTTTAAGGGGATATGTAGTGCACAAAAGATGCATTCTTCTGTTCGCTCTTACCTCCTAAAGCACATGCAATTCAAAAAAAAAGAAAAAGAAAAAGAAAAAGAAAAAAGTCATCCTTAGTAGTGTTGGTTTATAACCACTTCCTGACTTTTGTAAGTTTCTACCTTACACAGTTACCATGTCCCAGAAGCTGTACCTCATTCTTCTGGCCGAGAGCTACACCTGGCCTCATTACATGGCTGCAATCATTTGGGAGCTTCTGGGTCTAAACTTCCAAAATGATGCCACTGTTTTGTTAGGTGACATGGTGCTGGCTGTTGGCTGGGTGCCTCAGTGTTTTCCCATGAAGTCTCTTTCGATAGTAGGTTACCCTGGCTGCCTTATGTAGCAACCTCTGAACAGTATTTGGAGAGACCTGAAGTAGAAGCTATAAGGCATCTTGGTGCCTCTGCTCCACAATCTATTTAACCTCACTCCCAACACATTTTCTTGCTAAAACAAGTCACAATTCTAATTTGCTGGATCAATCCCTGTGCTGCCTAGTGGAATTATCGCTCCTCTAAACTACTACAGCTCATGGTTCCCCTATGGGAAGCAGAGATTTAGCTGGTGGATCATTATGGATTAACAGGTAGAAGAACCACTCCCATTTCCACCCCTCACCCATAAATTCTGGGTCTCATAAATTACTGGAAAAATAGCAGTTGTATACTGGTTGCAGATTTAGAACATATAACACATTCTGGAGGCCTTTACTCCATCCCTCGAAAGTATTGCCAACAGAGCTTGTCCCATAACTGAGGTGTGAAAGGCTAGTCCAATATTCCAGGCGCACTGTTTGAATTTCTGAATACTAGGTGAGTTGTTCTTCACCACTGTCCTTCAGGGACACCCTAGGACAGGACTATAGTGTCCATTTTTGTAGAATCATCTAAAAATGAAGCCCCAATGCTTTCTTCCATATTCAGGTTGTCATAAATTCCTCATGAGGATACATTATAAGTTCAGTCTTTGAAGGACAAAGCAACAATAGCATGGATCATAGGCACCTGAACCACTTACTCATGTAAATTACTTGTGTCTTCAGGAACAGGAATGCTATCGACTGCTGTGTATGCCTAATGTTATGGGTTGGTGGGCTAGACAACGCCCAGCTGAAGAAGTGTAGGTCGCATAGTAACGTGGTAGCCTATGGTCACACATTTAGTCCCTATTAGGGTCCATTAAAAAGTCAGAAGCTGTTTCTCAAAAGGTGAATAGTTATCTGCTGTGGAAGTTGCTGCTTTGTTTTAAAATTCTAGTGGTCTAATCTGTAATTCACTATAGGGGCTTTCTAAAGTTCTGCACAATCCTTATCTGTGAATACACTTCAAGGACAATCATATAATCAGGTCATTTGTTCAAAATAACACAGAAGCTGGCATGGCAGACTGGACTTGTTTTGGGATTCACAAAAAATGGACTATATTTTGAGTAACTTTGTAAATGGGTTGGAGTAACTTGCCTAAAATGGGTGTATGCTGTCCACCAAATCAAAAGAGGCCTACTGAATTTTGGTGTAGAGGAGGCAGAATTTGAGAACTATGGCTATACCTTAGCTTTATTAATTCTAGAGGGCGCTTGGTTGCGTGCAAACAAAGGCTGATAGTTCATTTCAAGCAGCAGTTTTTCTGTGTAATTTCAAAGAAATTCTAGTCATTAAAAATGACACAAGGGACTTGGAATTTGCCTTAATTACCTGTTTTGATGCTTGTGAGAAATAAGTTGCTAGGGATTCTCCAGGGTTTGAGTCCCTGGGGCTACAAGTTAGATGTAAGGGCCTTGATGCCTCCGTTACACTCCGCTTATGAGAACAGGAGGGTGGTGGCCTGTTCCTCTGTAGCAGGTAAGTTTATTCAGGTTTCTATGAAACAGTGAACATATTTTCCAAATGTGATGATAGGGTTTTCTTTTGATAGTAAGTCACTGTAAATGCTATCCAATTCTGAGTTTATTTACATTAAAGAAAGAAGTTAACACTTGTGGAAATATTTGGCTTCAAGTCCATTGACAACCTTTTCACAAAGAACAGAGTAAACTTTCTACCTGGAAATAGATATATACTCATATCCTCCTTATATGCACTTTCTATTGGTATATAAACTTTCACAAGAAAGAGTATTAATTAATTCTGAGAGAACTCTACGTGGTAAATCTTGAGACCCTTAAGAGATGTATCTATACAATGTCTGGGCTGTAATAGAAGCTAACTCTTAGGCTATAAACCCTAATAAAGTGTATACTATACTCAGAGGTCAAAAGGAGCCATCGTTCTCCTCAACCCCTCAGTAGCTAAGGTATTCAATGAAAGAAGTCGCCTTTTCTAAACAAAAGGTGCTAAGTTGGGATTGATACATTTTCCTAGATTTCTCTATTATTTACTTTATCCTTAGAATAGAAACATATTCTCTTGAAGATTTTAGTTGATTTATGTGTACAGGCAGAACACAGCAGCATTGTATGTTCTTTTTTGAGGCAAACATTTCACTCCCCCCCCCCCCAGACTCACTATGCATTTACCTATGTGCAAACATTTTTATCAGCGGAGTGCATATTATGCTACTAGTCAGTGTGGATGTACACACTGTGATTTGATAAGCATTTCTTATGAAAACACAAATTGCAATGGAAATGCAAAGATGTTTTAGAGACTCAGCATGGCTTGTTATACCTGTAGCAATAATCTGCATGAGACATGTTCTGTATGGAATAAACTAGGACCCAAAACTCTTTTTTTATAATTTTCTTTGGTCTACCGTAGAAATTCATGATATATTTGTTGCTTACTGCCATACATTTCTTTGACAGAAACAATTCTCTTCCCTCACCCCGCCCTTCAAATGTACCGTAGTGATGGCTGCAAGAAATATGAGTGTGGAGACAATCTTTGTCCTCTTGGGTTTCACAGATTACCCAGAGCTTCAGATCCCCCTGTTCCTCGTGTTTCTGATCATGTACATCGTCACCGTGGTAGGCAACCTCGGAATGATAATGATCATCAAGATTAACCCCAAGTTTCACACCCCCATGTACTTTTTCCTTAGTCACCTTTCTTTTGTTGATTTTTGTTACTCTTCCATCATTACGCCCAAGCTGCTTGAGAACTTGGTCATGGCTGATAAAAGTATCTTCTATGCTAGCTGCATGTTGCAGTACTTCCTATCCTGCGCTGCTGTGGTGACTGAGTCCTTTTTGTTGGCAGTGATGGCCTATGACCGCTTTGTGGCCATTTGCAATCCTCTACTCTATTCAGTGGCCATGTCACTAAGGCTCTGTGTCTTGCTGGTGGCTGGGTCATATTTCTGGGGCATGTTTGGCCCCTTGGTACTCCTTTGTTATGCTCTCCAACTTAATTTTTTTGGATATAATGTAATCAACCACTTTTTCTGTGAATATACCGCTCTCATTGCCGTCTCGAGCTCTGATACACACATTCCCCACCTGCTGCTCTTTGGTTTTGCTACCTTCAATGAGGTGAGCACGCTACTGATTATACTCACTTCCTATGCTTTTATTTTTGTGACTGTACTGAATATCCGTTCTGCCAGCGGGCGTCGCAAAGCCTTCTCCACCTGTGCCTCCCACCTGACGGCCATCACCATCTTCCATGGGACCATCCTTTCCCTCTACTGTGTGCCCAACTCCCAAAACTCTCGGCAAACGGTCAAAGTGGCCTCTGTCTTTTACACAGTGGTCAACCCCATGCTGAACCCTCTGATCTACAGCCTGAGGAATAAAGACGTGAAGGATGCCTTCTGGAAATTCATAGACACAAAAGTTCCATCCCACTGAACCAACCTCAAAAGGTGTTTTCAATCCCAATGAACAATAGGAGCAGAGCCTATAACCCGTCTAAAATAGCATATATTTGCATGAGGTTTTTATAGGTGGGTGTGATGTTAATATATTGTGTATTGGTTAGCTCAAATCCCTTGATGATGCCAGAAAAGTTAACTTTGGGACGGATTCCATAGGATTTTGATCTGCAAAACATTTATGTCTTCAAATTCTATAAAAAAAAACAACCCACACATAAAAATACTACAAAGCTGAGAGGATCATCTTTACTCACCTTAGAAAAGGCCTTTCTGCTTTGTTACTGCAAGTGACCATGGGTAACTTGCCTTTAAATGTATTTGTGTTGTGTGTCACTAAAGCACGGTGTCTTTGTTGGGAGATACAGATGGATATGCTTTTTGATAAAAGGGGTAATAAGCATTGGGCAAGGATGCTTACACCTGTTGTGTGGATGATGACACAGAAGATCAAGAAACTAGTCTAGAAATGACTAAAATGATTGATTTAAGACAGGAACTTACTGTTCACTCCAAATCTAGTGCCCTTTCACTATAATACCTCTGTGGCTATGGAAATTAATTTTGTCATTTGGAAATGACAATTCCTGGAGTCACTTTAATACTTCTAGCTGTGCGTGGATATTATTTCTCAAAAGGCTGCATTCCCAGTATTATCAGGTCTGGGAATGTCTTAAGCATTATCTAGTCTAGTTCATATGTATCAGAGTGAATGTAATATACATTTTATCAGGAAATATTAAGGAATCATATTTCAGAATTTCTGTTCTAATGTTTTTATGAATGGCTAAACAAGCACAAATATCTAGTAACAAATACCTTAAAAATCAGAGCAAATTGTAGAAGAAATTCTATCTCTATAGAATTTAAAATGAATGATAGACATTATTATTAAAACAGTGTCATATCAGAACAAATAGATAGCCATGTGAGAAAAAGATAAAAATTAGATATCGTCTTTATTTCACATGCCATAAGAGAGCTCTAAGTACAGGTTTAAAATTTAGATTACATAAATATACAAAATTTCTTGGCAAGAACAATAGAAAAATATTAAATTGACAAAAGCACCACCTATATCACATAAAAGGTTTAAAATTACACTGATAAAGCTTTTGGTTCTATCATCCCAGATAATTTCTGAAGATCTGAAATTATTTCATGTTAATTTTTTAAATGAAAGAATACTGCAATAACACTCTAGTATTATCCCATATTTTGTTAGTATTCTAAGGAATACCAACTTAATTGCATAAATACATCTTAAAGGACACCCATTGATACACCCAGATAGGTTTCCTTCTTTTTCTTTCTGCCATAGATAATGTCATCCTGAAATATCCATGTTATATTTTTGATAAAGGGATTTAGAAAGTATAGAACAGAAACACAAACTGCATAATCATTGAGATGCATAAAAAGCTGACTATTTGACAATGAGTTGTATTTTCTGTACTCTTTGCTCCAGACTCAACACTCTTCCCCCAGTTATTTGAATAACTTCATAATAGTCTATGCTCAAATAGCATCTCATTGTGGTCTTACCTAACCTCTCTAAGAGATCAACCAAAGAACTTGTATGCATATATACATAACCCATGGACACAGACAATACTGTGGTGAAGGCCTGGGGTGGGTGGCTGGGGAGGCTAGATGGGGTCAATGGGGAGAAAAGGGGAACATATGTAATACTTTTAACAATAAAGATTAAAAAAAATAAATGCACCACCAAGAAAATAAAAAAAATGATTCCTTCATTTATATATAGTTCAGCATTAATTATTACCAGAAAATGATTACATATTATTTGTTTTTGTATTCTCCATTAAGTATAAATTTGTTGATAAAGAGACATTCTCTCTCTCTTTTTCTCCCAATACCTAAGATAGTACCTGTCTCAGGATAAGTCTATAATAAATATTTGTTTCTTGAATGAATAAAAGAATGATTGAATGTGCAGTTACATATTCTCATTATGTGCTCAAACCTCCTTTCCCTGGTTCCTGCACCAGAAAGAAAAGTTTGCAAAAATAGTCACCTTTTTAATTCTGATCAGTGAATATAGATTCTTCAACCAGTCTATGTTCAATGGTATTGCTTGTTACTACAGAGAGATGATATATCCTTTGAGATAAAAGTTTTAATGTATTCATGTCTGCATTATTCTTATATCAATAGCATAGGCTTGCATTTAATGGGTATGCAAAAATGTTTGCTGAATGAATGGACAGGATAAAACTTTGGTTTTAAGATTATCTAAAGGAGCATATTTGAGATACTCTTTCCCATTTATAGACAATTTCACCATGCTGTATCTGATTTTGAAAATTTAAGATTTCTATTGTAATAAACCTGACAGATAGAAAATTCAACAGAGTGGACATTTGCTTTATTTTATTTTGACTGTCCAGTTTTAATAATGCCTTCTAAAAATATTCTTATCATTCTTTCTGAACTGTCTCTTCTCTGCATTCAAATTCCTCATTGTTCTAGTATGTTTGCCTCTATCCCCAGTTCCATGGAAGGTCGTATTTTTTATTCAATAAAGATTCATGGTATTTTGTGATAGTCACCACTGATTGGGAGCTTGAACTACATCAGTAAATAAAGCAATAAAAACAATCCCTGTTTTTCTGGAGCTTTTGTTCTAGCAGGAGGGAACAAACAATATATAATAAATTCAATAAGCATTAAATATATATTTGAACCATGGTAAGTACTTTAAACACTAAATTGAGAAGTAGGTTAACCCAGAGGTATAATAGCATCGTAATTGAAGGTCTCACTAAAAATGCATTTGAGACAGCATGGAGAGAACTGGTATTATGCTAAGCAAAATAAGCCAGTCAGAGAAAGATAAGTACTACATGATCTCACTCATATATGGAATCTAGTGAAAAAAAATAAACTGATGAACAAAATAGATCCAGAGGCATAGAAGCATGGAAAAGACTGGTGATTCTCAGAAAGAAGATCGGGGTGGGTGGGTGGGGAGAGATTAACCAATTAACTGGTGAGTTTATATGCATATATGCATAGCCCCTGGACACAGACAATAGTGTGGTGAAGGCCTGGGAGAGGTGGGTGCTGGGTGGAAGGGGTCATTGGGAAAAAGGGGGACATCTGTAATACTTTCAACAATAAAGGTAAATTAACAAACAAACAAAAAAACAAACATGCATTTGAACAAACACTTCAGGGAAAACATTCCAGTGTAAAAGAAGCACTATAGAAATTATCTGAGATGATAATAGTAAAAAGGCCATAAGGAATGAGTGTGCTTTTTTTGGTTTTGTTTTGTTTTTGAAAAGTGGCAAGAAGGTCTGACTAGCTGGAGAAGATGGAGGAGGGAAAGGATAATAGAATAGGAGAGATTTGAAGGGGACTAGATCATTTTTCTGATTGAATATTGAACTTTGTAAATGTCTCTGCTTTAACTCTCAATGAATCATGATGACCTAACTGATGGATCTTGCACTTCTTCAACATAGTTAGAGTGGGTGGTATGGAGGAAGAGGGTTATTCTAGGCATATAGTAGTCACGTAGTTAACATTTGATAATGACGACTTTATAATTACGTAATTTTGGTAACTGTAGGAAGGTATAGGAGTGATCAGGGAGCTGGAGGAAGTGACTTTAAAAGATAAATTTTCATATGAAATGCCCCTCGTGCTGCTCCAGATTTCCAGTACACAAGAATAACATCAGAGAAAGGTGATTAATTTTAATTGTTTATTTCATGACCTCAAGAGCATGAGGCAATGGAGAGACTCTAGGGTCCATATCCCAAAGGTTGTGATTATAGATATAAGAATATATGTATCCCTTCCATTAGGAGAGGTCCTACCTTTGCCATCAGCAGGTTTGTTTAAGATTCAAAAGATAGATTGATATTAATTTCAATGTATGGTATCTGGAAAACAAGGTGAGAGGGGGACATTTACCCTTTAGATCTATGCAGTGCTTGAGAAATATTTAGTCACTGCAAGAGTCACATATCTGAACATGCCAGGCAGAGGATGTGCCATTGTCCTACAGAGCTTTGCAATCAGAAGGCCTGGCTCAGCTGAGCTCCCCAGTAACAGCTCCATGAACAGCAGGTGCCTAGGGTGGGGGTAAGAAGAGCTGGGAGAATTTTGGAAATGGGCATTGTCTTGCTTCCATAATTTCTCAGAGCAGTAGTCAAGGTAGACACACAAGTATTTAAATAAAATGAAGTAAGCAGAGAATAAATAGACTAGTGAAAAAAATTAAAAGATACCAGTTTTAATTAAGATTGTAAAGCAGGACACATTGGCCCTTGAGAGCAAAAATTACAACAAAATGGAGGAAAATTATAAGAAAGAATATTTCAGCTATTATATTTCCCGGATTCAAACATATAGAAAAATTTACTAGTAGTTTAACAATAGCTTTTGGGACATTACATTCAATATAGCATTAATTCTTAAAGGACTTAGATAAATTAAGAATTGTATTAAGAAAAAGTGTGAGAGAGTGTCTGACTTTGTGATGGATTGTCTTTTGAGGTTGTCTTTAATACTCAAATTTATGAGCATATGAGCAGATGGGACCCTGGAGTGTCTCAGTTTCACATATGATCTGACACCTTCAACTGATGGGCCATCTGAAGCTATTTCATGGGTTGTGGGACCAGAGAAAACCTTCCTAGAAATAATAGATAGAGGGTTTCCTAGTATGGGAGGATCTTAGAGGTGTTAGGCAGCAATTAGAGAAATATAGGGTCAGGCAAAAGTAGGCTTTTGCCCTGTAAAGTTGTGAGTGTGAGAAACACAGAGTTTATTCTTGTATTATTACTTATTAAGTATTATATTATTTTCCATACAAACCTGCTTTTACCTTGCCTTGTGTAATTCTGTATTACTATTTTGTCTCATAAAATGACTTTCTAGTGCAGTTTTTAATTCTCCTTTACAGGTGTTGAAGGGAGGGGGGAAGGAGAGGGAGAGAGAGAGAGAACCTAGGAAAGGGAAGTCTCTAAGTCAGAGCCTTTATAGTTAGTTATTTCTGGGAGAAAAAAAAATCCTAAATCCCTTTCTCAGTTCACATTGCTGCTACTTTCAGATGTATACTGTCACTGGGCTACTGCTCATACACATAACTTCTGCAGTTTGTCATAACGTATGACTATTAATAAAGGGAATACCTTAGCATCTAGACCTTGAACATGGATCAGAGTGCAGCATAAAATATGGACATATTGCTGGGAGTTTGGAAATTAGGATTTAGTCATAGCCATTTAATGCTCCTTATTTGCATGTCATTGGGAAAGTCATGGTTTCTCCAGCTTCTGTTTTATCACTTCGAGAATAAGAAAGCAGAAAAGATTATCTATCATCTGTCCTAATTTTATTATTTCTCAAGCAGTGAGGAAGTATTGGCAATTAGGACTCCATGCATTGAGGACAATGCTTTCTGAAAAAAGTGAAGATTTATTTTTATATCAGACTTACTGGATCAAAAAAGGAAGAGATTAGCCTGGCTGGCGTGGTTCAGTGGTTGAGTGTCAACCTATGAACCAGGAAGTCACGATTTGATTCCTGGTCACAGGGCTCAAGCCCAGGCTGTGGGCTCCATCCCAGTGTGGAGTATGCAGAAGGCAGCTGATCAATGATTCTCCCTCATCATTGATGTTTCTATCTCTCTCTCCCTTTCCCTTCCTCTTTGAAATCAATAAAAATATATTGTAACAAAGGAAAAGATTAAAGTGCTATATGAAATTAACAATAAAGGAACAAATTTAAGGTGTTAGGAGTATTCATTCTTGATGTCACAGTGTGAATGTATGAAGCAAACATTAATTTTAGAAATTTCTCATTTTATTGCTGATTGCAGGGTTGACAAAATCAGTGATGTTAGGCTTATCTTTTATGACATTAAAAAAGGAGAGCTGAAAGTGTTATGGGTGGATTTGATTTAAAATACCATAAGTCCCTTGAGCTCATACTATTTTTAAATATTAAACAGTACAATTGAGAACTTAGAAAATTAATTCAATAATTGTATTTTTTACATAAAGAAAAATTAAAAATGTTATCATGCTTAAAAATATTATACATTCAGCATATCTTGCATAATAAACCCATAGAGAAATTCTGAAAGATATTTTTGCTTCATTTACCAGTTTGATAAGGAATATTAACCCAGCTTTTTATACCCTCACTTGGTTTAATATTTTTCTTTTCAGGACTCATTCAGATTCTGAGAAACAGAAACCATGATACTGTCGGAGAGGAATAAAAGTGGGACCACGTTCACTCTCTTGGGCTTCTCAGATTACCCAGAACTGCAGGTCCCCCTCTTCTTGATTTTTCTGGCCATTTACAGCGTCACTGTTGTAGGGAATATTGGGATTATTGTCATCATCAAAATTAACCCCAAGCTGCACACCCCCATGTACTTTTTCCTCAGCCACCTCTCGTTTGTGGATTTCTGCTATTCCTCCATCGTTGCCCCCAAGACCTTGGTGAACCTAGTCGTAGAAGACAGAACCATTTCATTTCTGGGATGTGTTGTACAATTCTTTTTCTTTTGTACCTTTGTGGTAACGGAATCCTTTTTATTGGCTGTGATGGCTTATGACCGCTTCGTGGCCATCTGCAACCCTCTGCTCTACACAGTTGCCATGTCCCAGAAGCTCTGTGCATTGCTCGTGTTCGGATCGTATGCATGGGGAGTAGCGTGCTCCTTGATACTCACATGTTCTGCTCTCAAGCTATCATTTGAGGGGTTCAACACAATCAACCACTTCTTCTGTGAGTTCTCTGCACTGCTCTCCCTCTCTTGCTCTGATACTTATGTCAACCAGTTGCTGCTTTTTATTTTTGCCACCTTTAATGAGGTCAGCACACTACTCATTGTTCTCATGTCCTACGTATTTATTCTTGTCACCATCCTCAAGATGCATTCAGCCAGCGGTCGCCGCAAAGCCTTCTCCACCTGTGCCTCCCACCTGACGGCCATCACCATCTTCCACGGCACCATCCTCTTCCTCTACTGTGTGCCCAACTCCCAAAACTCCAGGCACACCGTCAAAGTGGCCTCTGTGTTCTACACAGTGGTCATCCCCATGCTGAACCCCCTGATCTACAGCCTGAGAAATAAAGATGTCAAGGATACAGTCAGCAAGCTAATGGACACTAAAGTCTTTTCTTGTTGAGCATATTGTTTTAGTAGCGTTTGTACCTACATGCAAATAAAGTATGTCCTTAAAGGTTTATTTTAAAGAGATATTTTTTAAATTATTGAAGAGCTAATGTTGTACAGTGGAAAGGACATGGATTTTGATTCAAAGAGACCAAAATTCAGTCTGTCTCTTACTGAAGAAAAATCATCAGTTTCTTTCACTTTAATTTTTCATTTACAAATTTGAGATAACATAAGCTGGCTCCTAATCTGATTGTAAAGATTAAAAGATAGTATAGGTAGCATGTGGAATACCTTATAGAATCTCAATAAACATTAATTTCATCCCTCTTTCATATAACATGCCTGGAGTAGACTAGGCCTTCAATAAACACATGGATTTCTCTTATAAAGATACAAATAGCAGTTAAGATATCATAGTCTTCATTTTCAAGGATCTCAACTTCTAGTGTTGACAGTAGGGCAATGAAGAAAGTGGCCATTGTATAAGATAGAAAATAAGTATCATAAAGGGTTTGAGAGAAAGAAAAGTTCAAGTCTATTTAGGGACTTTGGAGAGATGCCTTCATAAAATAGGTATTGTTTGCACTTGGCCTTGGATAGCAGAATAGACAGTTTCCGGAGACACATTTCAATAAGGTAGGAGTTTTATTCAGTAGACAAAAGCCTAACAAAATAAAGAGTTCAGAATGTAATAATGAGTCAATGACTCAACAAATTTTTAATTGTCTTTTTAATAATTTTTCAATTTTTCAATAATAGTTGTTATATACTATTATATTAGTTTCAGGTGTTCAACCCAGTGATTAAACATTTATATAATGTACTAAGTGAAGACCTGATAAATCTAGTGCCCATCTGACATTATACATGGTTATTACAATATTATTAAAATATTATAAAGTACTATGCTGTACTTTACATCCCCGTGACTATTCTGTATCTACCAATCTGTACTTCTCAGTCCCTTCATTCTTTTCACTCAACCTCCCAATCCCTCTTTCATTTATCAACCATCAAAATGTTCTCTGTATCTGTGAGCTTGTTTTTATTTTGTTTATTTATTTATTTTGCTCTTTAGATTCCACATATAGGTGAAGTCATATGGTATTTGTCTTTCTCTGTCTGACTTATTTTGCTCAGCAAAATATCCTCTAGGTCCAACTATGTTGTTGCAGATGGCAAGATTTTTTTTTATGGTTGAATCATATTTCATTGTATATACGCACCACTTACTTATATATCCATTTATTGATGACACATAAGTGGCTTCCATATCTTGTCTATTGCAAATAATGCTGCAATGAACATATGGATGTATATGTCTTTTTGATTTAGTGTCTTGAAGATGAAAATGTCTTAATAGTTGCATTCAGAACAGTACCTAGCATATAGAAATTGGTCAACAAGAAGGTTGGTTGTTCCTACCCCTTTCTGGTATTTGGCAGAACTCTGGTGTGCTTTCACACCCTATACTCTTAAGGAAGGAGCTTTTGAATATAAGACAGGCGAAGTTTATAAGCCCTATTTACAGATTTCATAACATCAGTGTGATCTCTGGTTCACAGATCAATGCTTGGATGAAGCATAAAATGACCTGAAATTCACTCTGAGCTCTCAAAGCGTCATATTGGACTATAGTAATACGTACCAACTTGGGATAGTTTCCCCTGTTAATATCTCATAGAAGTCATTACTGATTTGAGTCCCAAGATGGTGGTGTTTTCTTAATATCTTGTTGATGTCCCACAGAGATCAACAATTATTTAGGGAAGCTTATGGAACATGGGCCCCAGGGACACACACACACACACACACACACACACACACACACACACACCATAAAGCTATGATATTTCCCATCATAACATCTTCAGAAACAGGGGAAGCAATGTCTGTCCCGCAGGTTGGTTGGTTGGACTATACACTCTGTTTTTTGGGAGTGGACATACATGGTATTTTCTGGGATCTGGAAGCTTGTTCTTTTTATTTTCTCCTTGAGGTAATTTATTATAGCCCTGTGTAAGAGAAGAAAGAATTGCAAAGGAGGGAAGTAGTATTAGTCATAGTTTTTAAAACCTGTATTTACCTCTCTTAATTAGTGTCTCAAGAAATGTCATATTTTGAGCACTCCTTTGTGAAAATATTTTCTCTGTGTATTGAGAAACAATGTTGATGAGAAATGGGAACAATCTGATTTGCAGAACCAAAGATCTTGTAACAGCTTTTAGTGTAAAAGGGGAGAGTGTAAACAAATTGGGAAGAATGCTGAATTTCTCTCTTTTCATCCTCCTACTCTCTCACTAACTCCATCCACAAAACCTGCTAGAAATTGCATGGAGACCCTCCTGATGGTCACTCTGAGGCTGAGTGGCAGCAAGGGGCCTGAGGACTGCTTATAGAGGGGCACAGGCAGCTGAACCCCCTCTGAAGCACAAAGGGAGGAATTACCTTGGCCATGTGCAAAACACTTTGAATTGTCTCTCCATAGCATGTTTCTCAACTTTGAAACTATTGATATTTTGGGCCACATAATATTTTGATGTTTGCATGTGTTGTTGGTATGTGTGTGTTGGGGGAAAAAGAGGAGGCCATTATGTATATCATAGGGTATTTAGCCGCATCCCTAGTCTCTACTTGCTAAATAGCACCCCTCCCTATCGTGATGACAAATACTGTCTTCAGACATTGACAAATGTCCCATAGGAATGCAAATCACTGCTGATTAAGAACCACTGTTCTATACGTAACCAGCAGCCTAATTTTTCTTTTAAAAATTATTTATGTGGAATGCTACATTCCTAGATGATGCCTAATAAAAAAGTATAATTATAATAAAAATGATCATACAGGAATTGGTGGTTGAAAGATTTAGTGAAATATGTCTTCACATTGGATCTTTGTCTTGGAGCATCTTTAGACTTGAGAGCATTTCCCAAAGGTTTTTCAAAATTATGTACTACTTTGAACTCAGAAAAAGACAACTCACTTTTACTGGCCACTGAAGAAAGAAAACCATATCATTAGAATAATTATTTGTTTTTTAAATTGGGATTTCTTAATGCACATATGCTTTATTTCTTAGAAAGCATTTGAAGACTGAGAACAATACTTGGTTGTGTTGGGTTTCAATTCAGATTCTCTTTCCTCCAGGAGTAATTACTTGGTGCCTCTACAGTAATGTATGTATCGCCCAAAGATCAGGAGGGAGAGAATAAATGAGGGTGTCCTCACCTTCTGTTGGTATTTTCTATATGTCAAAGACCTTGAATGTATCCATCTCTTAGTAAAAAAATTACACCCTTCTGCTCAGCCGGCATGGCTCAGTGGTTGAGCATCAACCAATGAACCAGGAAGTCATGGTTCAATTCCCTGTCAGGACATATGCCCAGATTGCGAGCTCAATCCCCACTGTGGGGCTTGCAGGAGGCAGCTGGTCAATGATTCTCTCGTATCATTGATGTTTTTATCTCTCTCTCCCTCTCATTTTCTCTCTGAAATAAACAATATATATATATTTTAAAAATCACATGCTTCTTCCTGAGCCAATCCCATAACATGTTTTGTAAGAATTCAGGCAAGTTTCTATATTGTGTGTTTTAAAAAACAATTGGAATAAAATATTTACATTTTATGTGTGTTGTGAGGCTTAAATATATAAGTCAAGTTATGTATACATATATAATATTTGTGCAGCATGGCTTATGATTTTATAACGACATTTTAGCATAGTCATTTTACAAGTCATTAAAGTTATTAAAAAATAAGTTTAATAGCTGTGTACTTTTCCATAATATATAGGTACCATAACTCTGATAAATTCCATCCTGCTTGACACTTTATTTCTAAATTTTACTATCATCAATAATGCTGCAGTGTGGCAGCAAATATTCTTGTTAATAATTTCATATTCACCTCTTTGATTAGTTCTTAAAATAAATTTAAAGCAGTAAATTAATTTGTCAAATAGATCATTATAAGGCTTCAGAGTCATAGTTGCAGGAAGTTTGAACCCAAGAGTACCAATTCACTAAATAATGGCTGACATTAAATATCTAATTAATATCACTATGCTAATTTCATTGAAAAATGCATAAAATACTTTTGCCTTCTAAAAAATATTGATAAAAGCACTTGTGGTTTAGCAATCAATTAAGCATACTTCTCAGCATTTCAGTGGTAAACAGTATAATAATTAAAAAAATTATTTCCTGGGATCCCAATTTTCCCAGTATTGACTAAAAAGTCAGCAGGAAAAAGGAATTGAAATTTTATAAAACAAGATGGCTAATTAAATAGTATTGGATGTCTTACAATGATTCCCTTCCAGGCCCAAAATTGTGTGGGACTAGTGTTAGGACTCACACTGAGTCTATGGATATGAATGCTTTTGTGTGATCTGTGAATGAAACTGTGAGCTCTATGCATTTGTATGCAACAATGTTTGGGCATTTTCTAAACTTCACAAGAGCAATGTCCCATTTGCAGAAAAAATTAACTATCCTACTTATTTTCATGTCTTTTTTAGGAGACAGTAAAAACTGAATTTGGGATCATATAATGGAGAATAACTGTTCATATTTTCCTCCAACTCCATGAAGTGGGGACATGGGCAAGGAAAACTGTACCATCGCAACAGAGTTCATTCTTCTTGGATTATCTGATGTCCCTGAGCTGAGAGTCTTTCTTTTCATGGTGTTCCTTCTGATCTATGGAGTCACAGTTTTGGGAAATGTGGGCATGATTGCACTGATTCAGGTCAGCTCTCCACTTCACACTCCCATGTACTTTTTCCTCAGCCACTTGTCCTTTGTTGATTATTGCTACTCCACAATCATTGTGCCAAAGATGCTAGCTAATATTGTAAACGAAGACAAAGCCATCTCCTTCCTAGGATGTGCTGTGCAATTCTACTTGTTTTGCACGTGTGTGGTAACTGAGGTCTTCCTGCTGGCCGTGATGGCCTATGACCGCTTTGTGGCCATCTGTAACCCACTGCTGTACATGGTCACCATGTCCCGGGCTCTCTGTGTGAAGCTGGTGTCTTGCTGCTACCTTGGTGGGACTGTGTGTTCTCTGATTCACTTGTGTTTAGCTCTTGAGATCCCATCCTACAGGTCAAATGTGATTAACCATTTCTTTTGTGATCTGCCCCCTCTCTTATCTCTTGCTTGCTCTGATGTCTCCATGAATGAACTGCTCCTATACATTGTAGCCACTTTCAATGAGATCACCACCATCGTGATCATCCTCACCTCCTACTTGTTTATTCTCATCACCATCCTGAGGATGCACTCTGCAGAGGGAAGACGCAAAGCCTTTTCCACCTGTGCCTCCCACCTCACAGCCATCGTTGTCTTCCATGGAACAATCCTTTTCACTTATTGCCGGCCCAGTACTGGCAACAGTACAGATACTGACAAGGTGGCTACCGTGTTCTACACGGTAGTGATTCCCATGCTGAACCCCCTGATCTATAGTGTGAGGAACAAAGATGTTAAAGAAGCTCTCAGAAAAGTGGTGGGCTCCAAAATATTTTCTCTGAGAATATATTCTTAGCAGGACTCAGGGTCCCATAGTGGAGGCTGGTGGAGGGATGAATTGGTGGGCTGCTGTGCTGGAGTACAGAGAACAGCAAGGGAGTAGATCTTTATGAGTGAGGCGTTTTGGTTCACTTATCTTTTTACTTACTTTTGATTACCTGACAATCAGCATAAATGTATAATTAATGTATATGGCAGCTTGGCCAAGAGCACATCTCAGTTCTTTTCACCAGGACTCTCTAGGCAGTCTTCATTAAATAATTGAGTATATTTGTAGTAAGCATTGAGCTAATTGCTTTCGTTGGGTTGGAATGTTGTTTTCAATTAAATGTCAATTTCAATGACAATCTAAACAAGGAAATAACAAATCTATATTATTGTGTATATTAGGGAGGATTCATTTTTCTCTAATAGTAGTCATATTAATTAAAAGATGCCCTCATACACACAGGTATCTAAATTTTTAAAATTCTGTAACTTTGTACATCTTTTTTAATCCCATCATCAATTTTACTTGAATTCTTTATATTTCCTTTTTTTTGGTCCTGCACTGTTTGTATTTGAATAAAATTCCAAAATTGTACAGAAACTTATTGGGAGGAAAAATTCTGGTTGTTTTTGTGAGGGTAAAATGAAAACCAGACAACAGTCTTATATGTGTTCATGAAATAATTTGGTATGGTTATATAATTTTAAACTGACAATGATAAATTAAAATAATATC
Organism: Myotis lucifugus; assembly: GCF_000147115.1. Lineage (NCBI taxonomy): Eukaryota > Metazoa > Chordata > Mammalia > Chiroptera > Vespertilionidae > Myotis > Myotis lucifugus. Next base: position 2,222,438 of record NW_005871145.1, on the reverse strand, counting down.
AAAATTTTCTAAATATTTACATATATAGTGGTAACCAAAATGTTTTATATATTTACAAATAAGCTAACTTCCTTTGTATATTGTCATTAATTTAATTTTAAGTTATCTGGAACAACAATGAAAAAATAGCAAAAATGTTATATTACTTTTGATTGGAATCTATGAAAAACTCATGTTTAAAATGTTTTCATGTATTTTTCTCTATCTTGGTGTAGGATGATTATATTTTTGTAAAGTTAGAAGTATAAGTCAACTTTTATTCTGAAGAAATGAAAACATATAGTTTAAGTGCTCTGACCAATGTATTAGAATTAGTGAGTGACAAAATAAAGATGGGTAATTGAGATTTCAACCACAAAGGCACTACACTTTTCAATAAATATAGATGTAACATTTCATCTTATTTCATTGTCATTTGAGATTTTGAATCTTCTTTGGTACCTCTTATAGCTGCTATGCAGAACATGATTTATGTTAGTGTTATTTAAATTTTTTACTCATGTGTCACTTAAATGAATTAATTTTTAAAATCTATACATCTGTTAAATTTTTAGTTGACTTATAAAAAATTCATCACAAATTTAACTTGAAAAAGAAAAACCTATTATTATCAGTGTATACCATAGCTTTTATTTCCATCATGATTAATTTAAAATACATGGATCATCAGATTTCACATTATTTCTTTGTTTTAACTATTCTACAGAGTTGTATTAGAATGACATGTATTTCTTTTTCTTTATATTTATTGTCTTTGCCCTGGCTAGAACTCCCAGTCTTATGTTGAATAGAATTGGCTAGAGTGGATCTAGGTCTTTTTCCTGATCTTATAGAAAATGCTTTCAGTTTTCATCACTGAGAATTATGATAGCTATAGGCTTGTCGTATATGACTTCTATTATGTTGAGGTACATTTCATATTTTTTCATAGGTATGGACAGTGGTAGGAGGATCTGGCTGTGGAAACAGTAGGAGTAATTGTAACTAAAAGCTGTCCTTTTCAATATAGTTTGAATTGTAACAGAGTCTGAACTAGTATTTATTGTGCACTCCTATTATCATATTGCTATATTTGAGGGTATATTGGTGGTAGACTACTTGAAAGGCACAATCTATTACATATTTTCATGAGCCCTTTTTATAAATGTTAATTTTAATAATTTAATACATATAACTATATTCCTGGTAATATATTTATTTTAAAATGAAATTAATATGCAGTCACTAGAAAAATTTACTTTCTCAGATTCAGAGAAGTTTTTAAATGTATTTAGTAGTATTCTAAATGACAACTAAAAAGCATATTGCACTTACACTTAGTTGAATCTTGTTTAAACCAATGTAATCAAAGTTTTGGCTGAAGCATAGAAGATAGTAAACTAGAAAGAAATTTGCTTCCTATGTTGTAATACAAAAAGTTAGCTATCCTGTAAGCTTAAAAACTTTCTGGAAAACCCATCATATAGTTGAGCTCAAATAACAAAAGAATAGAGTTCTCAGTAACAGAATTCATTGCTAGGAGAAGGGAAAGACTCTAGAGAGAGCTCCATATGCAAAGAGAAGACCTAAAGCTTAGGATGGATTACATTTTGAGAATCTCTGGCAAACCAACTCCCACCATCAAATAAGATAGCAATAGATTAATTTGAAGTTTGTGGAACACAGAGGTAATCATATTAATAACAAAACTGAAGCCTAGGTTAAAGCACTATACTTCATGCTAAGCAGAAGATAGAAATCATTTTTGGGAAAAATGCTATTTACTTCAGTCTTTATTGACCTTCCCATGGTATGCATTTAAAAAAACATAGACATAGCACAAATGAGCAGGAGAAAATGACTGGTTACGGGGAAACAAAGACATTAGCAGATTCAGATTTGGAAAATGACTTAGATGTTAGAGATATCAGACAAGCTATCTAATATAATTCTATGGGTACTAGTGGGAAAGTTATCAACATGTATGAATAAATAATGAATTTCAACTAAGTCATGGAAACTAAATTTGCTAGAAATAATAATGAAAAAACTCCCACCAGAGGTAAATATGGGCACAGAAGTAGCCTTAACATACTCAAGAAAAGTATTAGTGAACATACAGATAGATCAATAGAAAATACTCAAAATTACATGTAGAGAAAAAAAGTGCAGAAACAAGGGAAAGTATTTAAGCTGCATGACTATCAAACAGTTTAAATAACTCTATTTGAAAACTCAGAAGTAAAATAGAATGATGTCAGGGCAGAGGAAGTATGTGTAGAGATAATGGCTAAGAATTTTCTAAAATTAATAAAAGACACCAAGCCACAGGTTCAAGAATCTCAGATAACACCAAACACAGAATGAACACACACACACACACACACAGACACACACACACACACACACATCATAGAAGGAAACAAAGTAAAACAGTACCAGTAAATACGGAATGGAGAAATGATTTTCAACTACAGAAGTCTTAACACAATAATTTGCTTATGGAGTGATATCAGTTGCTCTGTAGGATGGTAAGCAGCACACATGGGCTCTGCAAACCAGATGCCAGCAGCACCCCTTCTAGTTATGACCATCAAAAATAGTCCCCAGCCTGGCTGGGTGGCTCAGTTGGGTGGAGCATCATCCCATACAACCAGCAGGTTGTAGGCGTTATCCCCAGTCAGGGCGTCTATGGGATCAATGTTTCTCTCTCTCTCTCTCTCTCTCTCTCTCTCTCTCTCTCTCTCTCTTTCCTTCCTCTCTCTCTAAAATGAATAAAAACATATTCTCGAGTGAGGATTTAAAAATGTACATATTGGTAGTTAAAAAATAGTCATAAGAATGTAAAGTACAACACAAGGAATATAGTCAATAATATTGCAATAACTATATGGTGCTAGTTGGGTACTGGAAATATTGGAGAGAACACTTTGTAAAGTGTGTGGGATTACTTCTAATATTGAATTTAAAACAGAGTGGGTATTTAAAACACAGGAAGAGAAAGGACAGGTAGCCCTCATAGTCAGTTATTGAAACCAATCAAGATCTCTAAAACAAAGGGGCCTAGTGGGGCATGGTGGCCTGGCTCTTTATCTAGTTGTGTGGATGACGTGTACATTCTTCTCTGAAATGGATGCTTCCTTAATCAAAGTTTGTCAGGCACTTGAGTATAAAAAAGAAAAAAAATAATAGTGCCAATGAAGAAAACTGAGATATACCCCTTAGTTAAGTGGCCAGGTGAATTGATAATGTATTTACGCTGATCAATAGTTGATAGAAAGGAAGCATAAAACAGAACATGAATATATTTTCTTTGCTTTTGCTCTCAATTTCAAAAAGCAAGCTAATATTCTTAAACCTCTTATGCATCCCTTTATTGATTATCATCATGAGGAAATGAATGAATATTGTATAATATTTAGAAAAAGTCCTAACACATAACAAGTGCTTAATAAATGTGAACTGTTATATAGTTTTCTGACCAGTAGGTTCATTACTTTTATGGTATTTAAGGAATTCTGGTGTGGCTTTAGTCACTGTGCCCTATAGATATTTAGGAGATTGTATAATGTCATAAGAAAGGGAGAATTTATAAGAAATATTTGTGTTGTTATGGAAATAATAGGCTGTGACCCGCCTATATGACACCAGGGTGTAACACTGTAATGCACCATAATATCTAGAAGGAGGCACTTTGGTTGTAATTTGGTTTTTCCCAAATGGGGATAATTTAAAAAACAAATTTCTTAACGGCATTCCATAGAGATTAATTATTATACGTTACACCATACATTGTATTAGTTTAATTTTTACATATTTTGTTATACCACATAAATTAATAATTGATTTGCAACTTGAGGGACCCTTCCCCAGGAGCTTAAATTACATATAAGTCCCTAACTGGGTACCACACTTGTCCTAACATCTCCAGCACCAGGGAGGAAATGTCTGTCACTCAGGTTTGTTAGCTACAACTAGGCTCTGGTTACTTGAAAATTAAAATGGACATGTTTTCCCAGAAAACATGATTTTAAAGATATAGCTAACTCATTTGTCTGCTAATTAGAGAATGATTTCACAGACCATATTCCTGTGCACTTACTGTTCAAATGCTTTTGTCTTTTAGTACTGAGAGACAGTTGATGGTGAAATTAGAACCATTTCCTCTGGAACACCAAATGTTGATGTGTATGAAAGAATACAGAGGAAACAAAAGGTAGTCTCTCTTTCTCTCCCTCCCCCTCTCTCCCTCTTCCTTTCCACTTTGTTTCACACCAATTTTTGTCATGGAATCTAAAATTTGTGACCATGGAGGAACTCCCTAATTCTTTTTTTATGTTAATAGAGTAACTTTTATAATTATATTTAATTACCTTTATCGGGGTGACATTTTAATAACCTTACATAGCTTTCAAGTGTACATTTCTATGATACACCATCTGTATTTTGCATCATCTGCCCACCACCCAAAGTCGATCTTCTGTCACCATATATTTGACCCTCTTCACCCTTTACTACACCCAGTCCCCTTTCCTCTGGTAACCACCATACTTTTGTCACCCTATATTCTGAAGGTTGAATTGATGTGCCTGAGAGTTGGTCATGGAGAGATAGTCAGGACATGAGGACTATGGTTATTCATTAAATGAGGTCTTTAAGATTTGTTTTCAGTTTACCATAAAGCAGTTTCTTATTATCAGCCTAGAACATAGGAAGACATTTTTCCAAGTTGATTTTCTTGGTTTAACTCTTAAGTGGGCAAAGAATTCAGGATTTTGTTGGTTGTTGTTGTTTTTTTTGTCAAGTAATGAGAAAACCATAACTTTTGGAAGGTGATATGCTTTCATTTAAAATTAACTCAAGATATGGATAAAATACCGGGTTATGTTTTCCGTCCAGAATATCTTCGCTCAATTTTCAGTACACATATGTGTATTACATCATGGGTATAAGAATAAAATTATTTAATTTCTTATGCCTTTTCTTTAAGGACAAGTCTGAAAGGTAGATCTAATTTATATAGAATATACAAATGTAACCACTTTCCCAACCAAGTACTTCAGAGAACCTGGGAAAATCCTTCACTTAACCCTTTTTTAAATGTGGGTAAAGGATTAATTAACCTTTTGATTATAGCCTAATTACAGCAATAACATTTAAAATCTCTATCATATGTATTCATACCTCCACAGGTACATCTTCATTTCCATTTACATGTATACACCCTGTTTTTTATTATGTATCTTTTAAAAATTAACCATCTCCAAAACATAATTTCAAATAGCACAATAGCCTTCTACCCTAAATATGATGCTCCATAGTTTAACAATTGCTCTTTTTGACAATTAAATTTTCTGATTGTTAATATTATAAACAATGCTGCAATGTAGCTTTGGATGTAGGTTTTCACAATTTTGTCAATGTAATTAATATATCTTATTAAAATCCCCCATTAAAGTATAAGATAGTTTTTATTGTTATCACAGTTAAGTCTTCTAATATATGCAGCCTAATTATATTCCAGAAAAATTTATAGACAAGTTCCATCTTCCTGAGTCTTTAATAGCATAGGTCATTGCTATTATAATTGATTAAACCACTTTGCTAAATTGATACAAAAATGATAATTTTCAGTGTATATTTTAATTTTCTTTTTTCATAATTCCAAGTTTAAAGGGTTTTTGTGGGCCACAAATCTCAAAAAATAGTCACCTCAAAAATAGAATTGTGAAGAACTTTTCTTAAAATTTATGTTCATGATAGATTCAAATAAAGAATAGTTTATATTTTATGGAACCACAGTAAGTGTTACCTTGGTGGAAAGAATTTAGATTTTGTCAGAGAACAGGAGATAATTTCTGTGTGCCTTTGAAGTGTACCATTGAATCTGTTTTGAAACCCATGGAACTACTGAACTTTCATTCATCATCTTACTCTGTTGTGATCAAGAAAGGTTGGAATCATTGAACGGTTCTGATGATGTTCAAGTCAATTTTGATCAGTGGGACCAACTAGACAATTAATATTATTTATTAAATGACAATATTGTTTCTGTTATATCTCAGAAATACACTGCTCCATAAACATCACTGTTATATTTTTCTAAAATTATATACCTGTTCTTTGTCTCCTTTCTTCTCTTTCTAGAAGCAATACAAAACTTATCATTTGGTTTTTCCATCCTGACATATGGGAAATGGGGGAGGAGAATTGCACTGTTTTGACAGAGTTCATTCTTCTTGGATTAACAGATGTTCCTGAGCTGAGAGTCTTTCTTTTCATAGTGTTCCTTCTCATATATGGAGTCACAGTTTTGGGAAATGTGGGCATGATTGCGCTGATTCAGGTCAGCTCTCGCCTTCACACTCCCATGTACTTTTTCCTCAGCCACCTGTCCTTTATAGATTATTGCTATTCCACAATCATCGTGCCAAAGATGCTAGCTAATATTGTAAACGAAGACAAAGCCATCTCCTTCCTGGGATGCATGGTGCAGTTTTACTTATTTTGTGCCTATGCAATCAGTGAAGTCTTCCTGCTGGCCGTGATGGCCTATGACCGCTTTGTGGCCATCTGCAACCCACTGCTGTACATGGTCACCATGTCCCGGACTCTCTGTGTGGGGCTGGTGTCTTGCTGCTACCTCGGTGGGACTGTGTGTTCTCTGATTCACTTGTGTTTAGCTCTTGAGATCACATCCTACAGATCAAATGTGATTAACCATTTCTTTTGTGATCTGCCCCCTCTCTTATCTCTTGCTTGCTCTGATGTCTCTATGAATGAACTGCTGCTATACATTGTGGCCTCATTCAATGAGGTCACCACCATCGTGATCATCCTCACCTCCTACTTGTTTATTCTCATCACTATCCTGAGGATGCACTCTGCACAGGGAAGACGCAAAGCCTTTTCCACCTGTGCCTCCCACCTCACAGCCATCGTTGTTTTCCATGGAACAATCCTATTCACTTACTTCCGCCCCAGTTTGGGCAACAGTGCAGATACTGATGAGGTGGCCACAGTGTTCTACACGGTAGTGATTCCCATGCTGAACCCCCTGATCTATAGTCTAAGGAACAAGGATGTTAAAGAAGCTCTCAGAAAAGCTGTGAGTTCCAAAATATTTTCCTGGAGAATATTTTCTTAGTAGGACCCAGGATTCCATAATGGAGGCTATTGCAGGGTGAATTGGTTGGCTGCTGTGTTACAGAGTGGAGAGAACAGCCAGGGGGCAGGTCTTTATGAGTGAATCATTTTCATTCATTTACATTTGTGTCTCTGCACTTGGCCAGTGCAGGGTTGAGCATATTTCAAAATTTGCAGCCTATATGTTTGCTTTTATTCAACCTAAAATGTTTTAAATGGGTAAGGGTATTGGACTGTTAAGATGCCCAAATATAGTTTGCTGTAAAACTTGTCATAAGGTTAATGAAGAACTCTTGTGACTCACACTTTCTGATCCGTTATCAAAAGTACTATTCATTTCAAAATTGAATTATTCTAATTTTACAATGAAGAATACACCTTTGTCAGTTTATACATAGAGTGAGATTTCCTTATGTGTATATATTCTGTTTGTTGTTCACTGTTTGCTTCCTTTATTATATTTTTGTTGTTGTCATTGCAATTTCTAATGTTTTTGGAACTTCAGGGACTAATATTTAAAAAATGGAGATACTAGTAATAATTATGTCAGAGAAATCTTAGGGACATTAGGAGACAGGTCATGTGTAAAAAATTTAGGATTATTCATGGCACTTAATTAATCCTCTGTTTTTGTCTCTGTTGCTCTATCTGTCTCTGTGTGCATGTGTATATGTGTAGAAAATGTATATATGCATTTAATAACCATCTTTATGAGGGGCAGCATTTTTGTCTTTGATCTTTTTCATTAGTTTATCTTTTACTTCTTTTTTAAAAATATATTTTATTGATTTCAGAGAGAAAGGGAGAGAGAGATAGAAACATCATTGCTGCAAAAAATCATTGATTGGCTCTCTCATGCACGCCCCCTACTAGAGATTGAACCAGCAACCTGGGCATGTGCCCTTGACCAGAATCGAACCTGGGACCCTTCAGTTCGCAGGTCGGTGTTCTATCCACTGAGCCAGACCAGCCAGGGGTATCTTTTACTTCTTATCATCATGCTTATTTTACATTTTGTGGATCAGATGTTTACTGTCATTTATAGGTGAAGTTGTAGCCTCTGTTTATGTTCTTTGTTGTATTTTTACTTATGATGAAATGACCTTTGTTTAACCTTCCTATATGTGTCTAAACCACATTTCTTCATTTAATCCTGATTTATAAATGCCATTGATAATTTATTTGTGCCTTCATTATGTTTATGTCAATTTCTACATTGCACTAAGTGAAATCATATGGTGTTTGTCTTTCTCTGACTGACTCATTTCACTAAGCATAATACCATCTATATCCATTTATGTTGTAGCAAATGGAAATATTTCATTCTTTTTTATGCCCAAGTAATATTTTATTATATAAACTAGAGGTCCGGTGCACAAATCCATGCACATTGAAAGGAAATTAATTAGAAGAAATATTTTAATATCACTACTGGTACTTTCTCTAGAATAGAAATGTCAACCAAATTCACAATCAACAATGACAGATGGAAACACACACATGCAATTGGCGCCAATGAGAGTTTTATATGTAGTGTGAATGCGTGAGTCAATTTAGCCTTTTATAGATATAGAATAAACTTGATTAATTAGACCTGCTTTATAATTTAGCTAAACTTTTTACAGCCCAGTGAAGCACCTCAACTTCTCTTTTAGGTAATTGTCAGCAACACAGCAGTAAATATCAACATGAAGCAGATTATTATAGTAGATCACGCAGGGAGAACAAAGGGTAAAATATTTAACTGCAGTAGTGATTGACTATATTCTGCGCAGTGAGAAAACCTGAAGTCACTTTCAAGGTCCACCATTTCTTACTTCTTTTCAGTTGGGTCAAGTTTCTAAATCTCCATTTTCCAGCTAATGAAAAGAAAATAGGATTCCACCAAGTCTCCTATTTACCTATTCCAGGACTTCTGTGAGGATCAAATGAGATGAAGCTTGGGAAAATGCTTTGGTTAAAGTGTGAAATGTTTGCATCTGGTTCTAAAGCCAGTCATGTTCCTGGATTGAAGAAACTCCAAAGAGGCTAGTCGCTAGGGAGAGAAAGCTGGACATTACTACATGATGTTATTACCTGGTGCCACAGGGACCATTTCCAGGCTGGGCTGGGCTGTGAGCCAAATTTTGCGCCATGGGGTCTTGGCAGTATCAGTTGTGATGCTGTTGCTCTGGGGTGGTGGTGGGCCTGTATCCCACTTGGGGGAAGCTGAGTGTTGCTTTGTGGGCGCCAGGTCCGCAGAGCCATTTCTCGACACCACAGCTCCTCTATTGAGCGTCTGCCCTCTGGTGGTCAGTGCATGTCATAGCAACTGGTCGGATGGTCGGACACTTAGCATATTAGACTAGTATATATATATATATATATATATATATATATATATATATATCTCCTGTTTTTACTCACTTGTCTATTAATGCTCACTTGGGGGGGGGGGAAGGGACATGTATTACTTTCAACAATAAAGATTTAATTAAAAAGAATATTTTAAGGGCACAACAGTAACTTCAACATATATGAGGAAAGAATTAGTAATATTAAAGATAAAATGAATAATCTAAAGTTATACAGATAGAAAATAATGAATAAAACTAAACACTTAAGAACTTGGTAACAATATCAAATAATAAAAATAACTATAATTTAAAACTCAGAAGTAAAAGAGAAGGCCCCAGCAGAGGAAATATCTGTAGAGATAATAGCTAAAATTTTTCTGAAATTAACTAAAGACACCAAACCCAGATTCAAGAAGCTCAGATAACACAAAGCAGAAAGAAATTAAACACACACATACACACACAGAGAAGAAAGGAAAGTAAAAGAAAATTGAATAGAAAACCATTATACAGTTGAACAATGTGCAATTAAGGGTGCCTACACCCATGCAGTGAAAAATTGCATATCACTTTTGGCTCCCCCCAAACTTAACTATCCTCAGTATCTGCTGGTTCCAGGTCCCCTGTGGATATCACAATCTGGAGAGGCTCATGTTCTCTGCATAAAATGACACAGATCAATGCATATAGTTGTCTGTCTGCGTCCATAGACCTCCATGTTTTATTGGGGGAAAAATCTGTGCGTAAGTGAACCTGCACTGTTGAAGTCCATGGTGTTCAAGGTCAAATGTATAGTGAGCAGGTCTGTTCAACCTCAGCGTTGTTGATCTTTTGTACTGGATAGTTTTGGTTGTGAGGTACTATCCTGTGCATTGCAGGCTGTTTGACAAAAGAATAGTACTTAATACAAAAATTACAAAAAATGGTGTTTTTCTTGGTACATGTATATAGCAATGTAAAACCATAGAAAATTAAAAACTAATCAGATTAATGTTTAATTTATTTTTGACAAAGTTACCAAAGCTATTCCTTTCAATAAACGATGAAGAATAACTGACTATTCTTATGTAAAAAGATGAACTGAAATCTATACTTCATGCCATTTACAAACACTAAAAATGCATCATAGACATAAATTTGAGAGCCAAACGCACAAGTTATTTATATCTGGTGGGAGGTTTATATCCATAATATATAAAGAACACTTACAACTAGAGCATAGAAAGTCAAACAGGCAAAATATTTGCATAGACATTTCACCAAAGAAGAATGGGTTAAAGGTGCCTTGATTGCAGAAAATTTGAAGACATCCTTCAAACCAACAACGTCCCCAGTTATTTCTATATTGACCCACACATATACGCCCATGGGGGTAATACATAAAATATGGACTGGTAAGAGGTGTTTTTTTTTTAATTGTGAAAGATTATGTGGGAATGGAGAACCAGAATGTTCCCTCAGCCTAGGATGTTGTCTCTGACATGTCAAGTTTAGGAAGATATTGTATGGTATTTTAGAATATAAAATTGATTTACTTGAAATTACCTTTTGACTATATACATTCCTTGAGAAGTTTATGTGTACACTCAGTATACACAGAGACCAGTAGTGGCCTACATTGACAGCAGACAGTGAGAAGAAGTGCACACCCAGAATAGATCACTGAAGGGGTCCCAGTTCATGGCTCCGGCATTGGACATGCATTAAGGAAATGCAGCCTCAGCCCAGAGTTGCATGGGGCCTTCTCCTGTGATGTATTTAGAGTTTATCCAACTTACAAGTCAGTGCTTGTGCCTCCATCATCTCCTTTGTAAGAGAGACCTAGAAACAGGATTGTTCTCTTGATTGGTTATCATGATCATGAAATGAGTCAATGTTATATAATATTTAGAATTGGTTCTAACATATAACAAGTGCTCAAGAAGTGCAAACTTGGTCTTCTGATCAGTAGGTTATCTTCTTCCTAGCATTTTAAAGGGATTCTGGTGTGGCTTCAGTTACTGTACTTTGTTGGAAATTGGGGGATTTTGTAATAGTATAAAAATGGGAATTAATGAGAAACATTCCTGTGATTTCATTATGGCAATGTGATCTGTGACCCACACATATGACATTGGGATGGAATGTCATACAACACTAGGAAATCTGGAAGGAGACACATTTGATTTTAAACAACTGTTTCATAAAGTAGGACATTTAAAATGTTCTGTATAATATTCCATAGAGATTAATTATGTGTCTTATACCACATGAAGTATTAGTTGAATTTTAATTTATTTTTATAGCATTAAAGGTTAGTAATTGATTGGGAACTTAAGGGGCCCATTCCCCAGGGGTAGCAGTATAAATTGCTGTGTTCAACACTTATTCTAACATCTCCAGCACCACAGAGGTACTGTGTCACTCAGTTTTTTTAGCCAGATCTAGGCTCTGGTTACTTGAAAATGGAAATGAATATATTTCTCCAGCAAACAATTATGTAAGGTAAGTTTAACTCATCTGTCTTCTATTTAGAGAATGATTTCATAGACATATACCTGTGCACTTACTTGCCAGAGACTAACTCAGCATGACAGCAGGGCTGCATCTGGGAATGGCTTGAAGGCATTGCCCCAAACCTGAATAGGAAACTGCTTGCTGCCAGACAGCTAAAAGGCATCTTAATCTACATGTTATTGCCTCCTACTGGCCAAACACCTGAACAGCCGTAGGCTAATTCCCCCATTCTGACAATGTTTCTGTATTACCCTTTGAAGTGTATATCTCAGCTTTGCCTTAGGACAAATTGTGTTAATAAAAAGCATGGGGTCCTGGGGACGGAGCGAACCTAAGACCTTAGAGTTAAGATCTTAGAACTTAGCTCCTTTAGCTAAGCTCCTCTGACTCCCAAAATGCCTTTCAAAATTATATCTCGTCTCCAGACTCTTTACTAGTCTCTGGATTCTACGCACGGCCCCTTCTCCAGATTCCTGAACCCTTCTTGATGCTGGGACAAGAACCCCGGCATTTACTGATTCAAATGCTTTTCTCTTTTAGTATTGAGAGATCATTGATGGTGAAATTAGAACAATTATCTTTGGAACACCAAACGTTGATGTATGTGAAAGAATACAGAGAACACAAATGGTATTCTCTCTCTCTCTCTCTGTCCCTCTCCCTCTCTCATTCTCTTTTTTACTTTCTTCACCCTAGTTTCTCTCATGGAATTGAGAGATCCCTAATTGTCACCCTAAATATGAGGGTTGAATTTATGTGTCCCTGTGTTGGTCATGGGGAATCAGGCCATGTAGACTATCTCTGCTCAGTAAATGAGGTGAATTCTTTTCGTTTGTTTGTTTTTTGCTTTACCATGAACTAGTTTCTTATTATCAGCCTAGAACATTAGGAAGAAGGATTTCCAAGTTGATTTTCCCATTTTTAACTCTGAAGTGGGCTAATAATTCAGATTCATTTTTTGGGGAATGGGTGAGTCGAGTAATGAGAAAACCATGACTTCAGCAAGATTTTTTGTTTTCACTTCTTTAAAATTAGTTCAAGATATATAGAAAATACCAGGTTATATTCTCAGTCCAGAATCTCTTTTTCATTATATTTATGTGTATGAAGTCATGGGTATACTCCTCTAGGAAAGAGGACAGAGAATAAAATTTCTCATCTTTCATATGACTTATTGCTAAAGGACCGATCTGAATGTGAATCGAGCCCATAGAACATACATTGTAATTACTTCCCCCAACCAACTGCTAGAGAGAATTTGGAAGAGTTTTCACTTACCTCTTTCTCAATGTGGGTAAAGGATTTATCTTTTATGGTTGTAGCCAAATTAAAGTGATAACATGTTATATCTACCATATGTATTCCTATCTCAAAGTATACATTACATTTAAATTTACATATACACATCAAGTATACTAGATTTAAAAAAATAACCATCTCCACAAGATCATTTTAAATAACACAACTTTCTGCCTTAGATATGATATAGCATAGTTAACAATTGCCTATTTTGACAAATTTTTTTCCCATTCTCAAAATAATAAACAATGCCTCAATAAAACTTTGGATATAGTTTTTCACAATTTGTACATGTAATTAAACATTTCTTATAACAGCTTACTAAGAATGGAATCTCTCATAAATATATCATGTCAGGGTAATATGCTACCTAATTGCTTTCCAGAAAAATTTATACAAGTGTTATATCTTTCTGAGTCATTATTGGTATTGATCATTACAGTTATATTCAATTGAGTCACTTTGTTAAATTGACAAGTAAAAATCATGATGAATTTTAGTATATATTTTAAATCTCTTTTTTTTCATTCTCCTTAATTTCAAATTTCAAGAGTGCTTATGTGTCACTAACCTCAAAGAGATTTGTCACATTTTTCCAACAAGGAATCCACACAAAACCTGCTGAAACCTTATGCTACTGCCAGGCTCACCTTAAAAATTAGTGTATATTATGTAGGGTCACAATAGCTGCAATCTTACTTAAACAGAACTTATTATATTATTCAGGGAACAGGAGTTGGTCTCACGTGGCTTCAGAGTATATCATTGAATCTATGTCCAAGTCCATCAAACACATAAGTAAATTCATCACCTCAATTTCTTGTGGTAGACAACTGTTGGAAATCATACAGGTTTTTACTGATACTTTAGATTTCATCAGGGAGATCTGCTGTCACACTGAACATATAGAATTATCTGCCAATTATATTTCAAGTAATGCTATGTCTGATATCAATGTGATACTTTTATTCACTGCGTTTGACATCAATGTGATATTTTTCTTAAGCTAATATAACAGTGAGTTGAAAGACTGGGGAAGGGGCTGGAGAGGGTGGAGGGAGTTAATGGAGGAAAAAAGAAGCCATCATTAATATTTTCAACAATAAAGATAATTTAAAAACAAACAAAAACAATAAAAAACTTATCATTTGGTTTTCTAAACCCGACAGATGGTGGAAATGGGGGAGGAGAACTGCACCACTGTGACAGAGTTCATTCTTCTTGGATTATCTGATGTCCCTGAGCTGAGAGTCTTTCTCTCCCTGCTGTTCCTTCTCATATACGGAGTCACGGTTTTGGCCAACCTGGGCATGATCGCACTGATTCAGGTCAGCTCTTGCCTTCACAATCCTATGTACTTTTTCCTGAGTCACTTGTCCTTTGTGGACTTTTGCTACTCCACAATCATTGTGCCAAAGATGCTGTTCAACATGCTAAGCAAGGATAAAACCATCTCCTTCCTGGGATGTATGGTGCAGTTTTATTTGTTTTGTGCCTATGGAATCACTGAGTTCTTCCTGCTGGCCGTGATGGCCTATGACCGCTTTGTGGCCATCTGTAACCCACTGCTGTACCTGGTCACCATGTCCCAGAATCTCTGTGTGGGGCTGGTGTCTTGCTGTTACCTCATTGGGACTGTGTGTTCTCTGATTCACTTGTGTTTAGCTCTTGAGATCCCATCCTTTAAATCAAATGAGATTAACCACTTCTTTTGTGATCTACCCCCAATCTTTAACCTTGCCTGCTATGATGTCTCTATAAATGAACTCACGGTGTTCATTGTGGTCACTTTCATTGAGATCGTCACCATCATGATCATCCTCACCTCCTACTTGTTTATTCTCATCACCATCCTGAGGATGCACTCTGCAGAGGGAAGACACAAAGCCTTTTCCACCTGTGCCTCCCACCTCACAGCCATCAGTGTCTTTCAGGGAACAATCCTTTTCACTTATTGCTGGCCTAGTTCTGGCAACAGTGCAGATACTGACAAGGTGACCACAGTGTTCTACACAGTAGTGATTCCCATGCTGAACCCCCTGATCTATAGTGTGAGGAACAAGGACGTGAAAGAAGCTCTCAGAAAAGTGGTGAGCTCCAAAATATTTTCCTGGAGAATATTTTCTTAGTAGGACCCAGGGTCCCATAATGGAGGCTGGTATAGGGTGACTTGGTTGGTTGCTGTGTTGTAGAGTGGAGGGAACAGCCAGGAGGCAGGTCTTCATGAGTGAATCTTTCACATTCAATTTTCTTTGTCTCCACAATTGACCCGGGTCTGTTTGAACACATTTCAAAATTTGCAGCTTTGGTCTTTGCTTTTATTCAATCTAAAAAAAGATGGATCTCTTACCCTTTGAGCCAGCCTGGAGGGACCTGGAGAGTATTGTGCTGGAACAGACTGTGGAATCTCAGAGGGAAGGTGGGGGAGGGTGGACAGGAAGAGATCAACCAAAGAAATTGTATGCATATATAAATAAACCAGGGAAACAGACAATAGAGTGGTAAAGACCTGGGGTGTGGGGCTGGAAATGGCTAGAAAAGATCAAGGGGAAAAAAGGGACATATATAATACTTACAACAACAAAGGTTTAAAAAAATAAAATGTTTTGGGTATTGGACTGTTAAGACACACACATTTTGTTTGCTGTAAAACCTTCATGAGATTAATGGAAAACTCTTAAGAACAACAGAGTTGCTGACCTATTATGGAAAGTATGATTCATTTCAAAATGGAATTTCTCTTATTTTACAATGAAGAATCACCTTTGCCAGTTTATGCACAGAGTGAGACTCCCATAGGTGTGCATATTCTGTTTGCTGTTCTCTGCTTGCTTCCTTTATTATATTTTTGTTGTCATTGCAGTGTCTAATGTGTTTGGAACTTCAGAGACTAATATTTAAAAAATAGATACACTTATAATAATTATTTCTCAGAAATGTTGGGGAAATTAAGTTACATGTCATGTGTAAAGCACTTAGAAAATTTATGGCACTTAATTAGTTCCCCATTTCTGTCTCTATTGCTCTATCGGTCTCAGTGTGCAGGTGTGTGTGTATACGTATATAAAATGTATACATGCATTTAATAACCATGGTCGTGAGGGGTAGCATTTCTGACCGTGGCCTTTTTAATCACTTTATTTTTTACTTACCATCATGCTTGTTTTACAATTTGTGTATCAAACACTTACTCTGACTTACAGGTGGATGTCAGCCTTTGTTCATGTTCTTTGTTTATTTATGCTGTTGATGAAATAAATGACCTTTGTTTATCCTTTTTTATGGGTCTAAACTATATTTCTTCATTCAATCCTGATTTATATCCACCGTTGATAACTTATTTATCCTTTCATTATGTTTATGTCAATTTCCACACTATATTTACTTATTTAATGAAGTATGTCTCTTTATCTATATAATAAAAGGCAAATTGTCCCCTCGAAGTTCCACTGGGAGACCAGGAGTTCAATTGCTCGCTATGATGTGCGCTGACCACCAGGGGGCAGCACGGAACATGGTGGGCGACCAGTAGCGGCAGGGTGCTGAGGGAGTGAGGGAAGGAGGAGGCAGGGAGGCAGGGAACCTGATTGGCCCTGATCACAAGCCAGGCCTAGGGATCCTACCCGTGCACGAGTTTCGGTATCTATAATAATGTTAGAAAGCACTAAGCTTAAGTTTACAAAAATCAAAGTTTGTGACTTAACCCGGAATTTTAAAATTTGACTAATAATTTAAACTTTTTCATTCCTCAGTTTTAATCATTGAACAATAGTGATAATCTCTCAACATTAGGTTGATATTATTATTTTTAAATATATTTTTGTTGATATCACAGAGGAAGGGAAAAGGAGAGAGAAACATCAATGATGAGAGAGATCTAGACCGCCCTCCTGCATGCCCCACACTGCATGCCCCACTCTGAGGATCTAGCCAAATGCCCACCAGTAGATGAGTGGTTAAAAAAAGCTGTGGTAGAGAGAACCAAGATGGCAGCATAGGTAAACACCTATACTTGCTGCCTGTCACAACTACATCAAAATAACAACTAAAAGGCAGAACAACTACCACCCAGAACCGCGGGAAAGCTGGCTGAGTAGAAGTTCCACAACTAGAGAGGTGAAGAAGGCGCATTGAGACTGTTAAGAGGTGCGGAAAGTGCTGGCAACTGAATATGTTGCTCTTTTAATCAGGAGGGAATACAAGCTCCCGCTTACTCTGAACTCCAGTTCCAGGTGAGACTCTGGGGGACCCAGATACACACGGGGAGAAACTGGACTGTCTGGCGGCTTTCTCGCAGAGGTGCTTACAGCGATCATTGTTCCTGCACAGGGGTGGGGGTGGGGGGTGTCGGGGGAGGGGGTGGGTGGGACACGGAGACCTGGGGACCTCTCCAGTGCAGGGCTGACTGGCAGCCATTGCTGTTTGCTTCGCCCTGGTGATTCCCAGAGACCTCACCCCACCCAATGTACAACCCTACCCAAGCTGTGCGCATCGGCTTTTGCATATGAATGGCCTGTCCTCTCTCTGCATAAAACCTGGCAAACTGCAGCTGGGTCAGAGAGCCCCAGAGTGTCCAAAAGAAGGCCCAAGGCCGCAGCAGCAGCCTGCCTTGCTTCACAGCTTGGTCTCGTCTGGGCACTTCCAAACCCCATACAAAGAGGAGGAATCTGCAGATGTCTCTGTAGCTCCTACTGGGCGGCCCCAGACAGTGGCTGACCTTGCACCTCCTTGGAGATCCAAGAGCCAGTGTACCCAGTGGTCAGTGTCAGACCATACCAGATTACAACTCTTCACATCCATAAGAGACACACTCAAGGGACAGACTCAGTGAGCACCAAAGCCCCACTGAAGCAAGTCCTGCCCCATAAAGGTATCTCCTGTGCAACAGATCTTCCAGTGTAGACACAGATGGTCACCACAGGCAATTGGCCTGGAGGTCAATTCCTCCCAGTGACAACAACAGCAATCAAGGGTAAACTACAAGACTGTGCAAACAGCCCACAAAGGGGTGCACCAAGAGTGTCCATCTCAGGTGACTGGGGAGGCTGAGCCACTGGGCCCTATAGGACACCTACCACACAAGGCCACTCTGTCAACTCAAGGAGACTAAACAGATACCCAGTACATAGAAACAAACACAGGGAAGTAGCCAAAATGAAGAGACAAAGAAACAAGTCACAAATGAAAGAAATGAGTGAAAGCAAAATACTGGATATAGAGTTCAAAACTATGGTTATAAGGTTACTCAAGAATCTTCTAGAAACCTCTGAGAAATTTAGTGAGACCCTCAATGATATGAAAAAGGACCAATCAGAAATTAAGCATACATTGACTGAAATAAAGAGTAATATACAGAGATCCAACAGCAGACTAGAGGATCCCAAGAATCAAGGCAAAGACTTGAAATACGAAGAAGCAAAAAACACCCAACCAGAAAAGCAAAAAGAAAAAAGAATCCAAAAATATGAAGATAGTGTAAGGAGCCTCTGGGACAACTTCAAGTGTACCAACATCTAAATTATGGGGGTGCCAGAAGAAGAGAGAGAGCAAGATATTGAAAACCTATTTGAAGAAATAATGACAGAAAACTTCCCCTACCTGGTGAAAGAAATAGACTTACAAGTCCAGGAAGCACAGAGAATCCCAAACAAGAGGAATCCAAAGAGGACCACACCAAGACACATCATAATTAAAATACCAGGGGCAAAAGACAAAGAGAATCTTAAAAGCAGCAAGAGAAAAACAGTTAGTTACCTACAAGGGAGTACACATACGACTGTCAGCTGATATCTCAACAGAAACTATGCAGGCCAGAAGGGAGTGGCAAGAAATATACAAAGTGATGAATAGCAAGAACCTACAACCAAGATTACTCTATCTACCAAAGCTATAATTTAGAATTGAAGGTCAGATAAAGAGCTTTACAGACAAGAAAAAGCTAAAGGAATTCATCACCACCAAACCAGTATTATATGAAATGCTGAAAGGTATTCTCTAAGAAGAGGAAGAAGAAAAAGGTAAAGATAAAAAATTATGAACAACAAAGTAACAACAAATACATACCTATCAACAAGTGAACCTAAAAATCAAATGAATAAAAAACCTGATGAATAGAACAGACTCCTAATGTAATAGAATCCGAGGCATGGAAATGGAGCAGAATCAGGGGCATGGAAAGGGAGCAGACTGACAATTCTTACGGGGTTGGGGAAAAGTGGTTGTGGGGGCTACAGGCAAAGATTGGACAAAGAGCTTACACCTATGTACGAGGTCAGTGTGTGTGTGTGGGGGTGTTTGAAGGCCTTGAGTGGGGTGGGAATTGGGTGGAGGAGAGCTATGGGGGGTGGGGAGGAACATCTGTAATTATCTGAATAAAGATTAAAAGAGAGAAAATAGACAAAAAAAAGCTTTGGTACATTTACACAATGGAATACTATGCAGCTGTAAAAAAGAAAGAATTCTTACCATTTGCAACAGCATGGAGGGACCTGAAAAGTATTATGCTAAGTGAAATAAGCCAATCAGGGAAAGATGTGAGATGATCTCACTCATTGTGGAATCGAATGAACAAAATGAACTGATGAACAAAATAGATCCAGAGACATAGAACCATGGGTCAGACTGACGTTTTTCATAGGGAAGGCGGGGGTAGGCAGTTGGTGGGAGTGATTAACTGGGGAACTTATATGCAATAGATTATAACATATAACAAGAGCCCAAAAAGTGTGAACTATTAACAGTTTTCTGACCTATAGGTTATCTCCTCCCTAGCATTTCAAGGGAATCTGTGTGGCTTTAGTCACTGTACCTTGCTGGAATTTTGGTGATTCTGTAATATAAGAAAGAGGGAATTAATAAGAAACATTCCTGTGATTTCATTACGGCAATGTGATCTGTGACCCACACATATGACACTAGGATGGAATATCATTCAGCACCATGAAATCTGGAAGGAGACTTGTTTGGTTTCAAACACTTATTTCACAAACTAGGGCATTCAAAAAAATTCCTGATGATATTCCATAGAGATTAATTATATGTCTGATACCACATGAAGTGCTAGCTGAATTTTCATTTATTTTTATAGCATAAATGACTAATGATAGAATTGGAACTAAAGGGACCCATTCCTCAGGGGTTAAAATTACAGTTGAAGTCTCTAACTGTGTTAAAATTACATATAAGTCTCTAACTGTGTACTACATTTATCCTAACATCTCCAGCAACACGGAAGAACTGTCTGTCATTCAGGTTTGTTAGCTGGAGCTAGGTAGGCTCTGGTTACTTGAAAGTGAAAATGAATATATTTCCCCAGCAAACAATTATGTAAGATAAGTCTAATTCATTTGGCTTCTACTTAGAGAATGATTTCACAGATCATATTCCTGTGCACTTACTGATTCAAATGTCTGTTTTTCTTTTAGTATTGAGAGACCATTGATAGATAGTGAAATTAGAACAATTTCCTCTGGAACACCAAACATTGCTGATGCATGTGAAAGAATACAGAGGAAACATGGTATTCTCTCCCTCTCTCTCTCTCATTCTCATTTTCCTTTCTCTACACCAATTTCTGTCATGGAATTGAGAGCTCCCTAATTGTCACCCTAAATCTGAGGGTTGAATTTATGTGTCCCCAGAGTTGGGGAAAAAGGAGTGTAGACTACCTATGCTCAGTAAATGAAATGAATTCCTTTAGATTTGTTTTGTGTTTATCATAAACTAGTTTCTTATTATTCGCCTAGTACATTAGGAAGAAGTGTTTGCAAGCTGATTTTCCCATTTTAACTCTGAAGTGGGCTAATAATTCAGGTTTTTGGTGAAGTAAAGAGAAAACAATGACTTCAGCAAGGTGATTTGTTTACATTTCTTTAAAATTAGCCCAAGAGATGGAGAAAATACAAGGTTATGTTTTCAGTCCATATTGTCTTTACTCAGTTGTCATTATATATATGTGTATGAACTCATGGGTATACTCCTCTGTGAAGGAGGGCAGAGAATAAAATTTCTCACCTTCCATATGACTTTTCTTTAAGGACAGGTCTGAATGGTCAATTGGACTCACAGAACATACAAAGTAACTACTTTCCCCAACCAACTACTAGAGAACTTGGGAAAGTTTTCCCTTTATCTCTTTCTTAATGTGGGTAAAGTGATATTATATTATGTTTCTATCATATGTATTCACACCTCAACATATACATTTTATTTAAATCTATATATATACACCAAGTGTACTAGTTTATTTTTTTTAAAGAATAATCATCTTCACAATGTCATTTTAAATGCTGCATCATAACTTTCTACTTTAGATACAATATAATGTAGTTTAAAAATTGCTCTATTTTGACAATTATTTTTTCCACATTGTGAATATAATGCCACAATGTAGTTTTTCACAACTTGTAAATGTAATTAAAGATTTCTTAGAACATCATAGTAAAAATAAAATCTCTCATAAATATATCATGTAGCTTTTATTATTGCCAGGGATAAGGATATATGTTGCCTAATTGCTTTCCAGGAAAATATATACAAGAAGTTATACCTTTCTGAGTCATTATTGATATTGATCACTACCGTTGTAATTAATTAAGTCACTTTGTTAAATTGACAAGTGAAAATGATGATCGATTTCAGTACATATTTTAAATCTCTTTTTTAATTTTGCATAATTAAAAATTTGGAGTATACATGAGCCACTAATCTCAGAGATTTGTCACATTTCCCAACAAGGAAACTGTACAGGACCTCGCCTGCTAAAACCTATGGTACTGAAAGACTGACCTAAAAAATGTTAGTGTAAATTACTTAGGATCACAGTAGCTGTAATCTTACTGGAACAGAATTTATTACATTTTCAGGGAACAGGAGTTGGTCTAATGTGTTTTCAAAGTATATCGTTGGATCTATTTCAAAGACCATCAAAACACCTAAGTTAATTCATCAACTCAATTTCTTGTGGTGGATAACACTTGGGAATCACACAGGTGTCTGCTGATGCTTTAAATCTGATCAGTGGGATGTCCTGACACACTGAACATTTTGAATGACTTGACAATTATATTTAAAATACATTGTGATTGACATCAGTTTTATATTTTTCTTAATTAAATATAAATCTGTGTTTGCTTTATTATGTCCATTTCAGAAGACACACAAAACCTATCATTTGGTTTTCTAAACCTGACAGATGTGGAAATGGGGGAGGGGAACTGCACCACTGTGACAGAGTTCATTCTTCTTGGATTATCTGATGTCCCTGAGCTGAGAGTCTTTCTCTCCCTGCTGTTCCTTCTCATATACGGTGTCACGGTTTTGGCCAACCTGGGCATGATCGCACTGATTCAGGTCAGCTCTCGCCTTCACACTCCCATGTACTTTTTCCTGAGCCAACTGGCCTTTCTGGACTTTTGCTACTCCACGATCATCGTGCCAAAGATGCTGTTCAACATGCTAACCAAGGATAAAACCATCTCCTTCCTGGGATGCATGGTGCAGTTTTATTTATTTTGTGTTTATGCAATCACTGACGTCTTCCTGCTGGCTGTGATGGCCTATGACCGCTTTGTGGCCATCTGCAACCCACTGCTGTACATGGTCACCATGTCCCGGACTCTCTGTGTGGAGCTGGTGTCTTGCTGCTACCTCATTGGAACTGTGTGTTCTCTGATTCACTTGTGTTTAGCCCTTGAGATCCCATCCTTTAGATCAAATGTGATTAACCATTTCTTTTGTGATCTGCCTCCTCTCTTATCTCTGGCTTGCTCTGATGTCTCTATGAATGAACTGCTCATATACATTATAACTACTTTCAATGAGATCATCACCATTGTCATCATCCTCACCTCCTACTTGTTTATTCTCATCACCATCCTGAGGATGCACTCTGCACAGGGAAGACGGAAAGCCTTTTCCACCTGTGCCTCCCACCTCACAGCCATCGTTGTCTTACAGGGAGCAATCCTTTTCTCTTATTGCCGGCCCAGTTCTGGCAGCAGTGTGGATACTGAGAAAGTGGCTTCAGTGTTTTACACTGTAGTGATTCCCATGCTGAACCCCCTGATCTACAGCTTGAGGAACAAGGATGTGAAAGAAGTTCTCAGGAAATTGGTGAGCTCCAAAATATTTTCCTGGAGAATATTTTCTTAGTAGGACCGAGGGTCCCATAATGGAGGCTGGTGTAGGGGTGAATTGGATGGCTGCTGTGTTACAGAGTGGAGGGAACAGCCAGGAGGCAGGTTTTTATGCGTGAGGTTTTCACATTCAATTTTCTTTGTCTCCACAATTGACCCGGGTCTGTTTGAACACATTTCAAAATTTGCAGCTTTGGTCTTTGCTTTTATTCAATCTAAAAAAAGATGGATCTCTTACCCTTTGAGCCAGCCTGGAGGGACCTGGAGAGTATTGTGCTGGAACAGACTGTGGAATCTCAGAGGGAAGGTGGGGGAGGGTGGACAGGAAGAGATAAACCAAGAAATTGTATGCATATATAAATAACCCAGGGAAACAGACAATAGAGTGGTGAAGACCTGGGTGGGGGCTGGAACTGGCTAGAAGAGATCAAGGGGGGAAATGGGGACATATGTAACACTTTCAACAATAAAGCTTTAAAAAATCAAATATTTTAAATGGTTTTGGGTGTTGAACTTTTAAGACCCACACATTTTGTTTGCTGTAAAACCTTCATAAGATTAATGGAAAACTCTTGAGAAACAACAGAGTTGCTGACCTATTATGGAAAGTATGATTCATTTCAAAATGGAATTTCTCTTATTTTACAATGAAGAATCACCTTTGCCAGTTTATGCACAGAGTGAGATTCCCATATGTGTGTATATTCTGTTTGCTGTTCACTGCTTGCTTCCTTTATTATATTTTTGTTGTTGTCATTGCAGTGTCTAATGTCTTTGGAACTTCAGAGATTAATATTTAAAAAATAGAGACACTAATAATAATTATTTCTGAGAAATGTTGGGGAAATTAAGTCACATGTCATGTGTAAAGCACTTAGAACAATTTATGGCACTTAATTAGTTCCCTGTTTCTGTCTTTGTTCCTCTGTCTATCTTGATCTATTGTGTGAGGAACAAGGATATGAAAGAAGCTCTCAGAAAAGTGGTGAGCTCCAAAATATTTTCCTGGAGAATATTTCCTTAATAGGACCAGGGTCCCATAATGGAGGCAGGTGTAGGGATGAATTGGTTGGCTGCTGTGTTGTAGAGTGGAGGGAACAGCCAGGGGGCAGGTCTTTATGTTTGAGTCTTTTCATTCAATTTTCTTTGTGCCTCCAAAATTGACTCGGGTTTCCTTGAACACATTTCAAAATTTACAGTCCCCATGTTTGCTTTCATTTAATCTAAATGTTTTAATTGGTTTTGCTACTGGACTAATAAGACACACACACATTTAGTTTGCCATAAAACCTTCCTAAGATGAATGAAGCACACTTGAGAATCACAGTTTCTGATCTATTATGAAAACTATGATTCATTTCAAAATTGAATTCCTCTTATTTTACAATAAAGAACTACTTTTGCCAGTTATGCACAAAATGAGATTCTCATATGTGTGTATGTTCTGTTTTGCTGCTCATTTCTTGTTTTATTATGTTTTTGTTGTTGTCATTACAGTGTCTAAATTTTTCGGAACTTCAGAGACTCATCTCTAAAAACTGGAGACATTAATAATAATTATTTATCATAAATGTTGGGGAAATTAAGCGACATGTCATGTGTAAAGCACTTAGAACAATTTATGGCACGTAATTAGTTCTCTGTTTCTGTCTCTGCTGCTCTCTGTCTCAGTGTGCATGTGTGCACATATATGTATATAAAATGCAGACATACATTTCATAACCATTGTTCTGAGTAGCATCATTTTGGACTATGGCCTTTTAATTCACATTATCTCTTACTTATCATCATGCTTATTTTATAAATTGTGGATTAAATTCTTACTGTTACTAGTAGGTGGATTTCAGCCTTTGTTTTGTTCTTTGTCGTATATTTGCTTGTGATGAAATGACCTTTTTTCAAAAGACCAGAATTATGTTAGAAATAATAATTTAAACTGTTCATTTTGAAGCCTCCAGAGAATAAGGAAGCTATTTTTTCTAAGAGCCTGGTTACATAGAGAGTGGACATAGTTATCAGAGTCTTAGATCTCCCCCTAACCCTTCTCCAGAGGCCCAGGGGGCAGTCTTTCCTATTAGCAGGTTTGTTTGCAGGTCTTAGAAAATATGGATATTCCTTTTCATGAAAGGTATCTAGAAAATGTTGTAGGTTTAACCATTTTTCATGGGAAAATCATTTTGACAGAATTTTTAGCCACTGAATACATTAAGTATCTGGAACAGAAAGTGTACATTTTCTACAGAGCTTTGCCCAAAGGGTTTGGCTTAGCTAAGGACCTGCATAGTTATGTCCCAACAACTGTTTCCTGGGAGTGGGAGAAAGAAGGACTTGAGACTTTTTTAGGTATATGTCTCTCTGCTTCTTTGAATTTTTGGAAGAGTTGTGCAAAAGAGAATAGGCAAGTATTTAAATAAAATTGAATTGAAAGGAATAAAATGAGCCTCTGGAGAAATCTAATAAACAGGACCAGCTCTAAATATGATTTTAGAGCATGGAATATTATTTTGGCTCCCAAGAGCAAAAAGAAAAAATACAAAGAAATTATAAGGAAGAAATTTTAGATACCACATTTCCCAGATTCAAAAATAGTACAGATATTTTTAAATGTTTTTATTGATTTTAGAGAGAGAGGAAGGGAGAAGGATAGACAGAGATAGAAACATCAATGATGAGAATCATTGATCAGCGACCTCCTGCACGTCCCATGCTGGGGATCGAGCTACAATCTGATCATGTGCCCTGAACAGGAATTGAACTGTGACCTCCTGGAGCATAGGTCAACTCCACCACTGAGCCACACTGGCTGGGCAATAACACAGATTTTGAAATCCATATAATAATATTATTTGAGAGATAAGCAGCCATAATATTTAATTTGCACACCAGTTTTAAGTCAAAAGAAACATGAAAATCTACCAGAAGCAAGGAAATAAGGCAACAGTTCTCAACTACTGGCTATCACACACACTCCAACCACTGCCCCAGGAGTCAGTTGACAATATTTGGGGACATTTCTGATGGTCATAGTGGAAGGACCAGGGGTGAGGGTACCACTGTCATCTGGTGACTAGAGGTCAAAGATGCTGCTATACATGGTTATTTGCACAGGGTAGTTCCCCATAACAAGGAGTAATTCAGCACAAAATATCAATGAAGATGAGGTTGAGAAATTTTGAAAAAGGACATTAAGAAAGAATTTTACAATAATAAGAATTGACTGAAAAAGATGACCTTCTGATTGATTCATAAATCCTTAGATATTTGAACAAATTGGGCTATCAAGATTTCTCAGTGTTATATGGGACCCTTTGGTGTTGGAACTCCTAGAACCACCTGGTTTGAGGTTGCAGAACCAGAGATGACCTTAGCAGAAAAGTTAGTCTGAGAAAGAAGACTGCATTATAAGGGAATATGATGGAGGGAATTCCTGGTTCATGTGACCTATCATACTAAAATGAGGACAGTTCTAGGTGAACTGGGATGTGTTGGTGACCATAACATTCTGAGTGCTAGATATTGGTTGCCAGATTTAGCAAACAAAAAATGCAGATTACTAGAGTTAATTTGAACTCCAGATAAACAAGGAGTATATATTTAGTATGGTCATGCCCATACAATATTTTGAACACACTTATTGCAAAATTTCACTGTCTCTCTGGGATTAAATTTAAACTTGGATCCTACCTGGACACCAGTTTGAGAAATCCCACCATTCTCTCTCTCTTAAGAACTCCCTTATCATAAACATCTTCAACGCATTTACTGGATCAATTTCTGTAGTTTCATTGCATGAAGTTTGTCTTTAAAATGGTAAAAAGAATAAATAAGGAAGTATGAGAAGATGATCATTTCAAAATAAAAATGCTGATGTGACAATTCAGTGTGGGTCAGAGTCTAGCTTAGAGAGATGGGTACATGCTAGGAATTCAGAATTCTGGGTTATTGTTGTAAGTTGATTATCTGATATTTGTATGTCATTAGACAAGTCATGACTTCTTCAGGTTTCTGTGTGCTCACCTGTAGAGAAAGGCAGTTCAGTAGATATTTTGTACCAAAAATAAATTATTATTTACTTTGATATTGGCTCTATTTAGTCAAAAAGAGGAATGATGACCTGGTATTTAAAATATAAGTAAGTATACAGACTATTCTTTCTTTGTGTCACAACATATGTACATATTTTTATACAGAAATTAGCTCTAATTATAGAAGTTATTTCATTAGTAATTATAGAACCAATACAACATTATTTTATTTTCCTAGACTTTTCCTTGCAGAATTCACAAATTCAGTGAGATTAGAATGTCTTACATAAGGATTTGATTATATGTACCACCTAAACAACTAAAATTTATAACTATTACATGTGTAAGTCTTTAAAATTACATTACAGAATAAGAACATAATTACGTTTTGTAATTTTTGAAAAGGTAATATTAACTAGTAATTATTGTATGAAAGTTTAGATGTTCCTGTCTTGGATACTTAACACTGATCAGGATTTAACACAGAGTATTTTGTTTCATCTTATACTCTACACAGAAAAGAATGAAGCATGCTTCATGTGTCAGGCATTCACCATAATATATTATTTCCAAGATGAATTTTCAGATCTTACCATTAAGAAACATGTTTCTGGTAGGGAGCAACATAGCTGCTGGTGCCATGTTCACCCTATTTGGCTTCTCAGATTACCCAGAAATGAAGTTCCCCTCTTCCTGGTATTTCTGGCTATCTACAGCTTCAGTTAGTAGGAAATATTGGAATGATTATGATAATCAAAATTAACCCCAAACTACATACTCCTATATACTTTATTCCAACCACCTCTCGTTTTTGGATTTCTGCTATTCTTCTGTCATTGCTCCCAAGACCCTGGTGAACCTACTTGCAAAAGACAGAACCATTTAATTTTCAGGATGTATGGTGCAATTCTTTTTCTTTTGCACCTTTGTAGTGCCTGAATTAATTCTATTTGCTGTGATGGCCTATGCCTGCTTTGTGGCCACTTGCAACCCTTTGTTCTACACAAGCGTATAATGAGCAGGTCTACAGGTTTGTTCAACCTCAGCACCACTGACATTTTGTACTGGATAATCTCTGTTGTGATGTACTATCTTGTGCAGTGCAGGCTGTTTAACAAAAGAACAGTACTTAATACCAAAATTACAAAACAAGGTGTTTTCCTTGGTGTAAGGTAGACGTATGTATTACTGTAATGCCATTGATAATTAAAAAATAAACAGATTAATGATTTGTTGATTTTGACAAAGCTACCAATGCTATTTATTTCAATAAATGGTGAGGAATAATTGACTATTCATATGCAAAAAATAAACTGAAATCTATACTTCACACCATATACAAACATTAATTCAAAATGGACCATAGACATAAATTTAAGAGCCAAAGGCACAAGTTATATACCTGATGGGAGGTTTATATCCATAATATATAAAGAACACTTACAACTAGAGCATAGAAGTCAAACAGGAAAAATATTTGCATAGACATTTCATCAAAGAAGAATGAGTTTAAGGTACTTCAATTGCAATCCCCCTTGTCCCCCCCCCCAAAAAAACCTAGAAACTTTAAAGACATCCTTGAAAACAATAACATTCCAATTATTCTTTTAAGCTCATTGGGTAATACACGAAATGGGCTGGTGAGAGGCTTCTTTTTAATTGAGGAAGATGATGTGGGAATGGAGAACAAGAATGTTTCCTCAGCCTAGGATGCTGTCACAGACATGTCAAGTTTCGGAAGATATTATATGATATTTTAAAATATAAATATTGATTTACTTAAAATTATTTTTTTTTACCACACACTTCTTGTAAAGGTTATGTATACACTCAGTGACACTCAGTGATACACATAGACCAGTAGGTCACTATGGCCTACGTTGACAGCAGGCAGTGAGAAGAAGTGCACACCCAGAACAGATCACTGAAGGGGTCCCAGTTCATGGCTCCCGCGTTGGACATGCATTAGGAAATGCAGCCTCAGCCCTGGCTCTGAGTCTGTTCTTTGCCACATGCAGTCACAGGGGTGAAAAACCAGAGTTGCATGGGGCCTTTTCCTGCGATGTATTTAGAGTTTTACAAGTTACTACTCAGTGCTTGTGCCCCATCATCTCCTTTGTAAGAGAGACCTAGAAACAGGATTGTTCTCTTGATTGGTCATCATGATCATGAAATGAGTCAATATTGTATAATACTTAGAATAGGTTCTAACATAGAACAAGAGCCCAAGAAGTATGAGCTATTAATAGTTTTCTGACCAGTAGGTTATCTCCTTCCTAGCATTTGAAGGGAATCTGTGTGGCTTTAGTCACTGTACCTTGCTGGAATTTAGGGGAGTTTGTAATATTATAAGAAAGAGGGATTAAAATTAATGAGAAACATTCCTGCGATTTCATGATGGCATGTGATCTGTGACCCACACATATGACACTAGGATGGAATATCATACAGCACCATGAAATCTGGAAGGAGACTTGTTTGCTTTCTAACAATTGTTTCACAAATTAGGGCATCTGCAAAAGTTCCTGACGATATTCCTTAGAGATTAATTATGTGTTTATACCACATGAAGTAATAATTGAATTTTAATTTATTTTTATACCATGAAAGATTAATGATAGATTTGGAACTAGAGGGATCCATTCCATTCCGCAGGGATTAAAATTACAATAGAAATCTGTAACTGTGTTAAAATTGCATATAAGTCTCTAACTGTGTATGTACTACACTTGTCCTAACATCTTCAAAAATACGGAGGAACTGTCTGTCACTCAGGTTTGTCAGCTAGACCTAGGCTCTGGTTAATTGAAAATAGAAATTGATATATTTCCCCAGCAAACAATTATTTAAGAATATATTTAACTCATCTGGCTTCTACTTAGAGAATGATTTCACAGACTATATTCCTGTGCACTTACTATTCAAATGCTTTTGTCTGTTAGTACTGAAAGACAGTTGATGGTGAAATTAGAACAATTTCCTCTGGAACACCAAACATTGATGTGTATGAAAGAATACAGAGGAAACAAATGGTAGTCTCTCTCTCTCTCTCTCTCTCTCTCTCTCTCTCTCTCGCTCTCCCTTTCCATCTCCCTCTCTCAATCTCTTTCTACCCTTCTCCATACCAATTTCTCTCATGGAATCAAGATTTTATAAAGGAGCTCCCTAATTGTCTGCCTAAATATAAGAGTTGAATTTATGTGTTCCTTTGTTGGTCGTAGTGAATCAGAACGTGTAGACTATCTCTGCTCAGTAAATGAGGTGAATTCTTTTATATTTGTTTTGTGTTTACCACAAACTAGTTTCTTATTATCAGCCTAGAACATTAGGAAGAAGTGTTTACAAGTTTATTTTCCTGTTTTAACTCTGAAGTGGGCTAATAATTCAGGTTGGTTTTTTTTTAGGGTGTTTTTTTTTTTAGGGTGTGTGTGTCACGTAATGAGAAAACCCTGACTTCAGCAAGGTGATTTGCTTTCACTTCTTTAAAATTAGTTTGAGATATGGAGAAAGTACGAAACAGGTTATGTTTTCAGTCCATATTGCCTTTACTCAGTTTTCATTATATATATGTGTATGACGTCAAGGGTATACTCCTCTAGGAAGGAGGGCAGAGAATAAAATTTCTCACCTTCCATATGACTTTTCTTTAAGGACAAGTCTGACTGGTAAATTGAACTTATAGAATATACAATGTAATGATTTTCCCCAAAATTAGAGAGAACTTAGGAAAGTTTTCACTTACCTCTGTCTTTATGTGGGTAAAATATTTATCTTTTAAGGTTGTAGCCAAATAAAAGTGATAACATGATAATTCTACCATAGGTATTCATACTTCAACATATATATTTTATTTAAATCTATATATATATACACTACATGAATTAGGCTGTTATTTTTAAATAACCATCTTCACAAGGTCATTTCAAATAACTTGATAACTATTTGCCTGAGATACAATATACTGTAGATTAACAATTGCTCTATTTTGACAATAATTTTCCCATGGTGAATATAATAAACAATGCTGCAATGTAGCTATGGATATAGTTTTTAATAATTGTTAATGTAATTAAATATTTCTTATAATCCCATACTAACAATAAAATCTCTCATAAATATATCACGTAGCTTTTATTATTGTCAGGGTTAAGGATATATGTTGCCTAATTATTTCCAGAAAAATTTCTACGATAGTTATACTTTCTGAGTCATTATTGATATTGACCACTACCATTATATGTAACTAAGCCACTTTGTTAAATTGACAAGTAAAAATGATGATGGCTTTCAGTATATATTTTAAATCTCCTTTTTTCATTCTGCATAATTTCCAATTTCAAGAGTACTCATGAGCCACTAATCTCAAAGAGATTTGTCACATTTCCCAACAAGAAAATGGTACAGAACTTCACCAGCTGAAACCTTATGCTACTGATAAATTGACCTAAAAATATTAGTGTGTATTATATAAAATCACAATAGCTGTTATCTAACTTGAACAGCATTTACAACATTTTTTTTCAGGGAATGGGAGTTGATCTCATGTGGCTTCAAAGTATATCCCTGGATCTATGTAGTCTATCAAACACCAAAGTTTATTCATTAACTCCATTTATTATGGTAGATAAAAGTTGGGAATCATAAAGGTTTCTTCTAATACTTTAAATTTGGTCAGTGAGATCTGACACACTGAACATTTATAATTATTTGACAATTGCATTTCAAATATACTGTTTGACATCAATGTGATATTTTTCTTAATTAAATATAAATCTGTGTTTGCTTTATTATTTCCATTTCAGAAGACACACAAAACGTATCATTTGGTTTTCTAAACCCGGCAGATGTGGAAATGGGGGAGGGGAACTGCACCACTGTGACAGAGTTCATTCTTCTTGGATTATCTGATGTCCCTGAGCTGAGAGTCTTTCTCTCCCTGCTGTTCCTTCTGATCTATGGAATCACGGTTCTGGGCAACCTGGGCATGATCGCACTGATTCAGGTCAGCTCTGGACTTCACACTCCCATGTACTTTTTCCTGAGCCACCTGTCCTTTGTAGACTTTTGCTACTCCACGATCATCGTGCCAAAGATGCTGTTCAACATGCTAAGCAAGGATAAAACCATCTCCTTCCTGGGATGCCTGGTGCAGTTTTATTTATTTTGTGTTTATGGAATCACTGAAGTCTTCCTGCTGGCCGTGATGGCCTATGACCGCTTTGTGGCCATCTGTAACCCACTGCTGTACATGGTCACCATGTCCCGGGCTCTCTGTGTGGGGCTGGTGTCTTGCTGCTACCTCGGTGGGACTGTGTGTTCTCTGATTCACTTGTGTTTAGCTCTTGAGATCCCATCCTTTAGATCAAATGTGATTAACCATTTCTTTTGCGATCTACCCCCTCTCTTATCTCTTGCTTGCTCTGATGTCTCTATGAATGAACTGCTGCTATACATTGTAGCCACTTTCAATGAGATCACCACCATCGTGATCATCCTCACCTCCTACTTGTTTATTCTCATCACCATCCTGAGGATGCACTCTGCAGAGGGAAGACGCAAAGCCTTTTCCACCTGTGCCTCCCACCTCACAGCCATCGTTGTCTTACAGGGAGCAATCCTTTTCTCTTATTGCCGGCCCAGTTCTGGCAGCAGTGTGGATACTGACAAAGTGGCTTCAGTGTTTTACACTGTAGTGATTCCCATGCTGAACCCCCTGATCTACAGCTTGAGGAACAAGGATGTGAAAGAAGCTCTCAAGAAAGTTTTGAGGAGCTCTTTTCTCAGCTAATTCAGGGTTTCATCAGAGACTCTTAAAGTGAGCTTATTGGGGTGGATATTATAGAAAAGCAAAAGAAGGAGGGATTTTACATGCTAGAGATCTACGCATGCTTTCTTGTTTTCCATGCATCTGTCTTATTAAAGCCATATTTTAGTAATATTTTTTGACTGTAATTATTTTTTTGATCAATTAATTTATTGAAATTCATTGGTGTGACATCCTATATAATAAGGAGCTAATATGCTAATTAGACTGAACAGCAGAACGACCGTCTGGACGACCTTCTGGACAAAGCTGGGGCTGTGAGGGGCTGCGAGGGCTGAGCCCCTTGCACGAATTGGGCCTCTAGTTGGTTAATAAAATTATGTAGGTTTCACCCTAGTTGGTTTGGCTCAGTGGATAGAGCCTTGGCCCGTGGACTGAAGGGTCCAGGGTTTGATTCTAGTCAAGGGCACATGCCTCGGTTGCTGGCTCAATCTACAGTAGGAGGCGTGCAGGAGGCAGGCAATCAATGATTCTCTCTCAACATTGATGTTTCTCTCCCCCTCTCTCTCTCTCTCTCTCTCCCTCTCCCCTTCTCTTTGAAATCAATAAAAATATATTTTTTTAAAAATCATATAGGTTTCAAGTGTACAATTCTGACACATTATCCTTTTGCCCACCACCCAAAGTCAAATCTTGTTCCATCACCATATATTTGACCCCTTTTACCCTTTAATACACCCCACACCTCTCCCTTTGAAACCACCATGCCGTCTGGATGTTTATGAGTTTTTGTTAGTTTTTCTTGTTTGTTCATTTGTTGCTTTCAGTTTAAAGCTATATTTTATTATTTTTATTGGCTAATTCAGCTATATCTGTTACTTTTGCTGCTATTTTCCAATCTCTAATAGCTTTGAATGGGTTTTGGGTGTGGTATTGTTAGCATGAATTTTTTGTCTTTATCATCCTTAATGAATACAAGTATTTCTATTAAACTGACTTCAATTTTTACTTATGGCATGAGTATACATTTGTCTCATATTATGTGATTTCTCATGGAAATTTGTAGTGAATTTCCTATATGTTTATGTGTATTTAGGGTATTACTTTTCAGTCATTTATAATTATTTTCTTTTTAGTACCCTTTTATTGCAAGATTATAATTTTAGAACTTTTAAAACCCCCTTTTTTTGCAAAATAGAGATAATAACACTCCAATACAATAACATTTTCATAAAAATTAAATGCTGTATCTTAGTTCTTAGCATAATAGATGGTATAACTGATTAATACATTATCAGCTGTTAATGCTAGTTTTTACTTTTACCTTTTGTTCTCTCTTTTACTTTAATACAGGATTAATCAAGTAGATCATGCATCTGATTCCATACCCTTTTAACGTTTCTATGTCTTTGTTAATTTTTTAAATTCACTCTGGCTGAAATTATTTTAAGTGTTCACTATATTTTCTAAATCTATTATATTCTAAACCTATTGTATTAGTTTCCTATGGCTTATGAACAAAATTACTGCAAATTTGGTGGATTAAATAATATATCTTAGTTCTTTTATACTTCTGGAGTTCATAAATTTAAAATCAATATCATTGGGCCAAAATCAAGGTGTCAGAAAGACTACATCACTCTCTCTGGGGCTAAGGAACGATCCTTTATCTCTTTCAGCTTCTGGTGGCTGCAGACATCCTTGACTTGTGGCCATATCTTTTCTTTTTTTTGGTGGGGGGTATAGCAAAGGTGGAAATTTAATGAGGAACAAGTACAGACTCCCACGTGGGGAAAGGGAAAGATTCTCACAGCACAGACTCCCATGTGGGAGGGGGGAAGAGTCCCCCATGACCATATCATTTTAATCTTTAAGGCTAGCATCTTCAAACCATTCTATGTTCCAGTTTTAGTACATCTTCTCATGCATGTGTGTGTGTGTGTGTGTGTGTGTGTGTGTATGAAACAATCTTTTGCCTCTCTAGTCTAAGGACATCTGTGATAGCATCTAGAGAGCACCCGGATAATGCAGAATAACCTCCTCATCTCAGTGCCATTAACCTAATCACATCTCTGAACAACTTTTTTTCAAATGAGGAGTCACTTTCAGGTTCCAGGGATTAGAACCTGAAATATATGAGGGTACATTTTAAAGCTTAACATACCCATCTGTTTAAGGCTAAATCATAATTTACCTTTCCTATGTTTCTACAATGTTAACGTTTTGTTTGTTTTATTACTTCTTAACATATCCTTTGGTATTTGTTATTGTCCGTGTATTTATTAAGGTCCCTTATTCAATGCAATATAATAAAGAAGAGCACTTGACCTGAGATTAAACACCTGGGGGCCAATTCAGATCTTGATGAGTGATTTTGAGGAAGATGCTCAAATTTACTTAATCTTGAGTCTCTCAAATATAAACTGGGGATAACCTGCCAGCCTCAAAGAGTTATTGTTGAACTTAAATATAACATACTGCAAGGACCTGGCCCATAAAATACACTCTTATGAATATTTCTTAATAAGAACATTTTGAGAACAAGGGTAATTTAAAATATTCCAGTATTACTGGCAAAGACAACTACTCAGTGTTTTTTCAATAAGTAAATAAGTAGGGACTAAAAGAATGGAGATATGTTCCACTTATGATAAAAAAAATGGCATGGTTCTGCATTGGTTTTCTTTTTTTTTGCCTTTATTATTATTATTTTTTATTTAATTTTCTTTTATTTCTTAAAGTATTACAAAGAGTATTACACATGTCTCCTTTTTCCCACCCTTGACATTCCCCTGGCCTCCCCCACCCCCCAGAGTTTTGTGTCCATTGGTTATTCTTATATGCATGCATACAAGTCCTTGGTTGATATCCTACCCCCTAACCCTCCCCAGGCTTCCCACTGTAGTTTGACAGTCTACTCAATGCTGCTCTGCCTCTGTATCCATTTTTGTTCATCAGTCTATAATGGTCCTTATTATCCATAAATGAGTGACATCATGTGGTATTTTTCTAGGCTTCCCAGGGGCCATCCCAGCCTCACAGGGGCTGTCCCAGCCTCACTGGGGCCGTCCCAGCCTCACAGGGGCCGTCTCAACCTCACAGGGGCTGTTTCAACCTCACCGGGGCCGTCTTAACCTCACTGGGGCTGACTCAACCCCACCAGGGCTGTCTCAACCTCACCGGGGCCATCTCAGCTTCACCGGGGCTGTCTCAGCCTCTTGGGGGCCATCTCAGCCTCACGAGGGCCGTCTCAGCAACACGAAGTTTGGCATTCTGTCTTTTGTTGGGCGGCTCCTTGCTGGACAAAACCTCCAGGCATTCTTGGTGGCTGAATATCTGGTATGCTTGCTTGGATTTCGCTTTCTACTAAGTGCACAGACTGCTTGTCTGCTGTCTCCCAACATCCCATGTGAGACTGGATCTGGTGGACCTGTTTGTGCATTGGCTGGTACAGCGGTTCCACGTCGCTGGCCCAGCTGGGTCCGGCTGTGGCTTCCTCCAAACCTGATTCTGCTTCTTGAGTATGTCCCTTATGTATGTGAGGAGTTGAAATCTGCAGTCTGCTGGGTTGGGCTGCAAAAGCGCAGGTGGTTCCTTTTGTGCCACTGGCACAGCTTGGGTCGGGATGTAAATTGAGTAGGGTGGGATCTCCGGGAATCACCAGGGCGGAGCAAGGGGCAATGGCATCTCCGCGACTCCTCGCCTCTCCACAACTCCCCGTCTCCGCGTCCCTGAGTGCCGGCGAGCAGCTCCGCGAGACAGCCACCCTCGCTCTCCGGCCCATTGCAAGGCCATCCCACCTCTCCCCGTAGGGGTCTGGGACCTCAGAATCCTGCCCCAAACAAGCTCAGTGGACTCGAGAGTCTGCAGCCCCTTCCGATTGAAAAAAACCGCGCATCCAGTTGTAGCCTGCCTGGTACGCGACACCGTACCTCCATTCTTGGAGCCTCTGCACAACCTACTCAGTCTCAATGCTCTTCTTTCTTTCCTTCCAGTTGTAGAGCTTCCACTGGGCCAGCTTTCCCATGGTTCTGAATGATAGCTGTTTGTCTTATAGTTGGTAGTCTTGATGTTGTTGTGGGAGGCAGCACACACAGGTCTGTACACTACGCCGCCATCTTGGTTCTCCTGCATTGGTTTTCAATTACTTTTTGTTTTATGTTAATTCTCACTAAAGGATTTTTTTTCAATTGATTTTTTTTTAGAGAGAGTGAAAAGGAGGAGGGGAGGGAGAGAGAGGAGAGAGAGAAACATTGATGTGAGAGGGCCACATATGGTTGTCTGTCACACATGCCCCAAGTAGGGCAGGGAATTTGCAACCCAGATAATGCCCTTTACTGGAATCAAACCCATGACCCTTCAGTTGGCAGGCCAACACTCTAACCACTGAGAAACACCATTCAGTGCTCAAATACTTTCAATGGAGTAAGATTTCCCAAATTACCTATGAGAATTTGCATTTTAAGATGAAAGGAGAAAATAGTCTACCTTTGTTCTTCTAATTAGAACAGTGCTTTTCAATCTTATTACTTGTGACAGTTAGGGCGAGACAATTCTGTTCTATAGGGTTTTTCCTGTGCATTAGGGGTATTAACAGCATCCTTGGCCCCTACCCATTAGATGCTAGAGCCACCTTCATCTCATTTGTGACAAGCGAAAATGTCTCTAGACATCGTCAAATCTCCCCTAGAGAGCAAATCCTGATCTGGAGTCACTAACCTAGAATGTGTCAATATGCTTGAGTTCTAGTCTCTCAGAAGAACCTTCAGTATTGAACTTCTCTGTATTTAAGAACTCTTTATAGCTACCCAGGCCCTCAAATTTTACCCAGTTATTAATTTGATCTCTCTCCAGAGTCTATTATGTCCCTTTCATAGATCTTTGATTTTAGGGCTTTAAGGACACAGAGTTACTCTTACTTTAGCATGGATAATTATTGGTCTCCATATCTTACGAAGATGTAGGCATACTTTTGGTATCTAAAAGCGGGTTGTTTTATTTTATTAGCAAAAAAGAAGTCACATTATATTCAGCTTCACAAAACTTTGGAATGTCAGGTTTTATTTTCTTCCCAAAGTTTCTTCATGGGTAACACTCCCAGTTGTCTAGGAATAACCGAGGAACACCGAGTGCTCCTCAGACACGTTTGAATAGCAAGCACATGAAAGTTTCCCATTTCTTTTAGTGATTTTACTTTACATATATAATCTGGCTACTCTCTTATTTGCAAACTATAGGAATTGATATAGTATTTATCATCCCCTTACTAACGGCATTTCAATTTCCTGGTGGACACCCAGCCTCTCCTGGTCTTGGTGAGTCTTTGTTTTTGCACCAATGGGATTTGGTGAGGTGTTCATGGCTAACCATTGAAGATCCAGTGATTGCTTTCTGAGTGGACACTAGGGAACTAGTGATTTAAGTGTAGGATATTCCTGGAATTTTGGGGAAAGAAGAGTTTCTTTCTTCTGAGATTAATCCTTTGGGAAGATAGAAGCTTAAATTTTTTTCCTCATTGGATACTTGTCAAAACCCTTAATGTTCCATTGAAATTATCCTTCTTTTCTCTGTAGAACACTGCCTGACACAACATATTCACAGAAGACTCCGGGGTCTATTCTGGCCTTGGGTAGACAGAATTCCGTTTCAACATGATGCACGTATAACACATACCAGAGTCATTAACTTTGTTTATAATTGGTTTTTCATCTACATGTTGACTTTCAAGATCTCTAATTCTTAACGACCTGATAGATACATTTTTTATTTCTTTCCCAGAAAAAATGGGATTTGGTGAAGTGTTCATGGCTAGCTATCGAATTTTTCCACCATCTTATCATATAGCATATTCTGTTGTTTCATAAATTGTTTTGAGCTGGTTAAATCAAATTAGATAGCAAATATCATAATCCAATTTTATGTATAACAATTTACTATTTTGAGAGCCAATATTTTTGGAGACACTCTCAAGGTATAGAAAAACACATTACATCGTTTCATTTTTGTTTAATCAGCTCCTCAGTAGAACTGTCTAATTGCTCACATAAATTTTTCCACTGGGATTTGGATATCAGAGTGTGTGTTCCTGGGATTTGATGTGAGCTCAGAAAGCTAATTTCAAAGCCTCAAAGCAAAATATAAAAGGTCTTGCATTATCTAAGAGAACCACAGCCTTCCTAAGGGAGGCACAACTTTCTTCTTCTATGAGCACAGAAGACCTACCCAAATGGATTATAACAAATTTGGCAACGGTAAATTTTTAATCTTTAAATCACACAATAAATTTTTCCAGTAAAAATTGAACTGATACTGGCAACAGTGTAGTAAGAAGGTGAGTGAAAAAGATAATGATCTGGTAAGTGTTTTTACCTTAATCCTAGGATATAAGAGCTTGATGAGATTTTGGGTGCTTATCTTCTTATAGTCACTTACTTTACACATAGGAAACTGATGTTTTGAGGAAAAATTCCTGGGATAACACAGCTTTTAAACCATCAAGGTATTTTCAACAAAAACAATAGAGTAACAACAACAATATGCATGTTTAACATGTGATATTCCTAAAACAATGCTCAGGATTATTGGAGGGGGTTTAAAGAAGAAAGGAGACATCAAAGCTATCACAGGGAATAGAGAAATAAATTTTATCACACATTGAAAAATATTAGATTTAACATGTAAAGATGTAGTTTGGGATGTGGACCAAAAAGAATTTGCCATTGTTCAGACCAAAATCCTACCTCACTTAGTAAGCTGAAGTGAGAAAGTGGAAACCAGTGCAGATGCCTGTAGGAAACACTGAAATGAATGAATAAAAGTAGGTACAGGGAAACATTTTTGAGGATGAAATTGACTTAAAGGTGCTATGTGCTGACAGTTTATGAGAGAAATATTATTAATAATAGTAAAGATTAATAGCAATAATTAATAAGTATCTTAATTGATATAAATAATCAGAATTCAGTGGTGCAAAGTTGAAGAGATTAACTCAGAGAGGAGGGACACAATTTTCCCAGAAAAGGAAAAGAGGGAGAGAGGGAATTGCTGATGAATTCAAATTCTATACAATGATAAGATGAGAAAGTTGAGGATAAACTTATTTGCTATTCTATATTTTCTCCACAAAATAGAAATAATTTTCTGGTAATGAGAAAAAGGTCATAGAATGAGACCTAAAAAGAAATATGAAGGTTTGCATAGTTATTAAATGAGGGAAACAAATGTGTATAATATGAAATGTTAAAGAACAATTATATATAAATATACGTAATATAAATCATATATATATATATATATACACACATACATGTGACTTAATGTGAATTTTATATAATTATAAAATGAACATGTGTCAAAGATTTTACTTAATTCATTGGTTTAAAAGATAATTCAAAGAATTATAGATCAGGCATTCTACTAATAAATACAAAATTGGCTTTTTGCACAGTGGGGGAGGGAAATCAATTGTCTACACTGGACAAACTGTGCATGTCTATAGTCAAGTATCACTTGAATTGCTATCAATTATCTATAACTTATAGATTTGTAAACTAGAGCAAAGACAGAGAAAGGCAGAGATAACTCAGAGAGGTAGATAGAAAAGACTTTTCACCATCTTTCACAATTTTTCACTATAAACAACATAGAAACATTCCTGGATATCATTATCATATTGCCTGGATTGAATTTAATGGATTTGTAAGCATCAGGGTTTCTCTAGCTATATTCCATAGCTCAGATTCCAGATAAAATAAAATGTCTAAATTGACAGAATTGCTATGTTGCCAACTTAGAACAGAGAAATCACAAGATGCTGAGGATATGGAGGCTGGAGAAGAGAATTTAACTCATAATTAATAAGAAAGGGACTGTTGTTCTCCTATTATAGATCATGAAACTTCAACTCAGTGATTAATTGACCTGTCTAAGGTTTCACAGCATTAGGTGACAGAGCTAGGAATCAGCCACTTTTATAACTAATTCAGAATCTTCTTTCTGTTAACAGTGGATTTCAAACAACTCTAAGGAGTTCCTTTGTTCCTAAGAGGTGAAGCCAGGTCTCAAGGTGAGAAATATCTTTACCTATAAAAGGCTTCACCTTAAACAATAATGCTTTATCTGTTGTGGAAATAAAAACAACACAAATAGGAACAGAGGCTATTTATTCAGAGTTTGCTATGTAATAAAGTGGTTAACTACTATTACTTGACATTGATGGAAGATGAGGGAGTTGAAGAAAGTAAAAGAGGGAAGCCCAGATTTAGAGTTCAACAATGGGTTTGATGGTGGTGCCATTTAATGTGGAAAATAGTAGCTTTAATTTTATTAACCGATGTCACACCAATAAACTTAACGGCAAAAAAAGTGAAATGTATCAAATCTAATAAAAAAGGAAAATCTGTGCATTACACTACATTAACTGTAGAAATGCCTAGGAGTTATCAGGAGGCCCAAGTAGATTTAAAATTACTCTTCTATTTATTTTGACCATTTTCTTTTTTATTTTTCATCAGTGTTGAACTTATTATTACTATTGCCATCGTTACTCTGCCTCAAGTTCAGGAGTTCAGGAGCACTGCAGAGAATGGAGTTGGAGAATGGCACTGTGCTGTCTGAGTTCTTTCTCTTGGGATTTAGTGACCATCCGGAACTTCAGAATGTTCTTTTCGCCGTGTTTTTTTCCATCTACTCTGTTACCCTCATAGGGAACCTTGGGATGGTTTTGTTAATCACAACCAGTTCCCACTTGCACACC
The DNA here is from genome assembly GCF_000147115.1 of Myotis lucifugus. Classification (NCBI taxonomy): domain Eukaryota; kingdom Metazoa; phylum Chordata; class Mammalia; order Chiroptera; family Vespertilionidae; genus Myotis; species Myotis lucifugus. Next base: position 2,180,502 of record NW_005871145.1, on the reverse strand, counting down.
CCTATGTACTTTTTCCTCTGCATGCTGTCCTTCATAGATGGATGCTACTCTTCTGTCATTGCCCCCAAATTACTTGTGGACTTGGTTTCCAACAAGAAGACCATTTCTTACCATGGCTGTGTTGCACAGTTATATTTTTTCTGCTCTTTGGTTGACACAGAATCTTTCCTCTTGGCTGCCATGGCTTATGACCGGTACATAGCAATCTGCAACCCACTGCTGTATACTGTTATTATGTCTAAGAGGATTTGCTGTCAGCTTGCTATTGGAGCATTTTTGGGGGGCACCATGAGCTCAGTTATTCACACCACTAATACTTTCCATCTGTCTTTCTGCTCCAAAGAAATTAACCACTTTTTTTGTGATATCTCCCCACTCTTTTCTTTGTCCTGCACTGACACTTACAAGCATGACATTGTCCTGGTAGTCTTTGCTAGTTTGGTGGAAGCTATCTGTCTTCTAACAGTTCTTCTCTCTTATGTCTGCATCATAGCAGCTATTCTTAAAACAGGTTCTGCCGAGGGAAGAAGAAAAGGGTTCTCCACTTGTGCTTCCCACCTGACTGTGGTCACTATTTACCATGGGACCCTCATTTTCATTTATTTGCGTCCCAGCACTGATCATTCACTGGATATTGACAAAGTGACCTCTGTGTTCTATACATTGATTATACCCATGTTGAACCCCTTAATCTATAGTTTAAGGAACAAAGATGTAAAAAATGCCTGTAGGAAAGTGATTAGCTCAAAATTTCTTTCTCTTTAAGAAAGGATGAAAATGGGCCTGACAAGTTTTTAACAAAGTCTATATTTGACATTTGGTTCTGAACTATTAGAAGTTAGTTTAATATGGATGTTCCCCAAATCTGTGGGTAACGAAGCCTCAACCACAGAATAGAGCATGATGGCATGGACAATAGCATTCTTTCTTTCAGTGCCAGGAGTTGAGTGACAGATAGGAAGTCAATTGGCTAAGGTCATAGAGCTGACAAATAAATGATATAATACTTGAACTCAGATATGAACTCATGTCAGTTTTACTTCAAAGTCTAGTTGTTATCTTATACCTTCTCCCATCATTATCATTATCTTGCAATCCTATATAATAAAGAGATAATGTGCAAATTGACCATCACACTCTCACATAAGATGGCTGCCACAAGATCGCTGGCAGGGGAGGGAAGTTGTGGGTGATCAGGCCAGCAGGGGAGGGCATTTAGGGGCAACCAGGCCAGCAGGTGAAGGCAGTTGGGGGCGACCAGGCTGGCAGGGGAGAGCAGTTGGGGGTGACCAGGCCTGCAGGGGAGGGAGGGCAGTTAGGGGCAATCAGGGTTAAAGGGGAGTGCAGTTGGGGCAATCAGGACAGCAGGTGAGGGCAGTTAGGGGAGACCAGGCCAGAAGAGGAGGGAAGTTGGGGGGACCAGGCCTGCAGGAGAGGGCAGTTAGTTAGGGGGGACCAGGCCAGTAGGAGAGAGCAGTTAAAGGGGACCAGGTTGGCAGGGGTGGGCAGTTAGGGGTGACTGGGCCAGCAGGGGAGGGCAGTTGGAGGCAATTGGGCTGGCAGGGGAGCAGTTAGGCGTCGATCAGGCTGGCCAGGGAGTGGTTAGGGGCAATCAGGCAGGCAGGCAGGCAGGCAAGCGGGTGGGAGCCAGCAGTCCCGGATTGTGAGAAGGATGTCCAACTGCCAGATTAGGCCCGATCCCTGTCTGGCAGTCGGACATCCCCCAAGGGGTCTCAGATTGGAGAGGGTGAAGGCTGGGCTGAGGGACACCCCCCCCCCCACTGCACAAATTTTGTGCACAGGGCCTCTAGTTAATATAATTTACAAAACAAACCCAAAAAACCTGGTATCCTAACAATCTGTAAAGGCTATTAGAATCTTCAGAAAATATTTAAAAGACATATTTGAAATATTTTTATCTTAAATCTCTGTTCAAACAGTAATGAAGACTAGTAACTTGCTGAAAACTGCATATTTTTAATGTGTTGTTTTATTCTCACAATGTTTGAAGTACATAATAGCTCATGTTACACAATACAGGAATATATAAAATTATGGGAGAGAATTTAAATAAAACACCTGTGTAACCCATTATTTCATGTTTATTTTTTGACACCACCTAAATTAAAATGAATACTCTTGCGAATCTGAAATTGTGTTGTTTTTCATAACTGGATACATTCTTAATTGATCACAGTGCAAACAATATATGCAATAAACTTAGTTTTTAGGATAGATTATAGGATTACCTAATATTCATCTACTCATCAATACTTTGTTTAAAATATAGTTACTGTTTATTTCACAGATACACAGAGAGTAAATATAAATAAGTACAAATGGAATATCAATCCAAATACTATCTTGTTATTTGTTTTTATTTCACTGAACCATTATGAAGTTAATAAATCTATCTTTTAATTTAAACTCTATCAGTTGGGCATTTTAGCTTTCTATATTTATTTTAACTAGTGTAATGCTATGAACACAAGGGAAATGAAGTCCTCTTTTCCATTGGCCTTTGGAAAAGGCTCAGTCCTTTATCCTCCAACTTCCATTTATGCAGTTTCTGTCCAGTTGTCAATAGCATCATGTCTGTACTCTAGAGTGAGGCAAGAAGGGAAATCCACAGGCTGACGTGAAGACTGTGAGGTGTAATAAACATCTAGAGCTGTTGATTTGGGGTTTGTCTATTGATATAACTGGGCCAGAATGATGAGGAATAGAAGATCCAAGAATATTTTTACATCAAATAATTTTCCCTTGATTCTTATCACAGCCAACACCAAAAGACAAGAAGTTCAGATAGATTTCATCTAAGATGAAGATAATAGAATAACATTGAACAAGAGAATTCTTTTTTGCATCATATTTCAGCCTACACATTAATATTAACCAAGCATTTTGAAAGCTGTCCTGGAACTGGGCATTACTAATAGCAAAGGAGAAATGATGGTGAACAAAGTAGGCAAGGATTGTGCCTTTATGGAACTTTGAATATAGGAGATTTCTGATTTATTTTTATTTATTTACTTACTATTTTTATCCCTTTAAGTGTTAGGATAGAATATTTATAGGGTGATGTACCTAGTACATAGGAAGGAGACAAACCTTCCTATGTACTAAACCTAATTTAACCTCCCTTCTGACTGAGCAAGTTTATTAAGCCCATATATATAAATAATCTTAAGGAGGATATGTTGACTTAAAAGAGAGAAGTGGTTGCTATTTGCATGGTGTCTCACTTGGACATACTCATGAACAGAGAATGTAAGTATGAAAAGACTCTCTTTGCAAAACAGTGAAGTGAACCTATTATTACTTACCCTGAGTTGGGAGAAAAAGCTAAAACCAATAATTAATGCACCTTACTTGCATTTCAGGCACAAAGGTAAGAAATGGGAAACATCCAGAAGTTTGTATTGGAGACGACAGGAACCTATGCCACAGTACTTAAAGCTTAGTACTCAGAATCTTTCAATAAATCCTTTTGGGTAAACATACTTTCACCCAGAACATAACTTAGTGCCAAATGTTTTTTTCAAGGCACCTTTCACATCCTTATTCCTTAAACTGTAGATCAGTGGGTTTAACATGGGGATGACAACTGTGTAGAAAACAGAAGCCATTTTGTCCGTGTCCATGGAGTAACTCGTGCTGGGTCGGAAATACATGAACAAGAGCGTACCAAAAAATATTGCCACAGCGGTTAGGTGGGACGCACAGGTAGAGAAGGCTTTGTGTCTGCCCTCTGCTGAGTTCATTCTAAGGATGGTGGTTATGATGTAGCTGTAGGAGAGGAGGACAGTGATGATGCTGGACCCCACAACACAGCCAATGAAAGTGAACATCACTATCTCATTGATGGTTGTATCTGAGGAGGACAGAGCTAGTAAGGGTGGGATATCACAGAAAAAGTGATTGATGATGTTGGAATTACAGAATGATAATCGAAATGTGAAACAGGTGTGGATGGCTGAATCCACCAAACCTGTGATGTAGGCAATAGTCACGAGCTGGGTGCAGATGCTTCTGGACATGGCAGTTGTATAAAGAAGTGGATTACAGATGGCTACGTAACGGTCATATGCCATGACAGCCAACATGAGACATTCCACATCTGCAAAAGCACCAAAAAAATACATCTGAATGGCACATAAATTATATGGAATATTTTTTTGCTCAGATAAGAAATCAACTAACATCTTGGGAGAGATAGTGGAGGAGTAGCAGACATCACAGAAAGACAGGTTGCTCAGGAAATAATACATGGGCGTGTGGAGGCTGGGGTCCATGTTGATCAGCAGGATCATCCCTAGATTGGTGATCACGGTGATGCCATAAACCAGCAGGAAGAGCACAAAGAGCCCCTGCTGCACATCCTGTCTGCCAGAAAGTCCTAGGAGTATGAAGTCAGCAAACACAGTGCAGTTCTCAGCAGCCATCACTCAGGTCTGGAAACCTCTGGTGTTAAAGAAGGAAGTGGAAGTGGGGTTGACATCACATTACTATTTTTTTCAGTAACTAGAAGAAGAGATAAACATTTTGCTAAGTGTGCTTTGGGTAAAATGACTCTCCTTGATATATATTCAAGTAAGTATAAATTGATAAAGTGATTATGCCAATAATGTTGCCTACATTTGTATAGCACTGTCTAGAGTTTGCAGTGCACTTTCATTCAAAATCAATCATGTTATTTTCACACCAACCTATGCAGAACTTATGATAATTTTTACTATTTCTATCTTATCTTAAGAACTTGATGTCCTCAGTGTTCTGTATAGGCAATAGTCCTAAAAATTATTTGGTCCAGATAACCCACATATTCTGGCAAGATTGTTTTTCTTTTTAGTGTTGTATCCTGTAATAGAGAACTGTAGTTAGTGAGAGGTTCAGATAATGAATATATTTCTTTGTTATTTCTTCATTAATCCAATTGTGAAATAGGCAGAGTGATTATAGGTTCCTAGATATAACGTTCACCTAATATCCCCTCAGCCCCTCAGGTCCTATCCAGCCTTAACAAATAAGAGGTAGAAATGGTCTGTGATCCAGGACCCAGTGGAGCAGTGAGGGTGGTGCTTGCTGGAGTTGTTTTGGAGGGTCCCTGAGAAGGTTATGTTAGGGTTCACAGTCATAGGGAATATGCCAGCGCTAACCATGCTTCTTCTGACAGCAGCTGTTGCTCAGGGGAAATGATGGAAAGTTTTTGCGATACTATTCACATATATGACTGAGAGGAAACAAAGAGAGTACGGACTACTGTGTAAGCCCTTCAACTCTAAACTGCTAGAATCAACATGATCTATTCACCAACAGGTCAGATCTGTAAGACATATTTAAAAATACTCACTGGTGCACAATCCCATTACCCCTGAAAGATTCATGTCTAAACTATACCTCCATCCCACATCCCTCAAAATTGTAATATTGTTTTATTGATTTCATTGATCTCTATTTAACATGAACATCTCCAAATTCTCCTTCTCTTCAGTGGTGTTGGTGGTCTTTGGGAGGACAATGGAATTCTATGTCCCACTGTTATATTTTACCCAATCAATTGCTGTATATAATATCATGTGTGACCTTCTCGGTTCTGTGGGAATGTAAAGAAAGTAGAGTTGAGAATAGATGAAAGACAAAAAAAGAATATATACATAATAATCTAATGACTAATGTTCAGCCTTCCAAAACCTTAGCCTAAACTTCTCTAGACAGATCAGCAAAAAATATTTTATGCCCAGCCGAAGTGGCTCAGGGGTTGAGCATCAGCCCACCTACCAGGAATTCAGGGATTGATACCTGGTCAGGACACATGCCCGGGTTGCAGGCTCCATCCCTGGTGGGGACATGCAGGAGGCAGACGATCAATGAATGTCTCTCATCATTGATGTTTCTATCTCCTTCTCTCTGAAATCAATAAAAAATATATTAAAAATGTTTCCCATGTAAAAATGAATATATTTTATAAAATATACAAAAAGAAAGGTTACAACTTAAAAATAATAAAAATAACCTACCACCTCCCCAACCCATGCTTACATTTTATTGTATTTATAGCTAAGTACATGTATTTAAATGAAATAAATTAAAAAAGTCTGTATGGACATGGCTTTTCTGGTATCACAGGTGCCCCTTAACATAATACTAAGGGAACAATTGTCTAGTTATAAAGTCTTTCTTCCAGAAAATGGCTGTCTGATCCTGAGAGATGGCCATTGTCATATAAGTGCATGACAATGCTACCAAGGAAAACAGGTTTAGTCAAGGCTGCCTGTTGCAGGAAAGGAAGACACTGCATGTTGTTATAAATATATCTATACTATAAGCAAAGTAGTGTTTTAGAAAAATAAAAAATAATTATTTAATTAAAATATTCTCTGAATGTAGTATGCCTTACCAATTTCACAAGCCTCTCAAAACTCTAAAATAAGGTTTAAAATTAAACTAAAGTTTAAACTAATTATTAACTAAAGTTTTAAAATTAATACTGAAATCCCGCTGTTGTTTACCATCTGATAGTCCATAATCCTTATTTTTATAAAACCTTATAAAGTTATATATACAGGATACCCCCCAAAATGTATACACACTTTAACAGCTGATAGCTGGATTGATGTTTCTTTCTTTTCAGATTTAACCCATTGAAATTAACAACGATTCAAAGTGTGTGTGTATACATTTTTTTTGAGACACTGAATATGTGACTATATACATATTTTAAGTTTTATAAGTATTTAAATATTTTTTTAAAAGCAAGTGAATTTTCAGGATGGAAACATCCTTGCACTAACACTGAACTAAAATTTTCAGAGATAGTCTTTGAGCTTTAACACAAATGATATCCAATATGATAGGAAGTTTTATATATTTTCACTAAAGAAAAAAACTTGATTTTATCACTGACAATGCTTCTGTGTGTTAGTACATGAAAAAAAATTATTTTTATTTTATAATTATATTTTAGTTTATGTTTATTGTTGACACTGTTACAGATGTCTCCATCCCCCACCCTTTTGCCCACCTAAACGAAACTTTTTATGCTACTGTTTTGGTGTATGGCATCTTAGTGTTTACTGAAACCTGAAACACATTTTGCAGATCTAGTCTATCACTCACCTTCACTGGTTGTATGACTGATCTTTGCCAAAAGGACAAATAACTTTTCAAGACAAAGAAATGTGATAAAAAGAAGTGAAAACAAAATAAAGTGCTGAAATTGACATATCTTTTTATTTTAAGATGCCTTTCCCATTTAAATGAAAATAGGTACAGAAACCTACCTGAAATGAGCAAGTCTTTCTGTCCTTATCTCTGGTACTTCAACAATAGGCAGATTGCATTTTATTTCTACCTCGTGACTGTTGGGACAAATCTCTAAAGCCTCTGCCTCCACTCCTCTGTGTTGTGAGAATATGATTAATTAGATTCCGCTTCTGTGTTTTCCCCTGTGAATGCTGCAACAACTTTAGCAAAGGCTCAACTTTAATTCTTCACTCCTTTGACTAAATTGGTCAGTGTCTGACATTTACCAGACTTTATTTGAATGCTGTGCTTCAGGCTACCATAGGTCTACATTCTCCTCCAGTGAAACCAGATGTCTGATGAACTTAGATTTTCATCTGCTTTTCATTGTTTATCCTGTTTCCTCCACTTCTGAAACACCTCCTTCACTTCTCACTTAGAAATATGGTCGTGTCACATATTACTATTTTCATTAGTTATTGTCGGATTCCTTCCCACAAGTACACATCAACTGCCCTCATTGCAAGGATTTTTTGACTGTGTAAGGGTAGGAAACTTTTTCCTTCTTCTCTTCTGTTTTCTTTGACTGGCCTAATAGGAAATTGGCATCACACAAATTAACAGGAGGAAGACAAATTGAATTTTGCATGGAGAGGAGACCCATACCAAATGTGAGACTTAAAGAGGTGAACAAAGGACGCAGTTTATATACCATTTAGACAGAAAAACAGCAAATGTGTGAAAAATTGAGACTGACAAGACAAAGGGGTTTAGGGTTGGGATAGTGAAGAAGTTACAAGTTTTGTTTATATAACCTTCTCAGCTCTAAATTCCCTATCTCTGGTGATAAGAAAGCAAATAGAAACTGTTGCAAATTGAATACTAATGTGAATACTACTTTGCTTTTTTAAATTTTAAATATATACTTTTAGTAATAAATTTCCCTTACAACTTAAACTTTATAAATTGGGTATTTTAGTTTTCTCTATAATTTTTTAAAATATATTTTATTGATTTTTTTACAGAGAGGAAGAGAGAGGGATAGAGAGTTAGAAACATCGATGAGAGAGAAACATCGATCAGCTGCCTCCTGCACAATCCCCACTGGGGATGTGTCCGCAACCAAGGTACATGCCCTTGATCAGACTCGAACCTGGGACCTTTCAGTCCGCAGGCCGATGCTCTATCCACTGAGCCAAACTGGCCAGGGCTATAATTTTAACTAATATAATGCTATGGACACTTCAAGGGAGACTGGAGTCCTTTCCTCCAGTGATATTAGAGAATATTCTGTTCCTTTACCCCCAACCTTTATTTATGCAGCTTCTGTAGAGTTGTCAATAGGACCATATCTGTTCATCCGAATGAGGGAAAGAGGGGAAATCCACAGGCTGATGTGAAAACTATGACATATTTCTTTATGTTGTACAACCTGCCAGCCATGGGGGATTATTTTTGCATTGTCCATTTATTGAGTAATACTTTATTTTGAGTTTGAATCATTTATAAAATGTATAATAATCATTACATTAGCTATACATCTTGAATATTACTAGAGTTAATTTAATTGCCAGAGATCTGTAAAGGCAACATTTGTTTAAACAATAAGAAAGATAAGATGTGTAAGGCATATAGAGTTTGTGCACTTCAATAGTTCAGGAAATTTTATGTTTCTTCTTGTTTTTCTTGTGTGTTGCTATGTAGTTAGTTATTCCTAGCTTCTAAAGGTTGAATAATTTCAGGCAAAATTCAGTGAAATTAATATATTTTTAATTTTGTAAAATTGCTCTTATTGACTAGTTTTAATGTCTTTTCACAGTGTATTGCTCTTGCCTGTGTGATGATCCCAATACTAAAACACCAGATGTACACCTGTGGGAGATGCTATGGCAAATCTCAAACCACCTAAGTAATTGCTAGCCATGTACCAGCAGATAAACATAAGAAAATGCTATATTTATAGTACTTGAGAGCTTTACTAGCATTCTCTGCCTCCCTGGTATGTATTTGGAGGAGGCAGGGTCATTCTTGGTCACCTTCTTTTGATTCCCTTCCATACTTATTTTCCCCCCAGGTACTCCCTCTCCAGGGATGTCAGTTTCCTCAGGCTGCACTCCACTGAGGCAGGATCCAAACTTTACCTTTGGAAACATGGAAGCCCCTCCAGACAGGTAGTCTAACTCCCAGTCCCCATTAAATGCATAACGCGGGTAGCAATATATTGCTGAAAATTGGGTAATGTAAATTTATTCTCAAAGGATGTATGTTCTAATAGAACAGCTTTCTTTAACTATGGGGTGAGGGTGAAGATTTACAAAATAATTTAAGATATCAGACACAAACAATTGTGAAAAATATTTCTTTGTTATATGGCTTTCTTTATATCACTGTTGCCTCCAAACATAATAGTGCATAGATAACTGTCTACTTATAACCTCCTTCTTCCAGAAAATGGTTGTCTGTTCTTGAGGCAATGACCATCATCATATAAGTTCTGTACATGACAATACTACCAAGGAAAATGAGGTTTAATGAGGCTTCCTGATGCAGCAAATAGGAAAAGTAGGGGCTGCTGGTTGCTAAATACGACTCTGTCCTATAAGCAAGTCAGTATTTTAGTAAATATAGGCTAATCACTTAATAAAATGTTCTATGAAAGTTGTATGCTTTATTAATTTCACAATTAGCCTATGTCTTGAAAGTGTATTGTATACAAGAAACTTCTTGATTTAACAATTAATAATGAAATCCTGCAGTTGTCAATAATCTGATAGTAAATGGTATTAGTTATTCTGAAACCTTTTAAAGTTTTTTATTTATATATCTACATGTATATATTAGATAAACTTTTGATGTCATCTATATATATAAAGGCCTTAGCAACCATTATAACTAGATGGCCAGACAACTGGCTGGTAGCTATGATGTGCACTGACCACCAGGGGGCAGATGCTCAATGCAGGAGCTGCCCCCTGGTGGTCAGTGCACTTCCACAGCCAACCTCCTGCGGTCCCTTCCCCCAGGCCAGCAGACCCTGATCAGTCTCCAATCCTCAGCCAGGCTGAGAGACCCCACCCATGCACAAATTTGTGCACCGGGCCTCTAGTATACATATATTTATCTATTAAGTAAAGTAAGTGAAAATAGAAATGAAAACATCCCTGCCACAAAAACCTTAGAAAACATTTAACAACATTTCTGAGACAGCCTGTGAGCCTAACACAAATAGATGTCCAATAGGATGGGTAGTTTTGTATGTTTTCCCTAAGAAAACAGAATTGATTTCATCACTGACAATAATTTTTCATAGAAACTAATAAATGAAAATTATAATGATACAGTTTGGGTGTACGTCATGTTTAGTGTTTTCTGCCACGTGAAATACTCCTTATAGAACTATTCTATCACTCTTCCTCATTGGCTTGCCACAGCAGTTATAATCCATTTGTGTGACTGAACTCTGCATAGGACACATTTCTTGAAAGCAAACAAGACACAATAAAAAAAAGAAAGTGAAAACAACAGACTGTGCAAATTGGCACATTATTGTAACTTAAGTTTTTTACATTAAAATAAAAGGTAAAATAAATGTCCCTGAGATACATGTAATTCTGTCTTTTTGAAAATATACATCTTTATTGATTTCAAAGAGGAAGAGAGAGGGAGAGAGAGATAAAAACATCAATGATGAGAGAAAATCATTGATCAGCTGTTTCCTGCATGCCTCCTACTGGGGATTGAGCCTGCAACTTAGGTACATGCCCTGACTGGGAATCAAACAGTGACCTCCTGGTTTATGTGTGTATCTTTTGATAGATGAAAATTTGATTGTGGATGGTGTTCACATTTTTTTCTAGATGTATATTTCAGTATGTGACCCATATGGACTTGGATTTATACATAATGGTATTTATAGTGTATCTCTTATAATTTGAAAAAACAGGAGCAAATATTAATGTATACAATGATATTTCTTGCACAGAGATAAAAACATTTACTTATGAAATTTGATTATAATGTAAGTAAGTGAAATATTTAATTTCCTTATACTAATGACAAAGGAGTTCTGACAAATTCACACAGGTCTAACAGGAAATATTATTGTCCATTAGATTAAATAGGTTATTTATTTCAGTAAGCAGATATCAAATGATTCCTTTACAAATTACTCAATACTTAATTACTCATTTTTGTTAACAAAGCATGGAACAGATGGACAGATATCAGGAGGAAAGGGGGGTTAGGCTGGGAGATTAACCAAAGAACTTATATGCATATTTGCATAGTCCATGGACACAGATAATATGGTGAAGGCCAGGGGTGGGGCGGGAGCCAGGTGGAGGGGGGCAAAGAGGGAAAATGGGGGACATCTGTAATACTCTCAACAACAATAATAAAAAAGAATGAAATTGAGCCTTCTGCTACAACATAGTTGGACCTTAAGGGCATTATGTTAATTGAAATAAGTTAGAGAAAGACTACTACCATATAATATTATATATATTTGAAATTGAAAAACAAAATAAATGAACCAAAAATATGAACTCTAGATATAGAAAACAGATTGGAGGATTGAACATTACCTCAGATGGGAATGGGAGTGGGAAAAGTGAGTGATCCAGGTCAAAAGTACAAATTTCTAGTTATAAAATAAACTAGTGGCCTGGTGCACAAAATTCATGTATGGCTGGGGGTCTCTCAGCTTGGCCTGCACCCTCTCCAATCTGGGACCCCCGGGGGATGTCCTACACAGGGATCAGGCCTAAACCGGCAGTTGGACATCCCTCCCACAATCCGGGACCACTGGCTCCTAACTGCTCGCTTGCCTGCCTGCCTGATTGCCCCTAACTACTTCTGCCTGCCAGCCTGATCGCCCCCAACTGCCCTCCCCTGCTGCAACCCGCCTTCTCCACCAGGACCAGCCTCCTCCACGCTGCACAGAGCTGCAGGACCCCCAGGCCTCACTGCGCAGAGCGGCCAGAATGATCAGAATTAATGGATACAAAAAGTTCCCTACATCAAATGATCCCTGTATCTGATACTTACTCAGCTTAGGCCAAAAGAAGAAGTATAGTTGGATTTTATGAAGATGAACATACTGGAATAAAATTAACAAGGAAAGTTTATGTTTATGCTGTTGTTGTTTTTTTCATTGAAAAAGGCTTCTTTTTATTTTTTTGTTCACTCTCACCTGAGGATATTTTTCCACTGATTTTTAGAGAGAGTGGAAGGGAGGGGGAGAGACACAGAGAGAGAAACATTGATGTGAGAGAGACACATCGATTGGTTGCCTCCCGCACACACACTCCTGTGACAAGGGCCGGGGATTGAGCCTGCAACTTAGGTACATGCCTTTGACTGGAATCAAACCCAGGACTCTTCAGTCTGAGGGCCTACGATCTATCCACTGAGCCAAACCAGCTAGGGCCAAAGGCTCCTTTTTATATCAGTCTTGGAGGGGACACACATCAATTCATTCAGTAATTTTTATTGAATTTATTGGGTTGATGTTGATAATAAAATACAGGTTCCAGGTACACAATTCTACAATACATCATCTGTATATTGTATTGTGTGTTGACCACCCCAAGTCATGTCTCCTTCCATCCCATTTATCCTCCCTTTACCTTCTCCTACCCTCTCCATACCTTCCCTCTGGTAATCACCATATTGTTGTCTGTGTCCAGGAATCTTTCTTTTGTTTCTTTGCTTAATCTCTCACCTTTCTCATCCAGCCCCTAACTCCCTCCCCTCTGACAGCTGTCAGTTTACTCTCTGTGTCCATAAGTATGTCTCCACTTTGTTAATTTATTTTGTTCACTAGAGTCCACATATTAGTGAAATCATATGGTACTTGCCCTTCCCTGACTGGCTAATTTCACTTCAGCATAATAATCTCCAGGTCCAACTATTCTGTTGCAAAAGGTAAGCTTGCCTTCTTTTTGTGTGGCCGAGTAGTATTCTATTGTGTAAAAGCCCCACAGCTTTTTTTATCCAGTCATCTACTGACAGGCACTTGGGCCGATTCCAAATCTTGTAAATATTGTAAATATTGCTGCAATGAATGATTTTGAATGGCATCCTGAAAATGAGCATTGTAAATAGCAAAGTGGAAATAATGCTGAATAAGACAGTCAAGGGTCTTGCATTTATAAAACATTGACTTATGGCAGGAGAATTTAAATTTAGTTTTAATAATTTATTTACTACTTATTACTTCTAAGTGTTATGATGAAAATGTACAGTAAGATGCCAGCACATAGGAAGAAGACAAAAAAACAAAACAAACAAAACAACAACAACAACAACAAAACAACCCCACAAAACAGTCATACCTAATTTAAACCACTAAAACTCTTTTCTCATTGAGCAATTTTATTAAACCCATTGTTTTGAAAAAATGGAGCTTTAGGTAAAATAAATGTAATTGACATGGAGGCAGATGGTACTATGCCCATATCTGTCTGGGACATACCCATGAATAGAGAAAGTGTATAAAAAGACCCTCTTTGTAAAACAGTAGAGCAAACATATTACTACTCTTCCTTAGTTTGAAGAGAATAAGATTAATAATCACTGTATCCTACACTCAATTTAGGTAAAAATATAGGTAAAGAAATACCCAGAAGTGTACTGGGAGACTCCACAGAACACTTGTCAAAGTATCAGAATGTGAGCTCTCAACATCTCTAAACAAAACCTTTTTGGGTGAATACGCTTTCACCCAAGATAGAACTTACTGCCAACTGCTTTCCTCAGGGCACCTTTCACATCCTTATTCCTTAAGCTGTAGATCAGTGGGTTTAACATGGGGATGACAACTGTGTAGAAAACAGAAGCCACTTTGTTCATGTCCATGGTGTTACTCAAGCTGGGTTGGAAATACACTAAAAAGAGTGTACCAAAAAATATCCCCACAGCGGTTAGGTGGGACGCACAGGTAGAGAAGGCTTTGCGTCTGCCCTCTGCTGAGTTCATTCTAAGGATGTTGGTTATGATGTAGCTGTAGGAGAGGAGGACAGTGATGATGCTGGACCCCACAACACAGCTACAGGAAAGGGTCAACACTATTTCAATAATGGTTGTATCTGAGGAGGAGAGGGCGAGTAAGGGTGGGAAGTCACAGAAGAAGTGATTGATGACATTGGAATTGCAGAATGAAAATAGAGTTGTGCAATAGGTGAAGATGGTCATATCCACCAAACCTGCAATGTAGGCAATGGCCACGAGCTGGATGCAAACACTCCTGGACATGGTAGTTGAATAAAGAAGTGGATTACAGATGGCTACATAATGGTCATATGCCATGACAGACAGCATGACACATTCCGCAGCTGCAAAGAACCCGAAAATAAACATCTGAACAACACATACATTATATGGAATCCTCTTTAGCTCAGATAAGAAATCAGCCAGCATCTTGGGAGCGACAGTGGAGGAGTAGCAGACATCACAGAAAGACAGGTTGCTCAGGAAATAATACATGGGCGTGTGGAGTCTGGGGTCCATGTTGATCAGCAGGATCATCCCTAGATTGGCGATCACGGTGATGCCATAAACCAGCAGGAAGAGCACAAAGAGCCCCTGCTGCACATCCTGTCTGCCAGAAAGTCCTAGGAGTATGAAGTCAGCAAACACAGTGCAGTTCTCAGCAGCCATCACTCAGGTCTGGAAACCCCTGGTATTAAAGAAGGAAGTGGAAGTGGGGTTGACATCATATTACTATTTTTCAGTAATTAGAAAAAGACATAAACATTGCTAAGTATGCTTTAGCTAAAATGACTCTCCTTGAAATATATACAATTTATTATAAATTGTTGAAGTGATTATGCTAATATTATTGCCTACATTTGGATAGCGCTGTATAGGGTTTTCAGCGCACCTTTATTCAAAATCACTCATGTCATTTTCACACCAACCTATGTAATACTTATGATAATTTTTACTACTTCTATCTCATATTAAGCAATTGATGTCCACAGTGTTCTGTATAGGCAATAGTTCTTAAAATTACTTGGTCCAGTTAACCCACATATTTTGACAAGATTGTTGGTTTTTTTAGTGTTGTAGAACTATTCTATCCTGTAATAGAGAACTGTAGTTAGTGAGAGGTTCAGGTAATGAATATATTTCTTTGTTATTTCTTCATCAATCCATTTGTGAAACAGGCAGAGTGATTACGGGTTCCTACATATAACATTCCCCCAATACCCCATCAGCCCGTCAGGTCCTATCCAGCCTTAACAAACAAGGGATAGAAATTGTCTGTGATCCAGGACCCAGTGGAGCAGTGAGGGTGGTGCTTGCTGGAGTAGTTTTGGAGGGTCCCTGAGAACGTTATGTTAGGGTTCACTGCTGGAAGCCAATTCTAGCATGTCATAATTGCAAGAGTTTGATGGAACTTGGGGACTCAACAAGGGCTGAGTCACATATGTTATCACAGGTTGGGAATGGCTAAAGGCATTTCCCCAAACCTGAAAAGGGATGAATTGCTTGGGGCATCTTAATCTACATATTATTACCTCTACTGGCTAAACACCTGAACAGCTGTAGGCTAATTCTCCCCATTCTGACAATGGACCTTGTATAGGAAACCTTACCCTTTGAAGTGTATATTTCCACCTCGCCTAAGGACAGTTTATGTTAATAAAAATCATGGGGTCCTGAGATGAGAAAATCTTAGCTCCTTTTAGCTAGGCTCCTCTGACCCCCATATGCCTTTCAAAATTATATTTCGTCTCTGGACTCTTTAAGTTACACACAGCCTTTCTCCAGATTGCTGAACCCTTCTAGATGCTGGAACAAGAACCCCGGCAGTTCACAGTCAGGAATATGCCAGCGCTAACCAGGCCTCTTTTGACAGCAGCTGTTGTTCAGCGGAAATGATGGAAAGCTTTTGGGATACTATTAACACAGGTAAAAAAGCAAATGAATTTTCAGAATGAAAACATCCCTGCACTAAACTCTGAACTAATAAAAGAAAATTAGCATTTCAGAGACTGTCTAAAGCTTTAATATGTGTCCAATATGATAGATAGTTTTGTGTTTTCACTAAAGAAAAAGACTGATTTTATCACTGACAATGGTACTGCATACATCAGTAAATGACAAAAATTATTTTTCTTTTCTTTTATTACTTTATATTTATTATTGACAATACTGCAGATATCTCCATTCCCTCTCCCTCCTCCCCTTTTGCCCCCTTTAATGAAACTTTTTATGCCACTGTTTTGGTGTGTGGCATCTTAGTGTTTAATGAAACCTGAAACATATTTAGCAGAATTATTCTATCACTCATATTCCCTGGTTTTTGGGAGCACTTAGAACCCATTTGATGACTGACCTTTTGCCAAAAGGACAAAACCATTTTCAAGCCAAAGAGATGTGATAAAAATAAGTGAAAACAAAATAAAATGCAGAAGTTTACCTATCCTTTTATTTTAAGCTACCTTTCCCATTTAAATGAAAATAAGCAAAGGAAAAATAAATGTTCTTGAGATACATAGGATTCTGTCTTTTTTTTCTATGAAAATCACTATGCTTATGTGTGTTTGCTGATATATAAAAATTTATCAGTGGACAGTGGTCTAATTTTTATTTTTTCTAGACTTAAAAACTATAATATGGATTAACATATTGATATTTTAATGTATTATCTCTATTATTATTTGCAAAACACAAGAGCAAACCTTAAATTCACATGTACAGTGCTATATCTTGTAGAGTGAGAAAAAGTAATGGTTCACTTATCAACATTTATTAAAATACTAGAAGCCCAGCGCACAAAATCGTGCGGCCCCACCCACCCGCTGCACTCGCAGCCCTACCCACCTACATGCCCACGCTGGCCTTTGGTCGTTAGGCGTTAGGGCCACAGGCTTTTTATATATATAGATAAATCAGATATTTAACTTTCTTATACTAATGACAAATGAGGTCAAATTCACACAGGTCTAACAAAGAGATATCATTATTTGGCCATTAAAATGAAAACTTTATTCAACTGAGTAAGCAGATATAAAATGATTCATTAACCAAATTCCCAAACCTGGATTCTTCATTTTTCCAAAAATAAGGTTTTCTTTGCCCTACATTCTTTAAATTAAGCCACTTGGAAACCTACCTGAAATGAGCAAGTCTTTCTGTCCTTCTCTCTGGTACTTCAACAATAGGCAGATTGCATTTTATTTCTACCTCGTGACTGTTGGGACAAATCTCTAAAGCCTCTGCCTCCACTCCTCTGTGTTGTGAGAATATGATTAATTAGATTCCGCTTCTGTGTTTTCCCCTGTGAATGCTGCAACAACTTTAGCAAAGGCTCAACTTTAATTCTTCACTCCTTTGACTAAATTGGTCAGTGTCAGACACTTACCAGACTTTATTTTAAGGCTGTGTTTCATGGCTACCATGGATCTACATATTCCTCCAGTGAAAGCAGATTTTCATCTGCTTCTCATTATTTATCCTGTTTCTTCCACTTCTGAAACATCTCTTTCACTTCTCACTTAGAAATATGGGCATCTCACATATTGCTATTTTCATTAGTTATTGTCTGATTCCTTCCCACAAGTACACATCAACTGCCCTCATTGCAAGGATTTTTTGACTGTGTAAGGGTAGGAAACTTTTTCCTTCTTCTCTTCTGTTTTCTTTGACTGGCCTAATAGGAAATTGGCATCACACAAATTAACAGGAGGAAGACAAATTGAATTTTGCATGGAGAGGAGACCCATACCAAATGTGAGATTCAAAGAGGTGAACAAAGGATGCAGTTTATATACCTTTTAGACAGGAATACAACAAATGTCTGAAAAATTGAGGAATTAACAAGACAAAGTTGTTTAGGGTGGGGATAGTGAAGAGTAACAAGTTTTATTTATACAACCTTCTGGGCTTGAAATTCCCATCTCTGGTGATAAGAAAGCAAATAGAAATAGTTGCAAATTGAATACTAATGTGAATACTACGTTGTTCTTTTTTATTTTAAACTAGAGACCTGGTGCATGAAATTCGTGCACTGGAGGGGGGTGTCCCACAGCCCAGCCTGCATCCTTTCCAATTTGGGACCCCTTGGGGGATGTCTAACTGCTGAAACCAGCAGTTGGACATCCCTCTCGCAATCCGGGATCACTGGCTCCTAACCACTCGCCTGCCTGCCTGCCTGATTGCCCCTAATTTTCTGCCTCTCAGTGGTTCTCAACCTTCTGGCCCTTTAAATACAGTTCTTCATGTTGTGACCTAACCATAAAATTATTTTCGTTGCTATTTTGTAACTGTAATGTTGCTACTGTTATGAATCGTAATGTAAATATCTGATATGCAGGATGGTCTTAGGCGACCCCTGTGAAAGGGTCATTCGACTGCCAAAGGGGTCGCGACCCACAGGTTGAGAACTGCTGCAAATGCTCTCCTGCCAGCCTGATTGACACCTAACTGCTCCCCTGCTGGCCTGATTGCCCCACTGCCCTCCCCTGTAGGCCTGGTCGCCCCCAACTGCTCTCCCCTGTCAGCCATCTTGTGACAACATGTGGGTGGCCATCTTGTGATGACATGGGAGCAGCCACCTTGTGATGCGAGGGTGTGAGGGTCAATTTGCATATCACCTCTTTATTATATAGGATACATACTTTTATTAATAAATTTCCTTTACAACTTAAACTTTATAAATTGTGCATTTTAGTTTTTTTCTATAATATTAACTAAAATAATGCTATGAACACCTCGAGGAAGATGGAGTCCTTTCTTCCAGTGACATTAGAGAATGCCCTGCTCCTTTACCCCCAATCTTCATTTACCCATCTTCTTAGAGTTGTCAATAGGACCATATCTGTTCACCAGAATGAGGGAAAGAAGGGAAATCCACAGGCTGATGGGAAGACTCTGAAGTGCAATGTAAATCTAGAGCTGCTGATCCTGGGGATGTCTGCTGATATAATTGGGGCAGAGTGAGGAGAAATAGAGGATCTGAGAAGTTCTCTACATCAAATGATCCCTGCTCCTGATACTTACTCCGCTGAGGCCAAATGAAGCAGTACAGATGAATCTCTGTCAGATAACATACTAGAATCAAATAAAACATATGAGGTTTTTTAAAAAAAATTACAAAAGCCCTAAAATAAAATAAAATAAAAAGGAATTTTGGGGGGGGGATAAATGTACCAAGGCTCAAATGCATCAATTTTGTAGGGAACAGTCATTCATTACTCAACATATGTTTTAAAATGTCATGCAGGAGCTGAACATTATAAATAGCAAAGTAGAGATATTGTGAATCAGGCAGAAAAGGGACTTGCATTTATGGATTATGAGTTGGAACAGTTTTTAATTTTTTTCTTATACACTCTTTTAGTACTTATATATTTCTGAACTATGTTCCATCTCAATTTGCTAGCTTTAAAATGTGTTTTATATATTTATTTTGGATCCATATTTTCCTTGAATATCTCTGAAATTTGCTTCTCTTTGCTTTAAAAATGTTGCTCTTTTCCAGGCCAATTAACTTTTATGTCCCTCTGTTTTATTTTACCCAAACCTATTATCTTTCACAAAATATAAAACACGTCCTCTTCTGTTCTGTGAGTGTATATAAAAGTGGAGTTGAAGGTAGATAAAGAAAAGCTAAGGAAAATCTGAATAATGGTCTAATAATCAATGTGTAGGTGTCCAAACTCTTGGTATAAACTCATTTATATATTGCTTCTAGGAGCACATCTTTGTAAACAATTAGATCACTTAAAAATGAAGATTTTATCTTTCTCCCACTGGCTTATTTCGCTTAGCATAATGCCGGGGAGAGGTCAATGGGGGGAAAAGGGAGACTTAAGTAATACTTTATATAATAAAGAATTTAAATAAAAAAAATAAAGATTTTAAAGAGTATTTAAAAGTATATGTAAAAGATTTAAAACAAACAAGCAAAAAATATTTGGCCTCCTCCACAATCCATGCTTGCTGTCTCCTGTATTCCCCTTTATCTATGTATATATGCATTTAAAATATATAGATGCAAGAAATTAAGTTTGTATAGTATTTCATATATGCCTTTGATTTTATAACATTTTTTCCAGTAGATAAAGGAAAAAAAATAAACAAATCTAAACTAGGAATGATAAAAACATTAGTCTGGGCCTCAGTACCAAATTAGTTGCATCTAGCTCTGTGTGCAGGAGGGCCCAGCGCTGTCTCCTCACTGAGCTTGATTATTGCAACATCTCTGTCTGCTCCAGGGTGCTGAACACTTGGACTTGCAAGAATAAACGACAGATATAATAATGTGTTTTATTGTCCAATATTTCATACACAGAAGTTGACTGGAAAGGAAATATGGACCTTTTAGGAATTGTTTAGTTTTGTCCTCTCTACTGTCCACCCAATATTATATTTATTTGACATAGTAAAATGAGTTCAATCAGTAAGTATTCCTGCCCTGGTTGATGTGGATCAGTTGATTGGACATCCTCCCATGCACCTAAAGGTTGTCAGTTCAATTCCTGGTCAAGGCACATGCCCTGGTTGTGGATTGGATCCCTATAGGGGGCCTGAAGGAGGCTGGTCAATGTTTCACTCTCACATTGATGTTTCTCTCTCTTTCTCTCTCCCCCTCCCTTCCACTCAAAATAAAAGAGGAAAAAAAATGCCTTCAGAATCTACCTGTGCTTTAAATAAAACTAATAAAGTAAGTATTCCTAATTTCCAGTTCTCCAATCCCTATACAGGCATTTTGTTTTAATTGCATGTTGCAAAGCTATTATACACCTACTCACACACTTGCACAGACACACAAACACAAAATATTATTACATTAAATACACTCACAGAGTAAATATTTTTGGAAAATACTGATCAAAATCACACTACCTATGTTGTCTATATTATTAGACTTTTAACTTTTAAACCAAATGAGATCAGAATAAATATACCTTATATGTATAA
The DNA here is from genome assembly GCF_000147115.1 of Myotis lucifugus. Taxonomy (NCBI): domain Eukaryota; kingdom Metazoa; phylum Chordata; class Mammalia; order Chiroptera; family Vespertilionidae; genus Myotis; species Myotis lucifugus. Next base: position 2,159,325 of record NW_005871145.1, on the reverse strand, counting down.
GCAAGTATTATGAATACAGATAGTGCATTTCTTTCTATTCTTGTGCATTAGTTTATTCAATGTACTCTCTGCTGATAGACACTTGGTTATATATAATTGTTCACAGCATGAACAACTCTGATATGAGTAAATTTATATTTACATAAATTTTCATATCCATGTATTTTAAAAACATAAATTATGAAAATCATGCTTAGAAGCAAAGAGATTGACCTTAAATAAAGAAAAATTTGGCCATTTTGCCCAAGTCAGATGTTTGAATTATCTAATGATTAACAGATATTATGATGTATTTCATATATTTCAAGGTTGACTTGTCTCTAACAACCTCATGATATGAAACAGAACTTGAAAACCAGAGGTAATAAGTTAACGTCTAGGGTCTCTTTGACATTATTTCACTGAATTAATAGATGTTGTTCCATAGATTCCTGAATACAGTGCAATGAACCAAATTTGTCTTAAAATATAACTCTCTTAAATACTCTCTAGAATATTATTGTGTATTTATGTTAAAGTGACATCTAAAAATTCACAAAATTAATGGCCCATAGACTCCTAGAATCTGGGAGAAGTGAGAGACCATTTAGGTCCCACTTCTAAACAAAGGTGGGATCCTAACACTGATAGAAGACAGAAGGGAGCAAATAGGAAGGGCCACCACATTGGGAATGTTTTATGTATATCAGCTGGGCAATGGAATATAGTCAATGTTGGTGTGAAGACAGTGATGTAGAGGGCAGCTGCATTGCACCAGTCCCAGGAAGCATTAGAAAATGAGGACATTGGTCCTTTGATGTTGTGCGACCTGGCAGCTTTGTGGGATAATCTTTGCGTTGTCCCTTTATTGAGTAATAGTTTATGTTGAGTTTGAGTCATTTATAAAATGTATAATAATCATGTACATTAGTTATACATCTTGATTATTAGCAGAGTTAATTTAATTGCCAGAGACCTGTAAAGGCAAAATATATTTAAACAAGAAGAAAGGTAAGATGTGTATGGCATGTAGATTTGTGCATTCCAGTAGTTCAGGAAATTTCATGTTTCTATTGAAACCCACCTGGCGTAAAAAGGAACATAGGACTGCTATTACTTTAGCTCACTTGTTTTTCTTGTGTGTTGTTATGGAGTTACCCCTAGCTCCTAATGGTAGAATAATCTCAGGAAAAATTCAGTGAAATTAATATATTTTCAATTTTTGGAAAATTGCTCTTAGTGACCAGTTTTAATGTCTTTTCATAATGTATTGCCCTTGTGTGTGTGATGATCCCAATACCAAAGCACCAAATGTACTCCTGTGGGAGTTATAGTTAAGGCAAATCTCAAACCACCTAAGTAATTGCTAGCAATTTACCATCAGATAAACATAAGAAAATGCTATATTATGGTACTAGTGAACCGTTGCCACTCTTCCTTTGTCTCTCTAATGCTGGTGTCTTTTTTATACTATTTTGAATATAGAATAATACATTAATTCATCTAAATATACTTCGGAGATAAGAAAGTCAAAACCCAGGAAAATATAAAAACTTACAGAAAATTGCATACATCATGAGAACATAAAGATTTAGTTAAAAGTTTTTCAATCTCTATTCCAGGTTTTCTTATATTTTCAAATAAATAGCAATGTTTCTTTTAAAAGAGTGGGTACATGACTAGGAAAAAATAACACTAACTTGAGAAGATATTGGTAACCCCATGTTCATAGTAGCACCTATATATATAAAAGGCTAATATGCTGTGTCTGACCGTCCTACCGGTCACTATGATGTGCACTGACCACCATGGGGCAGACACTCAGTGCAGGAGCTGCCGTGACATGCACTGGTCATTTACAGAGAAATGGCACCGCAGACCTGGCGCCCACAAAGCAACACTTGGCTTCCCCCAAGTGGGACACAGGCCCCGTCACCACCCTGGAGCAACAGCCCACTAAATCGCAGCTGATGTTGCCGAGATCCCATGGCGCAAAATGTGGCCCACAGCCCAGCCCAGCCCAGAAATGGTGACTGTGGGCGCCGGGTAATGACGTCACATAGCAACATCTGGCTTCCACTCCCTAGCGACTAGCCTCCTTGCAGTTTCTTCAGCCCAGGAACACGACTTGCTTTATAGCCAGGTGCAAACATTTCACACTTTAACCAAACATCTTCCTGTGCCTCATCTCATTTGACCCTCACAGAAGTCCTGGAGTAGGTAGATAGGAGACTTGGTGGATTCCTATTTTCTTTTCATTAGCCAGAAAATTGACATTTAGAAAGCTTAGAAACTAACCTGACTGAAGAGAAGAAATGGTGGACCTTGAAAATGACTGCAAGTTTTCTCCCTGCGCAGAATATAGTCAATCACTACTGCAGTTAAATATTTTACCCTTTGTTCTCCCTGTGTGATCTACTATAATAATCTGCTTCATGTTGAGCTGGAAAACGTTTATCTAAATCAGAAAGCACTGGGCTGGAAAACGTTTATCTAAATCAGAAAGCAGGTCTAATTAAGCAAGTTTATCATAATAATAAAAAGCTAATATGCAAATGGTCATCACGCCATCACACGCAACAACTGAACAGTAGGAGGTAGAGCTTGATGGGGGATGCGAGGCTTGCATCTCTGTCAAGCCCCGCGCTCACATCCCAGCCTTGCGTCCCCTGCCAAGTCTGGCGGGGCGTGACAGGGGACCTGAGGCTGCGTAACCCACCCAACGAGTCTTGATGGGGGTCAGCCAACTGGGTATGAGTCTCAAGCGATTTCGAGGCATGGGGGTTGCCGGGAACTTGACTCTGGGTCCTGTGGTGCCCCAGACTCTGACAGGAGGGAGATTTTCATATACATTTTACTAATTTTCTTTCATCTTTGACACTTCTATTATAGAGAAAGGGCAAATAGCAATATTGAAATATTTCCTCTAATTAATTCCCTTTTAATGTGTATGAATTTCATGAACTGGGCCACTAGTCTATATATATAAAGCTCTTGCTGGTGCCAATCACACACGTGTGTTTCAATCTGTCATTGTGAATCATGAATTTGGTTGACACTTCTATTATATAGAAAGAGTGAATAGTGATATTAAGATATTTTTTCTAATTAATTTCCTTTCAATGTGCACAAATCTGTGCACTGAGCCACTAGTTACTAATGATAGCCAAGATGAGGAAGCAACCTATGTACTCATCAATAGATGAATGAATAAAAAAAATGTGATATACATACAATGGCATATTATGCAGCTATAAAAAAGAATAAAACCCCAAAACACCAATCAGGAATAATATATGCACTCCTATATTTATAACAGTGTTGTTTACAATAGCTAAGATCTGGAAACTACCCAAGTGCCCATCAGTAGACGAATGGATAAAAAAGCCGGGGTACATTTACACAATGGAATACTATGCAGCGATAAAAAAGAAAGATCTACTACCCTTTGAGACAGCATGGAGGGACCTTTAGATTGTTATGCTGAGTGAAATAAGCCAGTCATAGAAAGACAAATATCACATGATTTCATTTATCTGTATAATCTATTGAACAAAATAAACTGACGAATAAAATACAGTAAAAAACGTGGAAGTATGGAAGAGACTGACAAATTTCAGATGGAAGTGGGGCAGGGGATTGGGAAGAGGTTAACCAAAGAATTTATATGCATATGTGCATAACTCATGGACTCAGGCAATAGTGCAGTGAAGACCTGAGGTGGGGTGGAAGCCAGGTGGAGGGGGGTAATTGGGTAAAGTGGGAGACATCTGTAATATTCTCAACAATACTTTTCTTTTTTTTTAAAGTAGGAAGTTTGTACAGAAATCAGTCAAGGGGTAGTTTTTAACGGCATGATGAGATCTTTACATTGTTTTTAAAATTGAATTTATTGGGGTGACATTGCTTAATTAAATGATACAGATTTCAGGTATACAATTCTCTAATACATCATCTGTATAGTGTGTTGTGTTTGTTAACCACCCCAAGTCAAGTCTTCTCCCATCAACATTTATCTCTCCTTGACCCTCTACTACCTCTCCCACACACCCTATGCAGTATCTTTCGTGATTTTAGGGATCTTGCTTTAGAAGCACAATAACTCTACATGCTCTGATGATTGGAAGATTAGAGTTATTAGAAGTTACACACATATATATGTGTGTGCATATGCATATATGTATATATGTATTATATATATTATATACATAAAATCTGGCCATGTTCTCTGCAGCGGTGCTGGCGAGCAGTGCAGCCGGGCACCAAGACCATTTGTGCCAGGCCCAGGCCAAGGCAGCTCAGGCCGGTGCTGCGCCCGAGTCCGCGCAGCTCATCAGGCCTGTGGGAGAGTTGGAGAACTGGTTTAATTTAAAAAAATTAATATATTTAATATTTTTAATAAAGTACATTTCGTTGGTGGAAGATTTTAACAGTGATTAAGAGGTTCTGATATTTGATATAGTCTGTGAAAGACAAAGTATTTGAGATTGTTAAAGGAAATATTTAAAACATAGTAAAATATTTTTATTTTGTCTTAAAACTGTGTTAAATAAGTAAAATAACCAGCTGAAAATTGCATGTTTTAATGTGTTATTTCATTCTTATGCTGTTTTAAACACATAACATTAAGCGCACTTTATACATTAAAGGGATATATATGAAAAACCTAAATGAAAAACCTGTATAACCTTTAACTCTGTCCTCCAGAAAGCAGAGAGAACCTCCATATTTCTATAATAAATGAATGAATACTCCGAAAACCTGAAATTGTATAATGTTTTTCATAACTAGATTAATAGATAATGGATAATAGTACAAACATCATGTACAATAACTTATTTTAAGTTATTAAAATAGATTTTAGCATTGCTTAACATCCAACCATAAAGTAATGACCACTATTGAAATCGTGTTTAGAATACAGTTTCAGTTTATTTCACAGATACACAGAGAATCATTTTAACTCATTGCAAATGAAATACTAATGTAAATATTATTTTGTTCTTTGTTTTATTTCATTGAACATAAATTATTGTTAATAACCTAGGGAATTTCAGTTTTCTAAACAAATTTTGTTAATCACTCTGGACATTTTATGTTTTTAATTAATTAGTATATCCTATGAAAATGTACAGTAATATAAAGTTCTTTTTTTCTAGTAGCCATTACAGTAGGTCAAGTTCCTTTACCACCCACTTCATTCATGCAGTTTCTGTATAATTGTCAAGAGCATGTATCTATTCTCCAGTGTGAGGGCAAGAAGGGAAAAACACAGTCTGATGTGAAGAATAAGAAGTGCAATATAACTCTAGAACTGCTGCCCTGTCCAGGTGGCTCAGTTGGTTGGAGTGTCCTCTCATGTGCCAGATGGTCACAGGTTCAATTCTTGGTCAGGGCACACACCTAGGTTGAGGATTTCATGCCTAGTCAGGGCACATATGGAAGGCAACCAATTGATGTATCTCTTTCACATGGGTCTCTCTCTCTCTCTCTCTCTCTCTCTCTCTTCCTTCACCCCTCTCTAAAATCAATTAAAATAATTAAAATAATTTAAAATCTAGAACTGCTGATCCTGCTGATCCTTGGGACAGAATGATCAGAACTAACAGATCCAAAAAGTTCTTTACATAAAATAATTCCTTATCTGATACTCAGCTTAGGCCAAAGGAAGAAATACAGGTGAATTTTGTGAAGATGAACATATTAGAATAAAATAAAATAAAGAAAGTTCTAAAGAAAGTTCTTTTTCTTCTTCATTGATAAAACTCCTTTATATTTCTTTTTATTTTTTTGTTAATCCTCACTGAGGATATTTTCCCATTGATTTTTAGAGAGAGTGGAAGGAGGGGGAGAGACAGAGAGAAACAACTATGTGAGAGAGACACATCAGTTCGTTGCCTCCCACACTCACCTCAGAGACCATGGCCAGGGATGGAGCCTGCAACAAAAGTATGTGCCCATGACCAGAATCGAACCCTGGATCTTTCGGTCCAGGGGCTGACATTCTATCCACTGAGCCAAATCAGCTAGTGCCAAAGGCTCCTTTTTATATCAGTCTTGCAGGGGACATACATGCATTCCTTCAATAATTTTTTATTGAATGTAGTGGGTTGATGTTGGTTAATAAAATACAGGTCTCAGATATACAGTTCTACAATACATCTGCTACACTAGTATATTGCATTGTGCGTTTACCATCCCAGGTCAAGTCTCCTTCCATCTCATTTATCCTCCCTTTATCCTCTCCTACCCCCTCCACCCTGATCCTCTGGTAATCACCATACTGTTGTCTGTGTCCATGAGCCTTTCCTTTTTTTATTTGCTTAATCGCTCATTCTCCTCATCCAGCCCCCAACTCTACCCCCTCTGACAGCTGTTTGTTCTGTGTACATGAGTCTGTTTCCACTTAGCTGGTTTATTTTGTTCACTAGATTCCATATGTACTGGTAAGTGAAATCATGTGGTACTTGCCTTTCTCTGATTGGCTTGTTTCACTTAGCATAATACTCTCCAGGTCCTATTGTTGTTGCAAAAGGTAATATTATCTTCTATTGTGTGTGTATGTGTCTGAGTAGTATTACATTGTGTAAATGTACCACAGCTGTTTTATCTACTCACCTACTGATGGGAACTTGGGCTGCTTCCAAATCTCGGCTATTTGTAAACATTGCTCCAATGAAAGTTTTTGAATGGCATCCTGCAAATGAGCATTGTAAATAGCAAAGTAGAAATAATGGTGAACAAGTCAGGCAAAGGCTTTGCATCTATAAACCTTTGAGTTAGGGCAAGAAAATTTAAATTTATATTATTATTTATTTACTACTTATTACTTCTAAGTGTTATGATGTAAAATTTACAGTATGATGCCAGTACATAGGAAGAAGACAAAAAACAAACAAACAAACAAAAAAACAACACCTAACTTAAACCACTAAAACTCCCTTGTGACTGAGAAAGTTTATTAAACTCATTGTGTTGAAAAATGGAGCTTTAAGGAGGATAAATTTAATTGGCAAGGAGGGAGATGAGACTATGCCCATATTTTTTGGGAGATACTCATGAATAGAGAGAGTGGTATAAAAAGACCCTCTTTGCAAAACAGTAGAGTAAACCTATTACTATTCCTAAATTTGAAGAGATTAAGATTGGTAATCACTGTATCTTACACTCAATTCAGACACAAAGATAGATAAAGATATAGGCAGAATTGTACTGGTGAGACTATAGGACACTTGTCAAAGTACCTGAACTTGAGCTCTCAACATCTCTAAATAAAACTTTTTGGGTGAACATGCTTTCACCCAGAACGTAACTTAGTGCCTAGTGCTTTTCTCAGGGCACCTTTAACAGCCTTATTCCTTAAACTGTAGATCAGTGGGTTTAACATGGGGATGACAACTGTGTAAAAAACAGAAGCCACTTTGTCCGTGTCCAAGGAGTAACTGGAGTTGGGTCTGAAATACATGAACAAGAGCGTACCAAAAAATATCCCCACAGCGGTTAGGTGGGAGGCACAGGTAGAGAAGGCTTTGTGTCTGCCCTCTGCTGAGTTCATTCTAAGGATGGTGGTTATGATGTAGCTGTAGGAGAGGAGGACAGTGATGATGCTGGACCCCACAACACAGCTACAGGAAATGGTCGTGGCTATATCAATGATGGTTCTATTCAAGGAGGAGAGAGCTAATAAAGGTGCGATGTCACAGAAGAAGTGATTGATGACATTGGAATTACACAATGATAATGGAAAAGTGCAAGAGGTGAAGATGGTTACATCCATCAAACCTGCAATGTAGGCAGTGGCCGCGAGCCGGAGGCACACTCTCCTGGACATGGCACTTGTATAAAGAAGTGGATTACAGATGGCTACGTAACGGTCATATGCCATGACAGACAGCATGACACATTCCACAGCTGCAAAGAACCCAAAAAGAAACATCTGAAGAACGCATAAATTGTATGGAATCCTTTTTTGCTCAGATAAGAAATCAACCAGCATCTTGGGAGCAATAGTGGAGGAGTAGCAGACATCACAGAAAGACAGGTTGCTCAGGAAATAATACATGGGCGTGTGAAGGCTGGGGTCCATGTTGATCAGCAGGATCATCCCTAGATTGGCGATCACGGTGATGCCATAAACCAGCAGGAAGAGCACAAAGAGCCCCTGCTGCACATCCTGTCTGTCAGAAAGTCCTAGGAGTATGAAGTCAGCAAACACAGTGCAGTTCTCAGCAGCCATCACTCAGGTCTGGAAACCCCTGGTGTTAAAGAAGGAAGTGGAAGTGGGGTTGACATCATATTACTATTTTTCAGTAACTAGAAGAAGAGATAAACATTGCTAAGTGTGCTTTAGGTAAAATGACTCTCCTTGAAACATACCCAATTTATTACAAATTGTGGAAGTGATTATGCTAATAATATTGACTACATTTATATTGCACTTGATAGAGTTTGCAGTGTAGTTTAATTAAAAATCAATCATGCTATTTTCATACCAACCTATGTAGTACTTATGATACTTATGATAATTTTTACTACTTCTATCTTATATTAAGAACTTGATGTCCTCAATGTTCTGTATAGGTAATAGCTCTTAAAAGATAACTCATATTTTCTGACAAGATTGTTTTTCTTTTTAGTGTTGTAGAACTATTCTATTCTTAATAGAGAAGTGTAATTAGTGAGAGGTTCAGGTAATGAATGCATTTCTTTGTTATTTCTTCCTTCATCAATCCATTTGTGAAACAGGCAGAGTGATTATGGGTTCCTACATATAACATTCCCCCAATACCCCATCAGCCCCTCAGGTCCTATCCAGCCTTAACAAACAAGGGATAGAAATGGTCTGTGATCCAGGACCCAGTGGAGCAGTGAGGGTGGTGCTTGCTGGAATAGTTTTGGAGGATCCCGGAGAACGTTATGTTAGGGTTCACAGTCAGGAATATGCCAGCACTAATCATGCCTCTTCTGACAGCAGCTGTTGCTCAGGGGAAGTGATGGAAAGCTTTTGGGATACTATTGCACAGGTGACCTAGAAGAAAGAAAGAGAGTAGGTCTACCATGTGAACACTTCAACTCTAATTTACTGGAGTCCACATAATCTATTATTCACCAACAGATCAGATTTCTAAGACATTTAAAAATACTCACCGGTGCACAATCCCATTATTCTAGAAAGATTCATATCGAAGCTGTACCCTCACACCAATTCCCTAGAAATTATAATTTTGTTTTTTTGTTTTCATTGACTCTTATTTCATGTGAAGATCTCCAAATCCGTCCTCCCTTCAGTGGTGTTGGTGGTTTTGGAGAGGCCAATGGAATTCTACGTTCCACTGCCATATTTTACCCAATCAGTCACATTGTATATAATATCATGTGTGACCTCCTTAATTCTGTGGGAATATAAAGTGGAGTTGAGGGTAGATAAATGTGAGAAAAAGAACATATGAATATGGATCTAGTGATCAATGTGCAGGATTCCAAACCCTTGGTAAAATTCTCTAGACATGTCATCAAAAATATTTTCCATGTAAAAACGAATCTATTTTTTAAATGTACAAAAATAGAGGTTAAAATTTTAAAATAATTAAAAGTGAGCTACTACCTCCCAATCTATGCTGACATTTTATAGTGATTATATCTATGTGCATTTGTTTAAATAAATAAAATATATCTGTCTCTACATGGTTTTCCTGATATCACTGGTGTCCTTAAGCCTAATACTAAATGAACAATTGTCTATATAAAGTCTTTCTTCCAGAAAATGGTTGTCTGATCCTGAGAGATGGCCATCTATATATATAATCTATATATATAAAAAGAGGTAATATGCAAATTAGGCTGGGATGCCATAATAGGTCACTACTGGACAGGAGGAGTTGTGTGTGCAGGTGAGGCCCAGACAGAGACGAGTGGGGGGCGTGGGGCCTTCCTGAGCTGGCAAGGCAACTCCAGTGGCCCGGAGCAAACACAGGCAGGGAGACAGGGGGAGCCTGGGGTGGAAGTCAGATGCGGGTCCTGGCCAACTGAGGTGCCGGTCTGGCCTGCGGGGTCCCTCCTTTCGAGATTTCAATCGCAGGATGGGCCTCTAGTTATCATATAAATGCATGACAATGCTACCAAGGAAACCAGGTTTAGTTAAGGCTCCCTGTTGCATGAAACAGGAAAAGAGCACTGTAATTTGCCCAAAATACCTCTGTACTATAAGCAATATTTTAACAACATAAAAAATAATAATTTAACTGAACATTCTGTGAATTTAGTATGCTAATTTCAAAAGCATATCTTGAAGCCATATTGTGTAAAGTAAACTGCTAAAGATTTAAGATAAAAAATGGATTCCTGTAGTTGTCTACAATCTGATAGTAGATAGCCCTTGCTTTTATAAAACCACTTAAATTTATACATACATATATATATATATTTATACTTTTTGAAGTCATATACTTATTCTTTTCTGTATGCCCTACACTATTATCTACTATTGGATTTTATACATTTCCTTTGTGTTAATAAATTGATAAGCAAGTAGTGTTTTAGAGTGCATATACTAACTACATATTTTCTCTGCATTAAACATGCTTTTATATAACTCATTTTGAATTTGGTCAACTAATTTACTGAAATAATTTCAATGAATTAGCATTGCCGGGGCAAAGCATATTCAAAATTTATATTTTGATTAAAAACTATCTTTCCCCCTAATTGTAGATATTACTGATCAATCTGTCTCCCAGTGTTCAGTTATGAGAGTTAAAACTGTACAACACTGTTCAAAACTGAAAAACATTAGATGTCAGTGTTTTTATTCGTTGACAGTGTGATATTGCAGATAAATTATTCTGTCACTGTTTAGCACAATCATCATAAATGCTGAATCCTGTGATCATCACTTGTATTATTTTATTTTCCTTTTTCCAATTTTCTTGGATTATAGTCTCTCTGTTACTGGTTTCTAAGAGCTTGGTTAAGATTAAAGATGTTAACCATTTCTCATGCCCTATTTTTGTTATTATTTTACTGTAGCGTTTTACTTTTTGGTTGAACGGAAGTTGTGTATTAAATATAATCATGTTCAGCCCTGACCGGTTTGGCTCAGTGGATAGAGCGTCGGCCTAGGGACTAAAGGGTCCCAGGTTCGATTCCGGTCAAGGGCATGTACCTTGGTTGCGGGCACATCCCCAGTGGGGGGTGTGCAGGAGGCAGCTGATCGATGTTTCTCTCTCATCGATGTTTCTAACTCTCTATTCCTCTCCCTTCCTCTCTGTAAAAAATCAATAAAATATATTTAAAAAATATATAATCATGTTCAATTTTTTTAAAAGGCAAATGAATTTTCAGAATAAACACATCCCTGCACTAAACTCTGAACTAAAAAAAAGAACATAAGCATTTCAGAGACGGTCTGCAGTGGTCAACAAACTCATTAGTCAACAGAGCCAAATATCAACAGTACAACGACTGAAATTTCTTTAGAGAGCCAAATTTTTTAAACTTAAACTCTATGGGTAAGTACATTGTTATTAACTTAATTAGGGTACTCCTAAGGCTTAGGAAGAGCCACACTCAAGGGGCAAAGAGCCGCATGTGGCTAGCGAGCCACAGTTTGCCGACCACTGGTCTAACGCTTTAACATTAATAGATGTCCAATGTGATAGATTTTCACTAACGAAAAAAAGTCTAGTTTTATCACTGACAACGGTACTGCATATGTTAGTAAATGACAAAAATTATCTTTTTTTTCTTTTATTATTTTATGTTTATTGTTGACACTATTGCAGATGTCTCCATCCCTCTTGCCCCCTTTGCTCACCTAAATGAAACTTTTTATGCTTCTGTTTTGGTGTGTGGCATCATAGTGTTTAATGAAACTGAAACATGTTTTGCAGGATTCTATCACTTACCTTCCCTGGTTTGTGGAAGCACTAAGAACCCATTTGTATGACTGATCTTTGCCAAAAGGACATATTCCCTTTCAAACCAAAGAGATGTGATAAAAAGAAGTATAAACAAAATAAAATGTGGAAATTGACATATCTTTTTATTTTAAGCTGCCTGTTCCATTTAAATGAAAATAGGTACAGGAAAAATAAATGTTCTTGAGATACATAGGATTCTGTCTTGTTTCTATGAAAATTATTATATTTATGTGTGTCTATTGATATATGAAAATTTGAATTTGGGCAGTGGTCTAATTTTTATTTGTTTAGACAAAAACTATGGCCTGGATACTTTTAATGTGTTATCTCTATTATTTTCAAAACACAGAGCAAGTCTTAAATTTATGCATACAGCGATATCTCTTGTATAGTGATAAAAGGTAATGGTTTACTTATGAACCTTTATTAAAATATAAATAAAATATTTAACTTTCTTATAATAATGATAAATGTGGTCAGAGGAATTCACACAGGTCTAACAAAGAAATATCATTGTTTGGCCATTAGAAGGAAGAATTTATTTAACTGAGTAAGCAGATATGAAATGATTCATTAACCAAATTCCCAAACCTGGATTCTTCATGTTTCCAAAAGTAAGGTTTTTCTTTGCCCTACATTCTTTAAATTAAGCCATTTAGAAACCTACCTGAAACGAGCAAGTCTTTCTGTCTTTATCTCTGGTACTTCAACAATAGGCAGATTGCATTTTATTTCTACCTCGTGACTGTTGGGACAAATCTCTAAAGCCTCTGCCTCCACTCCTCTGTGTTGTGAGAATATGATTAATTAGATTCCACTTCTGTGTTTTCCCCTGTGAATGCTGCAACAACTTTAGCAAAGGCTCAACTTTAATCCTTCACTCCTTTGACTAAATTGGTCAGTGTCCGACATTTACCAGACTTTATTTGAATGCTGTGCTTCATGGCTACCATGGGTCTACATTCTCCTCCAGGGAAACCAGATGTCTGATGAACTTAGATTTTCATCTGCTTTTCATTGTTTATCCTGTTTCTTCCACTTCTGAAACACCTCCTTCACTTCTCACTTAGAAATATAGCCAGAACCGGTTTGGATCAATGGATAGAGCGTCGGCCTGTGGACTCAAGGGTCCCGGGTTTGATTCTGGTCAAGGGCATGTACCTTGGTTGCGGGCACATCCCCAGTGGGGAGTGTGCAGGAGGCAGCTGATCGATGTTTCTGCTCTCTATCCCTCTCCCTTCCTCTCTGTAAAAAATCAATAAAATATATTAAAAAAAACTAGAAAAAAAAGTAATATGGTCGTCTCACATATTACTACATTAGTTATTGTCTGATTCCTTCCCACAAGTACACATCAACTGCCCTCATTGAAAGGATTTTTTTGACTGTGTAAGGGTGGCAAACTTTTTCCTTCTCCTCTTCTGTTATTTTGTTGTTGTTGTTGTTGTGGGTTTTTTTTTGTTTTTTTTGTGTTTTTTTTTTGACTGGCCTAATAGGAAATTGGCATCACACAAATTAACAGGAGAAAGACAAATAGAATTTTGCATGGAGAGGGGACCCATACCAAATGTGAGACTCAAAGAGGTGACCAAAAGACACAGATTATGTACCTTTAACACAAGTACACAACAAATATGTGAAAAATTGAGGAATTGACAAGACAAAAGGGTTTAAGACAGGAAGACTGAAGAAGTAACAAGTTTTGTTTATACAACCTTCCTAGATCTACATTCCCTATCTCTGGTGTTAAGAAAGCAAATATATATTGTTGCAAATTGAATACCAATGTGAGACCTTTTGTCCAGTGACATTAGAGAATGCCCTGCTCCTTTACCCCCAACCTTCATTTACACAGCTTCTTAGAGTTGTCAATAGAACCATATCTGTTCATCAGAATGAGGGAAAGAAGGGAAATCCACAGGCTGATGGGAAGCCTCTGAAGTGCAATGTAAATCTAGAGCTGCTGATCCTGGGGATGTCTGCTGATACAATTGGGGCAGAGTGAGGAGAAATAGAGGATCTGATAAGTTCTCTACATCAAATGATCCCTGCTCCTGATACTTACTCCGCTGAGGCCAAATGAAGCAGTGCAGATGAATCTCTGTCAGATGACATACTAGTATCAAATAAAACAAATTGAGATTTAAAAAAATTACAAAAACTCTAAAATAAAAATGAATTTTTGGGGGATGAATATCCCAAGGCTCAATTTTGTAGGGGACAGTTATTCATTTATTCAATAAATGTTTTAAAATGTCATATGCGAGATAGCAAAGTAGAAATATTGTGAACAGGCAGAAAAGGGACTTGCATTTATGGACTATGAGTTGGAGAAGCAGCTTTTTAAATTTTCTTATTCATTTTTTACTACTTATATATTTCTGTGATGATGGAATATTTATAAGCTAATCCTGGTACATAGGAAGGATACAAACATACCTCTTATTATCCACTAATACTGTATTCTACCTGAGCAAATTTATTAAACTCATTACCAAAATTGAATCATAATAAGAATAATTTGAATTGACATTGGTGGAGAGGTTATGATATTCACTGGGGCATACCCATGAACAGAGAAAAGGTGTATAAAAAGAACTTTTTGAAAATGAATTTATTAATATTCTCTCTAGTTTGGAAAGCAGATTAAGGTCAATAATGACTACTCTGTACATTTTATTTAGGCATAATAATAATTAATGAGTACTCCAAAAACCTGAAATTGTATAATGTTTTCCATAATTGGTTAACAGCTAATCAATAATAGTATAAACCTCATGTATAATTACCTTAAGTTATTAAAATAGATTTTAGCATCTCTTAACATCCAACCACTAAGTAATGACTACTATTAAAATTGTGTTCAGAATACAGTTTCAGTTTATTTCACAGATACACAGAAAACCAATTTAAGTCATTGCAAATATAATAGCAGTGTAAATAATATTTGTTCTTTGTTTTATTTCATTGAACATAAATTTTTGTTAATAACTCTGGGCATTTCATTTCTTTTTTAAAAAATTAATTAGCATAATTCCATGAACATGTAAAGGGAGATAAAATTCTCTTTTCTAGTAGCCATTAGAGATGGTCAAGGTCCCATATCCCCAACTTCATTCATGTAGTTTCTGTATAGGTTTCAAGAACATGAATCTGTTCTCCAAAGTGAGGACTAGAAGGAAAAGCCACAGTCTGATGTCAAGACTATGAAGTGCAATATAATCTAGAGTTTCTTCCTTGACTGGAGTGGCTCAGTTGGTTGGAACATAGTCCTGTGCACCAGAAGTTTGCAGGTTCAATTTCCCGTCAGGGCACACACCTACGTGGTGGGTTCCTCCTTGGTCAGAGTGCCTATGGGAGGCAACCAATGGATGTATCTCTCTCACATCGATGTTCCTTTCTCTTTCTCTCTCCCCGTCTTTAAAATCAATTAAAAATTAAAAAAATTTAATCTAGAACTGCTGATCCTGCTGATCCCTGTGACAGAATGTTTAGAAATGAAAGATCCAAGAAATTCTCTACATCAAATGATCCTGGTCTCTGACACTTACATAGCTTAGGCCACAAGAAAAAGTACAGGTGGATTTTGTGTAAGATGAACATACAAAAATAAAATAAAACAAAGTTTTTTTTCTTCTTCATTGATAAAGGCTTCTTTTTATATCAGTCTTGCAGGGGAACACACATTCATTCAATCAATAATTTTTAATTGCATTTATTAGGTTGACATTGGTTAATAAAATACAGGTTTCAGATATACAATTCTATAAAACATCATCTGTATATTGTATTGTGTGCTTACCACCCCAAGTCAAGTCTCTTTCCATCACCATTTATCTCCCCTTTACCTTCTCCTCCCGCCCTCTACCCCCCTTCCCTCTGGTAATCACAGCACTGTTGTCTGTGTCCAGGAGCCTTTCTTTTTTTTCTTTTGCTTAATCCCTCACCCTTGTGATCTAGCCTCCAACTTTCTCCCCTCTGACAGCTGCCAGTCTTCTCTGTATCCATGAGTCTGTGTCCGTTAGTTTATTTTGTTCACTAGATTCCACATATAAGTGAAACCATATGGTACTTGCCTTTCTTTGATTGGCTTTATTTCACATAGCATAATAATCTTCAGGTCCATCTATGCTGTTGGAGAAGGTAAGATTGCTTTTTTTTGTGGCTGAGTAGTATTACATTGTGTAAATGTACCACCACTTTTTTATCTACTGATGGGCACTTGGGCTGCTTCCAAGTCTTGGCTATTGTAAATATTGCTGCTATGAATGTTTTTGAATGGTATCCTGAAAGTGAGCATTGTAAATAGAAAAGTAGAAATAATGGTGAACAAGACATGAAAAGGCCTTGTATTTATGGAACTTAGAGTTAGGCAGGAGGATTTAAATTTATTCTTATTATTTACTACTTATTACTTCTAGGTGTTATGATGTAAAACTTATAGTATGATGCTAGTACATAGGAAGAAGCCAAAAATGAGCTAAATTAAGCCGCCAAAACTCCCTTCTGGTTAAGCAAGTTTATTAAACTCATTTTTTTAAAATGGAACTTTAAGGAGGATAAATTAATTGAGATGGGGGGGAGATGTGACTATGCCTGTATCTCTCTGGGACATACCCAGGAATAGAGAAAGCGGTATAAAAAGACCCTCTTTGCAAAACAATATAATGAAATTATTGCTACTCTTCCTTAGTTTGAAAAGATTAAGATTAAGAGTGTTTCCTATACTTAACTTAAGCACAAAGATAGATAAAGAAATATCCAGAATTGTACTGGTGAGACTACAGGACACTTGTCAAAGTACCTGAACTTGAGCTCTCAACATCTCTAAATAAAAATTCTTTGAGTTAACATGCTTTCACCCAGAACATAACTTAGTGCCTAGTGCTTTTCTCAGGGCACCTTTCACATCCTTATTCCTTAAGCTGTAGATCAGTGGGTTTAACATGGGGATGACAACTGTGTAAAAAACAGAAGCCACTTTGTCCGTGTCCAAGGAGTAACTGGAGTTGGGTCTGAAATACATGAACAAGAGCGTACCAAAAAATATCCCCACAGCGGTTAGGTGGGAGGCACAGGTAGAGAAGGCTTTGTGTCTGCCCTCTGCTGAGTTCATTCTAAGGATGGTGGTTATGATGTAGCTGTAGGAGAGGAGGACAGTGATGATGCTGGACCCCACAACACAGCTGCAGGAAATGGTCAACACTATTTCAATGATGGTTGTATCTGAGGAGGAGAGGGCTAGTAAGGGTGGGATGTCACAGAAGAAGTGATTGATGACATTGGAATTACACAATGATAATGGAAAAGTGCAAGAGGTGAAGATGGTCATATCCATCAAACCTGCAATGTAGGCAGTGGCCACGAGCCGGAGGCACACCCTCCTGGACATGGCACTTGTATAAAGAAGTGGATTACAGATGGCTACGTAACGGTCATATGCCATGACAGACAGCATGACACATTCCACAGCTGCAAAGAACCCGAAAATAAACATCTGAAGAAAGCACAAATTGTATGGAATCCTTTTTTGCTCAGATAAGAAATCAGCTAGCATCTTGGGAGCGACAGTGGAGGAGTAGCAGATATCACAGAAAGACAGGTTGCTCAGGAAATAATACATGGGCGTGTGGAGTCTGGGGTCCATGTTGATCAGCAGGATCATCCCTAGATTGGCGATCACGGTGATGCCATAAACCAGCAGGAAGAGCACAAAGAGCCCCTGCTGCACATCCTGTCTGTCAGAAAGTCCTAGGAGTATGAAGTCAGCAAACACAGTGCAGTTCTCAGCAGCCATCACTCAGGTCTGGAAACCCCTGGCTGTGGAGGACCGAAATGGATGTGGAGAGTTAACATCATCCATCTTAATGGTTAAGTGGCTGATTCTTTCTATTATTTAGCAATTAGAAAAAGAAGTAAACAATGCTAGGACTTCATGAGGAAATCTGACTCTTTGGAAGTATATGCAATCTAACATAAATCAGTAAATGGTAATGATAATATCTCTTACATTTCTGTAGCACTTCAAAGCAAGTTTGTGGCACACTTTTATCTTTAATCATGCTATTTCCATACTAACCTGACTAGTATTATGGTAATTTTTGTTAATCCTGTGTTATAGATTAAGAAATTGATGTTTTCATAGTGGAGACAATAGTTTGTAAATTAATTGGTTCAGTTATCCACAACTTCTGACAAGATTGTGGCTGTTTTTCAGCATTATTATACCCTTTAATAGAGAAACATAGTTAAGTGAGAGGTACAAATATGAATATATTGCTTTATTTTCCCCTCATCATTTACTTGTGGGGAGGGCAGAGATATGGTGGACTTCTGGATATAGCATTGTCCCATGTCTCAATGACCAGTAACAGAGAAGGTCTGTGATTCAGGACCCAGTGGAGCAGGGAGGGTGGTTGCTGGAGAAGATGCTGGCAGGGTCTCCATGAGTGATCCTTAGAGTGGTATGTGCCAGGGCTAACCTTGCTCCCTCGACAGCTTCTGTTCAGCAGAGATTGTAATGAATGTTTGGGACTTGACCATAGACATGCTGGGAGCAAGGGTGACAGAGACATAAGAAAGGCCTGATGTATTTCTATGTGAGTTACTTTCCTCTAATCAACTCAAGTCCACATGATCTATTCACCAACAGAACAGATGTGTCAGACACATGATAACAGTCCTTATATGTCCATAGTCTGATAACCTCAGAGAGAAATCATGTCTGAACTGTGCCACATTTCTCTGAAAAATTAAAATATTTCTTATGGTTTCTTTCATCCCTAATTTCTTGAATATCTATGAAATATGCCTCTCATTGCTTTAAAAGAATTGGTCATGGGGAGGCTAATTGAATTCTACATCCTACGGTTATATTTTTGTCCAATCAATTATGTTATATATAATGTCACACATGACCACTCCTGTTCTGTGAAAATATAATGAAACTGGAGTTGAAGGTAGAAGAACAAAACAGGAAAATCTGAATAATGATCACATTCAGTTCTCCAAACCCTTGGTGTAAACTCCTTTCGATATCTGCCCCTGGTTGAAAGGACATGGGACAATGTTATATCCAGAAGTCCACCATATCTCTGCCTACCCCACAAATAAATGATAAGGGGAAAATAAAGCAATATATTCATTATTTGTACTCTCACTTAACTATGTTTCTCTACTAAAGGATATAATAATACTGAAAAACAGCAGCAATCTTGTCAGAAATTGTGGATAACTGAACCAACTTGTCAGAAGTTGTGGATAACGGCACACATCTTTTTTAAAAAAATGCTTTCCTTAAAAAAAAAAAGAAAATATTTTTTAAAATATAAAAAGTACAGCTAAGAGATTAAAACTAAAAAAACTCCTGCCACCTCCTTAATCCATACTTGCATTTCATTGTATTCCCTGCCATTTGTGAACATGCCTTTAAAATAGACTGATAAATCCATCAGAATAAAAGTAATCAAATTAAAAGTCCGTGTAATATTTCACACCCTCTTTAGGTTTTATGCCATGATTTCAGTCAATAAAGATAAAAAACGAAAGAAATATAAAATATAGATTAGAAAAACAACAAGAAAAGGCAGCACCTGTCTCAGAACACCAGCTTCTCTGTCCCATCTGGTCTGCGTGCAGGAGGGCTCAGCGCTGTCTCCTCGCTGACCTGGGTTATATCACCATCTCGGTGTCTCGTTCCTGGGTGTTGAGCACGTCGTCTCTCAGGAATGAGTGCGGATATAATTATAGGTTTTATCATCTGTTATTTCCTACAGGCTGCGTGACTGAGAAAGAAATACAGCCCTTTAAAAAAAAGTATGTTAGTGGTTTAAAAAGCCACCTAAATAATTTTCACCAGGTAAACGCAAGGAAGTGCTGTATGTGTGGGACCCAAGAGCTTAGCTGCCAGTCTCTGCTTCTCTGGAGCATATTTGGAGGAGGCGGGGTCATCCTTGGCCCCCTTCTGATTCCCTTCCATACTTTCTTAGCCCTCAGGTGCTCCCTCTCCAGGGATGGCAATTTCCTCAGGCTACTCTTCCTTTAGGCAGGATCTGCTTTACCTTTATAAACATGGAAGCCCTCTGGACATGTAGTCTAACTCCCAGTCCCCATTAGATTTGGAGCCTGGGTAGTAGCAATATATTCCTGAAAATTGGATAATTTCAGTTCCTTCCCAATGGGTTTGTGTTCTAATAGAAAGACTTTCTTTAACTGTGGGTGAGGGGGAAGAGTTAAGGTAGAATTTAAGGCCTCAGAGACAAACAAGTGAGAAAAATATCCTGTACTTACATGGTTTTCCTGATATCACTGGTGCCCTGAAATGTAATACTGCATAGATGACTGTCTACTTATAATCTTCTTCTTCCAGATAATGGTTGCCTGCCCCTGAGACATGGACCATTATCACTTAAGTTCAGTGCATGACAATGCTACCAAGGACAACCAGGTTTTATAAGGCTTTCTCTTGCAGGAAATAGGAAAAGTAGGGACTGTGGGTTTGATAACACATCTCATATATGAGTAAGGTAGTACCTTCTGGTAATAAAAATTAATCACTTAATGAAATATTCTATGGAAGTTGCATGCTTTATTAATTTTACAAGAATATTTTGAAAAGGTATGTATATGAAACTATTAGTTAAAAATTAATCATGAAATCCTGCAGTTGTCTACGATATTATAGTAAACTAGAGGCCCAGTGCATGAATTCATGCCCGGGTGGGTTCAGGCCAGTCTGCCCCACTGGGGGCCCATCGGGCCAGGCCGGTGCAGGGGAGGGGCTGTGGGCGGTTGGCCAGCCAGCCCCGCCCTCAATCAGGGGTGTTGGGGGCTAATTGGGGGCCAAGCTGGCTGGGGGGTTGGGGGGAGGGCGATCAGGGCCCAGATCAGGCTGGTTGGCTGCCTCAGTGTGCATCATAGTCACCAGTTGTTCTGGTCATTCTGGTCGTTCTGCTGTTCTGGTAGCTGGGCTTTTATATATATAGCTAGTCTTTGTTTTTAGAAAACCTTTTAAAGTTTGGTATATATTTTTGGTATATATATATATATATATATATATATATATATATATATATTTTTTAAGTAAATTTTTGAAAATTAAAATGTTCCCACATCCAAACCCTAAGCAAAACCCAGAAAACCACAAGCCTTTCAGAGACTGTCTGTGGGCCCTAACACAAATCAATGCCAATATGACACAGTTTTGTGTGTTTTTATAAAGTATACAGAATTAAAATCATTCTGTTTTCAACCTGTCATAGCTGTATTCTTTTATTCAATATTATGTTTATGAGATTCCTCCAGGCTGTTGCATGGGATGCACACTACACAGTTTCCTGGCCAAACAGAGTCTTGGGGGACAGGAAAGTGGGGAGGCTGAAATTTGGGTTATGCTTTGCTTGCTAAGCCCTGTTAAAAATCAGGGTCCTTTCTCATCTTTGTTATTTTTGTTCATAGCAGCACACTAAGACAGTCCATTTTCTCCAAGGTCACTATATAGCAGAAAAAGCTGGTAGAGTTGCTTCATTGAAAGTGAACACTTGGTTCTTATTGACACAACTGCTTCTTATTCTCTTAATATAGTGAATCATGTCAATATCAGAAGCCAGCATGAAGTTTTTTGCATTCAGTTTTATATATTTTTTAATATAACCAGTTGTCTCAACATCATACATTGAATAATGTATTATTATTATAAAACTGACACCATACTGAATTTTAACCATATATGATTTGATTGAATACTGTCATTATGGTATTGAATTATCTATTAATTCAAATCTCACATCATATTTTTCTTTTTAAAAATGGTCTTTAGCATTTTTGTGCATTAGTTTTAACAATAAATTTTGGAGCAGTTCAGTTGGAAAGTTTTTTAAAATATGTTTTCATTGATTTCAGAGAGAGGAAGGGAGAGGGAGAGAGAGATAGAAACATCAATGATGAGAGAGAATCATCAATCAGCTGCCTCCTGGCTAGGATCAAGCCTGAAACCCCAGGCATGTGTGCTGACTGATAATTGAACACTGACCTCCTGGTTCATGGGTCAATGCTCAACCACTGAGGCACACTGGCCAGGCTAGTTGGAATTTTTATTACAATTGTATTGGTCTTGTATTTATACTTAACTTTTGTGCAGGGCTAGCTAGTAAATATTTTGACTTTGTGGATCCTACAGTCTCTGTCAAAACTCCTGAACTCCAGTGTTGGTGCACCAAAGGAGCCATACACTATATGCGAGCAAAGTGGCCCGGTGAGGAAGATTGACATCACTGTCATCAGGGTACCTGGAAAGGGAAGCCAGATTTGAGGGGCAAGAGAGGCTTATATGGGAAGAGGAATTCAATTGTTAAACAGTTTGAAAATATTCAAGTTGGATGTAACTGTAATCCATGTGCATATGGAACTATAAGCTGGGGTCTGGGTCAGGGTTTTGGGTTGAAATATGAGTATGTACTAATCAGTGACTGAAGCCATGAATTGGATACATTTCATTGGGGACCAAATGTGAAAAAGGTCAAAGAAACCAGGATAATCCTTATACTAAGCATTCAGTGAGGATACTCAACTAGAAGAGCAATTTTTAACCCTTTCATTTCATGGCACACATAAACTAATTGCCAAAACTCTGGCACACTAAAAAATATTTTTTGCTTATCTGACAAAAAATAGATATAATTTTGATTCATTTCCAATGGACAGCTATTGTTATGTTGGCTGTTGTCTTTTTTTTTATTTGATAATCTAAGGGAAAAGAGGTCAGTGCCCCTGACCAAATAGTCAGGTATTGCATGTTTTAAACATTCTTGTGGCACATAAATGTGCCCACCGTGGCACACCAGTTGAAAATTGCTGAACTAGAAGCTTGCCAGAGTAAAGCATCTATAAAAAAGAACCAGGGAAAGGCCGTGTCTGTGATGTGGAGAAAGAAGAGTGTTTCAAGAATGAATGGGTGGTCAAGAGAAGTCAAAGGAAATGAGGACTGGGGACAGTCATGGAGATGGCCCATAAGGGGAATATTGTTCTAAGGATGTCAAGCTGAGCCTTTAGGCAAACTCTTCAGCTTTACATGAAAAATAACTAAGAAATTAGAAACAGTACAAAAAGATCTGCAGAAACATTGCTAAGTAGTAAGTATAAATCTTTTGCTAAATTTATTTTCGTAATTTGTGGAAGAGATATCAACACCACCTACAGTTAGCATGTGCTATAACTGAAGACTGAAGACTGAAGAGGCTTGGCTTCTCCACTGCAGCCAGACCGAAGGCCTGGGTCCCCGGTGCAGGAGGAAAACAGCTGCCAGCAGCCAGGGGAAGGAAGGCCTATTGCGTGAATCTTCATGCAACAGGCTTCTAGTATGCATATAAGATTTTTGTTTAATCTCTTCCCACCTCCACCCCCATCCCTGCTTCTCTCTGAGAATCAGCAGTCTGTTCCATTTCCATGCCTCTGATTCTATTTTATTCACCAGTTTATTCTGTTCATTAGATTTATTATTCATTTATTTTGATTTTTAGATTCAATTGTTGATAGGTATTTGTTGCCATTTTGTTGTTTATAATTTTGATCTTTTTCTCTTCCTTCTTATTCCTCTTCTTAAAAATACCCTTCAACATCTCATGTAATACTGGTTTGGTGTTGATGAACTCCTTTAGCTTTTTCTTGTCTGTGAAGCTCTTTATCTCACCTTCAATTCTAAATGATAGCTTTGCTGGGTAGAGTAATCTTGGTTGTAGGTCCTTGCTATTCATCACTTTGAACAGTTCTTGCCTCTCCCTTCTGGCCTACATAGTTTCTGTTGAGAAATCGGTTGACAGTCTTATGGGCATTGCCTTGTAGGTAATTAACTGCTCTTCTCTTGCTGTTTTTAAGATTCTCTCTTTGTCTTTAGCCTTGGCATTTTAATTATGATGTGTCTTGGTGTGGTTCTCTTTGGTTTTCTATTGTTCAGGACTCTGTACTTTATGGACTTATAAGCCTATTTCTTTCACTAGGTAGGGGAAGTTTTCTGTCATTGTTTCTTCAAATAGGTTTTCTTTTTCTTTTTTTTTAATATATTTTATTGATTTTTTACAGAGAGGAAGGAGAGGGATAGAGAGTTAGAAACATCGATGAGAGAGAAACATCGATCAGCTGCCTCCTGCACGCCACCCCACTGGGGATGTGCCCGCAACCAAGGTACATGCCCTTGACCGGAATCGAACCCGGGACCCTTGAGTCCGCAGGCTGACGCTCTATCCACTGAGCCAAACCGGTTCTGGCCAAATAGGTTTTCAATATCTTGCTCTCTCTCTTCTTCTGGCACCCCCATAATGTGAAAGTTGGTAGACTTGAAGTTGTCCCAGAGGCTCCTTACACTATCTTCATTTTTTATTTTTATTTTTGCTCTTCTGGTTGGGTGTTTTTTGCTTCCTCAATTTTCAAATTCTTGATTTGATTCTCAGAATCCTCTACTGTACTGTTGAATCCCTGTATATTATTCTTTATTTCAGTCAGTGTATGCTTAATTTCTGACTGGTCCATTTCCATGTGTTTGGCATTCTCATTAAGATCCTTAAAAGTCTCACTAAGTCCCTTGGAGGTTTCTAGAAGATTCTTGAGTAACCTTATAACTGTGGTTTTGAACTCTATATCCAGTAGTTTTCTTTCTTCCATTTCTTTCATTGTGACATGTTTCTTTGTCTCTGCATTTTGACTGCTTCCCTGTGTTTCTATATATTGTGTAGAGCTGGTATGTCTCCTTGAGTTGGTAGACTGGCCTTGTTTAGTAGGTTCCCTATAGGGCCCAGTGGCTTAGCATCCCGAATCATCTGAGCTGGGAGCTCTAGGTGCACCCTTGTGTGGGCTATGTGCACAGTCTTGTTGCAGTTGAGCCTTGATTGCCATTGCCATCACTGGGAGGAATTGATCTCCAGACGAATTGGCTGTGAGGACCAGCTGTGACTACAGTGGGAGAGCTGCTCTGCAATAGACACCCCTATGGAGCAGGACTTGCTTTAGTGGAGCTTTGGTGCTCACTGAGTCTGCCCCTTGAGTGAGTTGCTTATGGATGTGTAGAGTTTTAATCTGGTATGGTCTGATACTAACCCCTGGGTGCACTGGCTCTTGGGTCTCCAGGGAGGTACAAAGTCAGCCACTGCCTGGGGCCACCCAGCAGGAACTACAGAGATATCTACAAATTCCTCCTCTTTGTATTTTGTTTGGAAGTGCCCAGATGAGGCCCAGCTATGAAGTAAGGCAGGCTGGTCCTGGTGCTGTGTCTTGGGCCTTTTATTGGTAGGTTTGGGCCTCCCTGACCTAGCTGGTGGTGTAATTCATTCTGGGTCGCACAGCCTGAGAATTGGGAGATGACAGTGTGGCCCTGTCTGAGGCTGAAAGCCTGAGAACAGGAGAGCTGATGTCTGTGGGCAGCAGAAGATGGATATCCCAACTTAAGCAGAGAGTAAAAATTTAAATTTGCCTTCTTTCCGTCTTTTTGTTCTATTTAGGCCTCCAATGAATTGGATGCCCACCTTGTAGTGGTGAGGGTGGTCTTCTTTACTCAGTCTATAAATCAAAATGAAAATGTCTTAGAAAAATCTCCACAGACCCACCCGTAAATAATCTTGACATTCCTTAGTCCAGTCAAATTAACACCAAAATTACCATCATAACAAGTAAAAGCAGATCTCTTCATAAATCAACTTAATGATAAAAAAAATCATAAAAATCCTACTACTTGTAACTGAGGTCCCTGCCCCAGCAGCACCAGCGTCATCTATGAGTTTTGTACATGTATGGAATCTTAGGCCCCATCCTAGACTTACTGAATCAGAATCAATTTAACAAGATCCTCAGTTTATGTGCTCATTAAAGTTCAAGAATTACTGATATAAACCATACAGTCTTAGTTCACAGATGGAGGTGGGGGAAAGCAGTGAGGAGTTTATCCAAAACGCTTGTATGACTTCTGAGTACCTTCCCTACATGCCTCTAGCCTCAGTTCTGGGGCTCAGGACCTCTAACCCTGGTTCTTGCATGACCTTTTAGGGGAAGTATTAGAGTCTCTCTATGCATGTTTTTGATTTTTCAAGATGCTACACCTGCTCATAAACTTCTGATTTTTTTCTTGCTCTCTTGGAGTGGGAGCTTTCTTAAAGTGAAAAAGTATTGTTCCTGACTAAGTATCTAGTTGTGCTGTGTGAACAGGGAAACTGATTGGCCCTGATCGCCAGCCAGGCCTATGGACCCCACCACTGCATGAATTTTGTGCACTGGGCCTCTAGTATTATAATAACTGTATATGGTGCCAGGGGGGCACTAGACTTATTTGGGGACTTTGTAAATTATATAAATATCTAACCAGTATACTATTCACCTGACACTAATATAAAATAATACTGAGTGTCAAAAAGAACATAGCTGCACAAATTCATTATGTTTAAAAAACTAGTGACACATATGCATTTCTGCCACATTATTACCACTGAATGTAGTGAGTATTTAGGTATGTTTGTTAGTTGTCTAATTTAGTGACAAAATCATTTTTGAACTTCTCCACTGAATTTTACTGTATGAACTTTTATTTAGCAAAAAATAACATTTCTCCAAGAACATAACTCTTATTTGACCTTCTCTATAAAAAGAAATGTATTCATTCGCATCCATTCAAGATATTAATATTTTTCTCTTTTGCCAGTTATTTCTTCTCTCTCAAACATTTTTTAAAAATCTATAATAGGCAGGAAGGACAATGACAAATGAAAGGATTTCTCAATTTCTGTCTCAGCTCTTTTCACCTATAATAGCTTTAGGGTTACCCAATTTCTGCTTGGAAATTTTCTTGGAATTTTTTGTTGTTATTATACTATTCTTTTATTCTTAGATTTATATAGTTTCTAAAAGTTGTATTCTCTGAGATTCTTTGTGACTCATTAATTACTTGCTTTGCTCCTAGCCAGGGTCAATTTTCTTTCTTAGATTTATTATCAGGGTTTCATCATCTGACTGTTTTCTTCCAGAGAGAAAGTAATACTACTCTTGCCCACCTACATGGAATGAGTCAGGTTCATATAAATGTGAACAAAATTGATATTTTTTAAAGTGGGGCAAAAGCTTTAAAAACATTGCAAGCTTCACCACATTTTTATTTTTAAAGTTTTTTAAAAAACATATTTTTTTTGCTAATAATTCTTTATTGTTGGAAGTATTACATATGTTCCCCTCTTCCCCCCATTGAATGCCTCCAGCCCACCCCCGTCAAGCTTCACCACATTATTTTTAAATTTGAATGTCTCAGTTCTTGGTACTGTGTCTCAGGTTCTGGTACCGCAAGATCTGTTGCCTGCCTGTATGAAGGATTCATTAGATAAGCATGGAAGTTTGAAAATATTTTAAATAGAGAAATAGCACACACAACTAACCATTAGGATTTTCCTTATTCACTATGAATATAAATTTGTTTGCTTTGTATGATTACATAAATATCACAGGTTTATTGTAATAAACTGCAAAATTGCAGTAAAACAAAAGAACAATGATGGAATGATTTACTCTGAGATTTCCATAGTTAACATTGATGATTATATTTTTATTGATCATTTTTAATGTGTGTGTATATGTGGCATATAAAGTATGTGTTTGATACCTGTGTTTTTATAGGAAATACTTACTTATATAAACATTTATTTTCTTTTCCCTAGTTTTCCTATTCCAACTATCATCTCTAGCAAAATATATTTAAAAATTATAACATTCCCATGACTACTTCTGAGCTCTTATTTTTATATGCAAAAATTTTAATAACAATAGTTGTTTTATCGTATTATATGACAATATTTGTTATATACATAGCCTAACATTCACTAGTATCTTTATACAGACATCATTATAAAACTACATTCCTAAAGAAAGGTGCTTATATATCTAAAAAAATTTTCTCTGTAGAGTCATTGCTTGGCTAACTATATATAAAATTTTATTTAATGTTCCATTACCAACCAAGTTTTAAAAATGGCGGTGACAACTCTGAAAACGAGTGATATGGTTTCCAATATATGATACAAGAGATACTATATTACACTAGAGTCTGTTACATTGATCCTTGTGAGAAGTTCTTATTGAGAATGAACATTTCACAATAAAATTACACAACTCCCAAAACAGTGATTTGCTATTTGTAGACACATATATAACTACAGAACTGAAGACAGAAAAGTATCTCAACATTATAAGTAACTTCCAATTTGGAAATAAATAAGTTGAGTTTAAAATAAATAGCTGTTTAAATTTTAATAAAAATCTCTAAGATATCAATTCCTGTAAATGGACTAATTTTTTTAAATGTAGGGAATTACTTACCTAGCAGTTTTCTCAGTGCCATTATGACATCCTTGTTCCTTAGACTGTATATCACGGGGTTAAATAAGGGAGTCACGATAGTGTAGAAAAGAGACAGCACTTTGTCAGTTCCTGCTGAGTCTTGGGCCATGGGTCTTAAATATGTGATGATACCCGATCCAAAGAATAGTGCCACCACTATAAGATGAGATGAGCACGTGGAGAAGGCTTTGCCCCGACTCGTGGCCGATGGCAATTTAAAAATTGTGGAGATGACTTTGCCATAGGAGAGTAGTATGAACAGAAATGGAACCATGACAAACAACACTGCCACTGTGTAGACCATCATTTCATTTGCAAAGGTGTTCCCGCAGGCCAACTTGAGTATTGGGGGGATGTCACAGAAAAAGTGGTTGATGAGGTTAGAACCACAGAAAGGCAGAGAGAAAATCTGGACGGTCTGCCCTATTTGGACTGGCACTC
This sequence comes from Myotis lucifugus, assembly GCF_000147115.1. NCBI lineage: Eukaryota > Metazoa > Chordata > Mammalia > Chiroptera > Vespertilionidae > Myotis > Myotis lucifugus. Next base: position 2,130,628 of record NW_005871145.1, on the reverse strand, counting down.
CACTGACCCAGGAGCCCGCCACCAGCTGGACGCAGACCTTGTGGCTCATCACCAGAGGGTAGTGCAGAGGGTTACAAATGGCCACGTAGCGGTCGTAGGCCATCACGGCCAGAAGGAAACACTCCGTGGCTCCCAGCATAAGAACCCAGCACATTTGTGTAGCACAAGCAACTACAGATATCGTTCTTCGTTGGGTCCAAAGATTCGTGAGCATTCTAGGGAGTGTAACTGACACATAGCAGATTTCCAAGAAGGAAAAATTGCCAAGGAAAAAATACATGGGGGTCTGGAGAGCAGGGTCCAGTTTGGTAATGAGGAATATGGTGCTGTTTCCCATCAAGATAATGATATAGATGATTAAGAATAGTCCAAATAGAAACCACTGGAGATGAGGAACATCAGCAAAGTCCAAGAGAACAAATTCCATCAACTTAGTTCCATTTTCTTCTGGTGTTTTTTCTTGGTGTGTCATCTGTGGGAAGAGGAAATTTACTGTGTGCTTTTATTTTTATCTTCGTGGCTCAGTGCCTGTTCTTTAAATTGTTGGTGGATGTTGAGATTGGTTTTCATGATCACTGCAATTATTGCTAATTTAAGAATATTACTATTGATATATTCCCCACACTCTCAGTGTAGATACTATAGGTTATCGCTGTAAAATTCCTTGAAATTTCCTTTAAGATCATTGTTTGTATTTTCTGAATAGAACCCCAAATGAACCAAACTATGTCCTGCCCAGCATAGAGACTGGCAAAATTGGGAGTTGTTGAAGATAGACCCACAGCTTTGCCATATAATCTAACTTTTAATGAAGTACAGTTCTTGACAATCCAGCTCTATGTCAAAAATTGTCTTCTGTATACATTTTCAACTGCTTGTGGCAGCCCTTCATTTCCCTTCCATCACTCGATTATCTTGAACATACATGTCTTTATTGTACAGTTCATATTATTAGGTAGTTTACAAAAGAAGAGAGAATATTTTATTGTACATGGTGGTATAAAACAAATTAGTTTTTAGTAGAATACCGAGTGGGGAAATTAAGAGAGTTCTATTCTAGAAAATTTGCCTGAGGACACAGATACAGATAGAAACAGTAAAGGGGGAAACTCTGGGGAGACAGAAATGGCCTGGAATGTGCATGTGTGTGGGCAGGGGGAGAAATATGTTGCCTGTGATATTTACCCGGTGTGCCCCTCCACTATTTTTGTTGTTCCTTAAAACATAACACTTTAGGTAACCATTTCTCACTTTTTTTAGGGATAAAGATAATTGAAACTGACTAATGATGGCTACTTTGATCATTTGCACAAAGGTTTTATGATTGCAAGTCAGGGCCTAATTTTATTTTATTTTATTTTAATTTTTGTGTGTGTGTTTAATTGGACTTCAGTTTGAATCCTAATTCCTAAATCTGGGTTAAATAAAGCAAGGGTTTAAAAAGGCTCGCTTCTTTATTTATGATAATTAAGTGAAATCATATTGGTAAAATTGCCTATCAATTTTAATTATGATTCTATAATTATGAAGATGATATTATGTTCTTAAATTTTTAGTCCCCAGTGTTATATAACATATTGCCTAGCAAAAAATATACTTAATAGAGTAATTGAGTAACTTGGTGATTACTTTTCCCATTCTTTTCTTTCATCAGGGCAGGGATAAAGGAAGTGAGCGACATCCCTCGGGTACAAAATTTAAGAGGCACTCACTCATTTTCAGGGCGGGCTGATTCTGTATGATACAATCCTGAAAGTGTGTTCCTCCTTAGATATTGCATCCCAAGCATCTCTTGACTCAAGATGGGTCCCAGCCCTGCCTTTCATTTCTCTGTCCTGGTGAACCATGTTCACCAAACATAGGGAAACTATAGTGTCATGGATAAACAATATATTCCTACCAAGATGGACAGGATTTTAATTATAGCTTCCCACCTGCTAGCTGTGTGGCCTTATGCAAGTTGCTTAATTTCCTTTGGCTAACTAACGTATAAACACTTAGGGTTGTTATATGAGTTAATGCATTTAAGATATCCAAAGTAATTTGAAACAGTCCTGGCATTTATGAAAGAATGGCTAAACGCTAGCTATTATTATTGTTATTTCATACTCATTTGAATTACATTTTGCTATTACATTTTCTAAGCTGCATGAAAAAAATACCCTCTAATTTACTTTTTCTTTGTAGCACATGTTTAAAGTGAGAAAAACTAAGATCTTAAAGCAATCAATCAGGGTGTTAAAACGTCTCCATTAATTCTCTGCCAATATTTTTGCTTATGTTATTATCTCTAATCTGTGGGCCTAATGCCAGGATTACTCTCACTACCCAGCCCATAGTCTTGCAACTTGGCTACTCCCTTGATGACTTTTCTTTTACCATCACTAATGATCTGGAGGCAAGGACTGTGACTATTTTCTACCTGGGAACAATATAGGTCTTAGAAAATGCCTGATTCCCGAACTAAGTAAAGCATCAAAAACTGTTTAAGTGAAATCATCATTCTTAAAAGGGAGAAAAGGACAAATATACAATGTAATAAAATTCCAATTTTTATGTATTGCATTTATGAATGGCAGCATTTAATAAAATAATTTAATCCTTATTTGAATAAAGTGATTTCTGGTACTAAAATATATATGTAGCTTCTAACTGCACAAACCCAATTTTGGTGATGAAATCATAAATCTATTACATGAAATATGTCAGATTTGTTTATGTTTTTCTGAAAGGGGAGCAAGGTTGAAAAAGAGGAGATCTACTTTTGTGCTTTAACAAAATTATCTATATTCCTCTAATTTCTTGTAAATATTTAAGTTATTAATCAAAGAAAATAAAATTCAGTGTTTAATAATTTTATTTTAAATGCCAGTATCCATTCTTTGAATAAATTCAAATAAGTAAGAAAATGTGTACAATATTATAATTTGTTAGCTATAAAGAACTAAGCAAGCTTCACATATATTTATATAGTTGATATAAAATTTCAAATTAAACTTTGAAATTAATAAAACACCATATAAAACTTAAAAACATTTCTATTATATTAGAAGTTCTTAATTTAATTTTTTCTTTAAGATAAATATTTTTAAGATTTCCTAATGGTTGTACTTTATTCATGGATTGTTTTACTTTAAATCTCCTATTACTATATCAAGTTGAATACATAAATATTATACTTATTTGTTACATGTTGGCTCAAAATGAAGTATTTTATAATATTACCTGTACCTAGAAAATATTCTTCAATACTACAGTTTACAGTATTTCAAAGTGATTTAACATCATTACTATTTCATTGTAAAATTTAATAAAATTAGAATATGTAAGAGTTGCTTTAAAACAGACACATTTTCTACTGTGTTAAATATTAATTTTAAATTAAGAAATATTAAATAAAGCTTAATATCTTATAAAGTAGTTCATATTTACCTCTCTTATTTGGGATGTTTCTGATTTTTCTCACTATACAGGTTTTAAATATTTAAATTAATGTAGGTGAAATACTTGTTTCATCAAAGATATTCCAGTCACCTTTAAAATATTCTGTTCTTTATAAATAAAAGGTGCTGTTTAAATAAAAGTAGTCATTTCTACCCCTGGGATTTCTTCCACCTAAGACATTTAAGTTTTCAATTATACTTTCAAATTTTACTTCTAATAAAATGAGAATCTGGCATAACTCCAGGTGAGATAATGGAAAAGATGCCAAGAAAACAGGCTTCAATTCTGGGAAAGACAAATTTTTTTAAACACTTATATTGTTTTAAGATCGTGGGTTGGAATCAATTTCTTATAACAAAAATAGGCTGTTGCTTCCTATTATTTAGTAAATAGTGACTTCTAAGGGTTTATGCTTATGAAAAGAAAACATTTACAAGATAAGGAGCTCCTATACAGTGATGGCAAACCTTTTGAGCTTGGCGTGTCAGCATTTTGAAAAACCCTAACTTAACTCTGATGCCGTGTCACATATAGAAATTTTTTGATATTTGCAACCATAGTAAAACAGAGATTTATATTTTTGATATTTATTTTATATATTTAAATGCCATTTAACAAAGAAAAATCAACCAAAAAAATGAATTTGCTGTCACCTCTGACACGCGTGCCATAGGTTTGCCATCACTGTCCTATAGTCATGTGATGCTGGAAAGTGACTAAGAAAGTTTATTACAAATTATCAGGAGCCCTTTGTCATCATGGAAAACAGAGGAAGGTGGTGAGAGGCCTCAGAGGAACCAGATGGGACACAGCACAGCAAAGGGGTGAGAGCAGCCAGGGCTGAGCTACTGCAGATGCACAGCCAAGAAGCAGCTCAGCTGAAATGGAGTTCTGAGCCTGATAATGAACACAGAGTAATATCATGCATGGATAGAAGGATCTGCTGATGCCACAGAGTATAAATTCCAGAAAATGGCTCAAAAGCGAGAATTTACTTGATGAAGAGAGCTTACCAAATTGGCAAATTATGGACATACAAAATACTACTGGGACAAGTTAGCCGCCTTAGTGGGAAAAAAATAAACCTTATATTTTCTTAATACCTTATATTGTAACAAGAAAAACTCCAAATAATACACAAGCTTAAAGGTTTTAGAGAGTGAAATGATAAAATTATTCTAAGAAAAAGAGGTTTTTATAATTTTGGAGTAAGGAAAATTTAACTATAACTCAAAATTTAGAATAAAGGACACAAAAGTTGAAAAAAACCTTCCTATGTAATAATAAATAATTCTGCATGATAAAAAGAAACAAACTCCCAAAAATAAAGTCAAATAGAATTCATATGATGGAAAAATAATTACAAATGCTATCTCAAATAAAGTGCTCTTGGCTTATTCTTAAATACTGAGGAACAGTCCAAACTATAAATAGAAAAATGAACTAAACAAATAAAGAAACATTTCACAGAAAAGATAGAAAAATAACCCCTTAAACATATAGACAGATACTCACTCAACGTTATTTGTAAAATTTTATATTTTAATCTGAACAATGATTTAGTTTTAAAAAATCTGAGATATTTCCTAAGCATCCTATCTAATAATAGAGAAACATGGTAATTAGCCGTACCTCCACTACCCTTCCCATTGGCTAATCAGGGCGATATGCAAATTAACTGCCAACCAAGATGGCGGCCGGCAGCCAGGCAGCTTGAACCTAACAGGAGGCTTGCTTGCTTCAGTGACGAAGGAAGCCAATGTTCCCCACCTGCTGCTGCCAGCCTCTGAGCTTGCAGTTTGAAACATTGTTATAAATATAGAAGCTAAACAAAACCCCAGAAACCTGCTTTCAGCCAGCTGGGATCTCAGAGCTGGAGTGGAAACAGTGTTTCGATTATAGAACCCAAACAAACCAGATACCTGCTTTCAGCAGCCGAGGCCTCAGAGCTGGAGCCAAGCCTCAGAGCTAAAGCTGGCCCAGAATAAAAAAAAAAAAGAAAAAAAGGACAGGTTGGGAGCTTCAGTCACCCGCCAGCTTGAAAATGGCCCTCAGCCCCTCACCCAGACTGGCCAGGCACCCCAGTGGGGACCCCCACCCTGAAGGGGTGTGACCAGCTGCAAACAGCCATCATCCTCTCATCCAGGCTGGCCAGGCACCCCAGTGGGGACCCCCACCCTGATCCAGGACACCCTTAAGGGCAAACCAGCCGGCCCCCACCTGTGCACCAGGCCTCTATCCTATATAGTAAAAGGGTAATATGCCTCCCATCACCGGGATCAGCAGAGCCGCGAGGCCTCCTGGCACCGGGATCAGCGTGACAGGGGGCAGCGACCAAACCCCCTGATTGCCCTGCGGCTCTGTGTGTGACAGGGGGCGGGGCCACAACCTCCCTATCCGCCCTAGTTTGTTAGTGACAGGGAAAGGCGCCCCAACCACCTGATCAGCCCTGGTGTGTGCCTGATAGGGGGAGCTCCCCAACCCCCTGATCCCCTGCGGCTCTGTGTGTGACAGGATGCAGCGCCCTAACCCCCTGATTGGCCCTGCTCTGTGTGTGACAGGGTGTGGTGCCCCAACCGCCCCCCCCACCACGGGCCCTGCTCTGTGTGTGATGGGGTAGAGCCATAACCTCCCCATCGGCCCTTCCCTGAGTGTGACAGTTGCGGCGCCCCAACCCCCTGATCCGCCCTGCTCTGTGTGTGACAGGGGGCGGTGCCCCAACTCCCCTATCGGCCCTACTCTGTGCGTGACAGGGGGAGCTCCCCAACCCCCTGATGGGCCCTGCTCTGTGTGTGACAGGGGGGAGCTCCCCAACCCCCTGATCAACCCTGCTCTGTGCGTGACAGGGGGCAGTGCACCAAACCCTGATCGGCCCTGCTCTCTGCGTGACAGGGGGTGGCGCCGCAACCTCCCCATCGACCCTGCCTTGAGTGTGACAGAGGGCGATGCCCCAACCCCCCAATCGGCTCTACCCTGAGCGTGACTAGGGGTGGCATCGCAACCTCCCGATCCACCCTGCTCTGTGCATGACAGGGGGCAGCGCCCCAACTCCCCAATCGGCCCTGCTCTGAGCCCGACCAGGGGCTGCACCTAGGGATTGGGCGTGCCCTCTGCCACCCTGGAGCAGGCCTAGACCAGCAGGTCGTTATCTCCCAAGGGGTCCCAGACTGCGAGAGGGCACAGGCCGGGCTGAGGGACCCCCTGCCCCCGAGTGCACAAATTTTTGTGCACCGGGCCTCTAGTTATATATAAAAAATGAAGCAGGCACCATTGACCAATTGTGTTTATTTTTTTATTTAATCACTAAAACACACATGCATATGAAGTTATGCAGTAATATAATATTGCAACAAGTTTGTATTTGAAAAAGATTATAAACCAACTAAGTAAAAATAATCATATGGGTTATCTCTTACTGACTTAAATGACCTTAATTTTGATATTGTCATGTATTCATTTTTTCTTCTAGAGCTCTATGATGCCTCTAAAATATGAGTTTTTATAATTTATGCAAACTTTTCTTGTGCTTTCAACAGGAAGACTGGCTTGCTATGACTCACTGAATTGTAAGCAAATATGGACGTTATCTCTTTGTTTTAAATGTTGGAAAATATATATGGCTTGGTTTTCAGTAAGTTCTTACATAAGCTTGATTCATTTATCCAAAACAAATCAGTACTATTGCCACTCTGGAATATATTTTTGTTGCTAATTATTTTTTGAGGTAAAAGGCAACTCATTTTTCTGAATTAGTTTCAGGAAAAATAGAAGTGTGGCATAAAAATAATAAAGAGTATTGGATTATGGTTCATTATAAATATAGGTTACATAACATTTAGAAAAGTGACTAAAATATATGTAATGGGCAATTCTAAATATTGTCTTTTAACCTTAACTAAAAGGAAATATACAGTAAGATTATGGCTTGTTTTTCTCAATAATATACTTGACCTATGTTGTATGTAATTGTGTTTTATTAACTTTTATCACTTTCTGGTTCTCCCCTGTATGAAGCTGTCAAAATAGTTTTTCATACTAATTTGAGAAGGATTTAACATTATAAATGATGAAAAGATGAAAATTCTCAGATGTGTTCCTGGCACACATATGTATGTATTTCTGCTGGTACATGCCTGGGAGTAAGATTCTCAGGGGAATGTTACTCAGCCATCAGAAAAAGATGAAATAGTGGCATTTGCAACAACATGGATGGGTCTTGAGAATACCATGCTTAGTGAAATAAGTCAGACAGAAAAAAGTTATGAACCTTATGATATCACTCATACATGCGAGGTAAAACTGAAAACAGCAAATGAACAAACAAGACAAACACACAAAACCTCATAGACACAGACAACAGTATGGTGGCCACCAGAGGGAAGGAGGTGGGGAGTTCGAAGTAAAGGGTAAAGGAGGTCAAATAAATGGTGACAGAAGATTGTGCACTTGAAACCTATATAATCTTATTAACAAATATCACCCCAATATATTTCATTAAAAGACAGAGTAAAGTAAAATAAAATTGAAAATAGTTTCTCCAGATGAAAGCAGCTTGTCTGCTAGAGTGCTGTCCCAATCCACCTGCCTGCAGCCATGAGAGTTCCCATTGCTCCATATCCTTTACAGCTGCAGTATGGTTAGTCTTGGTTTATTCACTTACAACTTTTTCTTTTTCTGAGGAGTGTGTCATAGATCTCATTTGGTTTTAAGTTGACTTTTACTGTTTACTAATGAGTTATTTTTATTTTCCTGGTCATTTGGATTATCCTTAATCTTGTGTAAAATCCCTAAACATGTTTCATTTCAATGTTCCTCCTGAGTTTTCTGTGTTTTCAACTTGGAGTACTTCTTCATAGGTGGTGTCGTGGGCTTTCTGCATTGAAAAGTTCACTCTGAATGGCTTCTTTGGATGAGGGGTTACTTCATCATCAATTCTGTTCAACGTATCACTGTTTTTCACCATGGCTACTACTCTTATTGAAATGATTTTCCTCACAGCCAAGGCCATGAAAGTCATATACATAACCCTTGAAAAAAGTCATGTTGAATTTCATATTTAGGTTTATAAATTATCATGATTTTTTCCCTAAATTATGTGAAGTAAAGGTCATGTTCTTTTTTTTTTACACATTATGCTCATTTCAATTAATGTAGTTTATTAAAATACCATCTTTTCTACACCGAAAACTTTTACATATTCAAGTGTCCTACAGTCATTCAACAAATATTCTCTAAAGGCTTTCCATACACTGTACTCTTTACTAGATGATATCTTTTTTAAAGTAATTGATAACAATAAATGGAGAGAAGAACTAAACTGTACTCTACAGTTTTTAGAGAAACATATTGGGACATGAATTACTAGATAAAATATACTATATATTTTCTGTAAACAGTCTCAAATCAGCAGTGAATTTGTGCTGACGGAGACTAGTCCACTAAATATACAATTTTCTAAGATATTAGTTTTTTTATTAGAAATACAATCACTTGGGATATAACTCTAATATCCAAAAGTCCAGCCACAAATGGCAAGTTCAAGAATGAGTAAGCACAATCAAGTCATATTAGGGCAGAAAAGTACAAGATAATTTCTGATTAGACAAAAGCCAAAAGAGAGTGTGGGGGGGGACAGATAATGCATTCAAATCAGTGGTTCATGTGTGTTTAATACTAAAAATTAAGAGAGACATTTTCTCAGCACCATCATGACATCCTTATTCCTCAGAATGTATATCATGGGGTTAAACATCAGGGTAAAAATATGTAGAAAAGAGAGATAAATTTGTCTGTTCTGGAAAAGTGTTTGGATTTGGGTTATAAATATGTAATGATTTCAGATGCACAGAATAGAGCCACATATGTTGTGAAATGAGCAAGAGGAGAAAGCGTTTGTGACTTCATGATGGTAGAGATGATTTTACTGTAGGAACCAAGTGTCAACAAAAAGGGGATCATCATCAACAGCACAGCAACTGTCAAGACCAGCATCTCATTCAGAAAAGTGTCCCCACGGGCCAGCTTGAGCATTGGAAGGATGTCACAGAAGAAGTGATTAGTTTGGTTAAAGCCACTAAATGGCAGAGAGAAAAGATAGCATGTTTGCCCTAATGTGACTGGAATTCCACTCATCCAACAGCCAGTCATCAGCAGCCAGATACAGGGCTCATGGTACATAACCATGAGCAGAATGTGACAAATGGCCACATGGCGGTCACAGACCATTAGGAGAAAGCATTCTGTGTTTCTAAGCATAAAGATAAAACATACTTTTGTGACATGGGCAGAGAAAAAAAGGATACTTTTCTGAGTCCAAAGATTTATGAATATTCTGGAAAGAGTAACAGAGACATAACAGATTTCCAGGAAGAAAATATCACTCAGGAAAAAATACATGGGAATTTGGAAAGACTGGTCAACTCTGGTTATGAGAATACTAGTGCTTTTTCCCAAGAGTAGTATCACATAAGCAAGAAAAATGTCATAAAAAGAAACATTCAGTGATTGGGAATACAATAAAATCCTCAAAGAACAAACTCCATCATTGAAGTGAAATTTGCTTTTGGTTGGTATTTTGTGGTGTTCCATCTGTAAAAATAGTGAAATTAATCATTCATCTTTTTGAGTTTTTTATTGACTAGAGAAATTGAAGAATATATATATATATATTTCCAATTCCAGTATTTTATATCATAATATTAAAGAGAAAAACTGAATCCAATGGTGAACATATGCTAAATCTAAACATAGCAATACAATAAAATATAGAGTAGGTTTGCATTTTAATGGAATTGAAGGGTTCTAGAAGCACGCGTTTCTATTTTTGTTTGTGGATAGGGCTCAGTCTTTTTATTCACTTTTTATTCCACATATTACAATCTACAGCAGAAACATTTATATCTGCTATAATTCCCAATGGAGTGCTCACCATAAAATTTTGAATTTTACTTTTTGGTAATACAACTCTTACATATAACTTTTTGTAAGTACAGTGTGTGTCATTCCTTAACTCTAATACTGCTATAGCTCTTCCTAACTGCATGAACTTTGCTCTGACATTTTATTCCTGTTTCATTTATCCGTCAAAATCAAATAAATAACATTACCGCTAGGCATTATATTTCAAGATCTTTCACTCACCCAATACCATCATGCAATAGTCAATAAATATATTTTGAACTAAAAGTGGTTAATTAATAATGAACTTATGAAATACATTGCATATATAATATTATTTCAGGAATGTTGTCTAGTCCATATAAACTGATATGATTAGCTGTTCTCATTTTAATAATATATCTGAGATAAAAAATAAAAAAAACAAATTAAGTAGTATAAATTATTATAAAATATAATTATTAGACAGTTACTCCCCAAAAGTCAAATATTGAAGTATTGTCTTAAAGTTTTTAGTTCTCTTTTTAAGATATAAAGAGCTATGAAAATTAATTTAGACAGAGCTACTTCAACATAGAGTCAGTGTTGCCGTCCCAGAGCAATTGCCTAACATGACTTATAGTCCTCAAACCTTTGGAATGTTTGACTGGGCAAAATAGCCTTTGAACTGGACCAAAGTAACACTGTATTCCAATTATTTTCAGAGCTAACAGGGAAGCAGACATCCTTACTACAGACTGAAAATTAGACAATCTTAGAAGTAGCACTACCATGAATAGCTAATGATATACATTCTGAGGAATAAGGATTTCCTGATGGCCTTGAGAAAATGGCTCCCTTAATTTGTATTAAACATGCATTAGCCTCTGATTTGAATGCATTATCTGTCCCCCCTTCCTATTTCAGCTTTGGTCTAATCAGAAGTTATCTCACACATGGTAGTACTAATTCTAAGATTGTCTTTAATTTGTTATATACCAATTATACCTCAATTAGAAAAATAAAAAGTTTTCTTTGTATGTTTTACATTCTATAATTTCTTTGTAACAAGTCCAGACTCTGAATTTCTATAGGTGCAGTTTGGTTGCACCTATAGAAATTTCTTCCTTGGCTCATTAGCATCAAAAGATATTCCTTCTATTCGTGTATTTATTTCCCTTCCATTTTACATAAATAACCCTTGCCTCTATCTCACAACTCCAAACACTATTTGGGTTTCTGTCTTAATCAGTGCTACCCAAGTAGCTATTTTCCTTAATCTCAAATAAATTTTGTTACCTCTCACTTTGGCTCTTTATTTTTAAGGTTAACAGAAACCCATCTTCCCCCCCAAATAATAAGGTGGGTTGGAAAGAAAACAAAAAGTGTGTTTTAAAGCACATAAAAATACAAAGAGTAAAAAAAAGATGAAAAAAATGAGAAATCTCATGTTTGTATACTATTTTACACCTACTATTCTTAAGAAAAAATTACTTCTAAAAATATGTTTTAGTGAAAAAAATCATAGAATTAATCTTTAATGTAGCATATATATTTTTTCTATAGTAAGTCATAGAAACAGATATAAATAAAGATAAACCAATATCTTTTCTTATTAAAAGGGATTTGGTCCAAATTAGTTTCAGTTATTTACCTGATTACTTATTAACACAAACATGCTGTACTTATGTAGGATTCTATGATCTCCAAAGTGTTTTATTATCAGATCCATTTCAATTTCCTGTATCATAATGAAGGTGAGAAATCCAAATTTTCAGCTTTGATTGGAGTGCAGATTTGGAGCTTACATCCATCATCTTTACATGGTGAGTATGATGAATCTTGATTCTCAGAGTTCTACAGTGTTCTAAATAAATGAAAAAATCAATACAAAAGTCAGAGTGAAATAAAGTAATTCATCTTTATTTCATATTTAGTTATAGCTGCTTTTTTATTTGTTATGTAGTTTTTATTTACTGAATAAAAAGTTATTTCTTTTGAGTTACATATTACATTATTTTTGTAATGGATCCAAACAATAAATAAAAACATAATAATAAATATCAGAAATTATTGGAAATCCTGCCACTATGAAGAAGCCAATATTTTCTTTTTCTTTTTATAATATATTTGTATTGATTTCAGAGAGGCAGGGAGAGGGAGAGAGAGATAGAAACATCAATAATGAGAATCATTGGTCAGATGCCTCCTGCACACCCCCTACTGAGGATTGAACCCACAACCCAGGCATGTGCCTTTGACTGGAATCGAACATGGAATCCTTCAGTCCACAAGCCGATGCTCTATCCACTGAGCCAAATGGATGAAGGTGGGCAAAGATAGAAACTTGGAGTTATAAGATCAATAAATCAGAGGATGTGACCTAGGTGACTATAGGTGATAATACTGTATTGCATATTTGAAAGTTGCTAGGTGAGTAGGTCTTAAAAGTCCTCATCATAAGAAAATAATGTTTCATAACTATATATGGCAATGGATGTTAAGTAGATTTATTGCAGTGATCACTTCACAATATACTAGTAGATGAACATCAACTCATTATCTTGTACACCAGAAACCAATATAATGTTATATATCAATTATACCTCAGTTAAAAAAATAAAGTTTTTTTTGTTTTACATGTTATAATTTCTTTGTAACAAGTCCTAAATATAAATAAAAATATAATAATTAAATCAGAAATTGTTTGAAATTCTACACTGTGAGGAAGGCAATATTCTCTTCTCGTCCTCATCCTGCCAGATATTGCCAATGTGAATACATGCCCACTACTGACAAGCTCATGCAAAATCCTACATCTATCCTTCTTTGCTTTCTAAACATAGAGCTATGACCTACACACATGTGCATTCTTTCTCACATGTCAGCAAAGCGTGGGATGTCCTCAGAGAAGTGGATCTGATCCATTGTCTTGAGACGCTCTGCAGTGTTGCTGGTGCAGATGTTTTCCAGTGTGTTAGTGGGTTCCAGCTGAGAGGGCCTTCCCTTTGCTTCCAGCTTGCTTTTGCACAACAAAAAACCTTTAATAAGCATTCTTGAACAAACACATGTAATGCTCATTCTTGGGCAAATATTATTTCTACCACTTGATTTTACTTCTATGAAATATTTTTTAATTAAAAGAATTACTATTTTGATTTTACTTTCAAAAGAAAAAAAACCCCACCAAATTATTGCTTCCAAACGATACAGAAATCATTCCAGATGATTCAAATAAAATTATTTTAATGAAGACTATTTATGTGGTGTATTACTTTCTTTGATCTACTGTAACAAATTACTACAGATTGAGTGGCTTAACACAACAAAATTAGGTCTCTCACAGTTCTAGAATTCAGAGTCCCAAATCACAGTGTTGGCAGGTTCTCACTCCCTCCGAAGGCTTTAAGGAAGAATCATTCTTGTTTCTTCCAGCGTTTGTTGGCTCCTGATCTTCTTGGCTGCATGGTTCTTGGGTGCATCCCTCCAATCTCTGCCTCAATCTTCACATGGTTTTCTCCGTGTCTCTATCTGTTTTCTAAACCTCTATGCCTTTCTGTCTCATAAGGACACTGGTCATGGGATTTAGTGTCCACCTTAAGTCAGGATGATCTTATTTCCTTAATTTGATGCAACTTCAAAGGCCTTTTATTTTTCCAAATAAGGCCACATTTTCAAGTTCTAGGTAAATATGGTCCTATATTCAACCCAATACACATTGATATGGATAGTTTAAAGTAAAAATTTCAGATACTTCTAATACTAAGTAGATATTACTGAAGCAAAACTCGAAGTGGTAAGGGGAGGGATGATATTATCAGAATCAGTTAATGCTGGAATAATAGAGGTGAAATCCTCAGGATGTAGTCTTAAAGCACCATGGACAGTAACAGGAGATAGAAACAAGGAAAATACACAAACAAACAAACAAGCAGAAAACACACACACACTAGGATTCCCCTGCTTCCACCATCTCAGCTGCTGCTGGTTTTCCCTTGTTGGCCAAATATAATCACAATGCAGTAGAGGTCAGTAAATATATCTGAAGAAATGGGGAGGTTAAAGAAAATATATCACGGAACATGACTCTAATCTCTGGTTATGTAACACTTGATATACAAGTATCATTGTATTGCTCAGTCATCTCTTTCCTCACTATTCATAGTGACAGGATGAATCTTCAAATTAGATTGTTACAATTGATATAATTTGTGCTCTGATTATACAGAAGCCCTTTACTTAACTAGATGAAACTAAGGCCCCTTAACGTAATGTGAGGTTGCTATGATGATATCAATGATCATTACTTAAAAATGGGTGGAGGAGCAAAAGGGGAGAAATGGAGGGACATCTGTAATACTCTCAACAATAAAAACAAATTTTTAAGAAAGTGCAGAAATATCTGAAAACAATAATATAGGAATGAAACTAGATTTTTTCCTGTTGTATCTATGTGATAAATATATAAGCAAACCTGTTAGCAAGTTCAAGTCTTTGAGTCATCGTAAGAACTTAGTTGCTAGATTTTTCAGTGCCATCGTGATGTCTTTGTTCCTCAGAGTATATATAATGGGGTTCAATGTTGGGATCAAAATGGTGTAAAAAAGGGAGATCAGTTTCCCAGTTCCTTCAGATTGATGTGGTTTGGGCTGTAAATAAGCGATAGTACCCGTTCCATAGAATAAGAATACAACAATCAGGTGAGATGAACAGGTGGAGAAGGCTTTAGCCCTCCCTCTGGCTGAAGACAATTTCAGAATGCTGGAAATAATTTTGGCATACGAGACAACAATCAACAGAAATGGAACCATGATAAATATCACTGCAACTACATAGACTGCTATCTCATTCACAAATGTGTCCCCACAAGCTATCCTGAGTAATGGCGGGATGTCACAGAAGAAATGATTAATTGTGTTAGACCCACAAAAGGGCAGAGAAAAAACCTGGCATGTTTGGCCAACCATGACTGGAACTCCACTGACCCAGGAGGCAGTGACCAGCTGGACACAGACCTTGTGGTTCATGACCAGAGGGTAGTGCAGAGGGTTACAAATGGCCACGTAGCGGTCATAGGCCATCACGGTCAGGAGGAGACACTCTGAGCCTCCGAGAATATAAACAAAACACATCTGTGTAGCACAAGCAAGTAAAGAAATGTTTCCTTTCTGGGTCACAAGGTCCATGAGCATTCTTGGGATAGTGACTGTTACGTAACAGATTTCTAGAAAGGAAAAATTGCTGAGGAAAAAATACATGGGGGTCTGGAGAGCAGGCTCAATTTTTGTTACCAGTATTATGATGCTATTGCATATGAGGATAGTCAGATAGATGACTAAAAATATCCCAAAAAGAATCCATTGGATATTGGGAATGTCAGAAAACCCCAAAAGAACAAATTCCATCATTGCAGTGAAATTTTTGTTTCCTGTGTTTAATCTGTTCTCCATCTGCAAATATGGTAAATTCAAGATGGTTAATTCATTGATGTTCTTGAACCACATTTCCCTGGTTTTTTAATTGGGTTAAATGCATGAAAGTATTTCTATAAACTCTAAAATTATTTCCATCATTACCTTGCTCTATTTCTAGGAAATGGTATTTGAAACTTCAGAAATGAACTGATATCCAGTTAAAATAAATCCAAGAAATAAAATCCTAATGTATTTTATACTAAGAGAAAAGATATCAAAAGGAAATGAGAAGTGTGCATTGTTATTTAGAGCTTATTGTGCAATAATAATATCTAATCATTGCACCACTTTTAAGAGTGGAATTATGGTGCAGGCTTTTACATATCTATATCTATATCTATATCTATATCTAAATATATTATTGTCTACAGTTTTACATATGTCTCCTTTTTCCCCAATTGACACCCAACCCCCGCAGTGATGCAGGCTTTTTCTATTGTTTTTGTTTTGGTTCATCATTTTTATTCTGTATTGATTGACCTATTCCATCTTCTTTCAATGTAAAACTTTTCTCTTACAGTTTTTCTTTATTCTTATTCAAAGTGAGCTTTAAGTCTTCCCAATTATATAATCAATGAGAATCAACTTTCTTAAAACAAACCTTTTTAAGTTTGGGAATAATATATTTAATATTAATGTTCTACTTTATGTACCACACCTATCACTTAGGCTAAGTACAAAAAGCAATTCTATCATCCTGTTTAATAACTTTCCCTATTAACATCTCATATACAGTGTATGTAATTTATGATAAATATAAATCAATAAACCTTTAACTCAGTCAAGAAATATGGCTCATTCACCCAAAATTGTAACCAAATGCAATTTCCTTTTTCTCTTTTCCTTCATAATTTTTTCTAATAAAATATAACTTTTATGAAACCCAATTATATGTTCTGGACGTGCAAATAGCTGGAATAATGAATGAAACTAAAGACACATACACACACAAACCCCCACACACAATCTTGCTTTAGTTTATGTTAAAGTCCTTCAGTATCAGACAGTCAACACAGTCTGACAATTTCTATTACACTTTATTAATATTTTATTTGTAACTTTCCAAAAAAATATCATGTTTTCCTATCTCATCAAATCTACTACACCTATTGCCACCTTCTAGCCCCATCAGCTGTTTTTGCCTTAATACTTTGAGAAACAAAACTGATAAGATTATTTCTATTTAACATATTTCTAATTTTACTTTATAATTAAGGAAGTAAAGAACTGAATGATTTATCCTAAGTAATTATTCCTTTTTAGATAAAGATCCTAGAATTTAAGTGCTTTCCTGTTTTATTCTTTGTATGTTGATCCTCAAGTTTATAACTATCTTTAAATTAAATAAGCTTGAAACACATTTACCACTTACCTTTATGGATTTGAATGAACTTGACTTTGTGAGTGTAGGTGCTTTCTAATCTGTAAACTTTTTAAGTTCCTTGGTGCCTTGGTGTCAGTCACGGTAACTCTACAATTCTTGCTAGCTTCATGCTGACTGTTCTTAAGTAGGAAGTAGCCATGCTCACCCTGGGGGACAACTTTCTCCCGTGTACCAATTTAATTTCTAGGTGACTGCTTCTGTTTGGCAATCATCTGGGTTTATCACTTGACACTGCTTTCTCTGTAGATGACCTGTCTTCTTCAACCCCTTCTTGGCATAAGATCCCCAGTATGGGGTAATCCCTGGGTGAAGAAACACCACTTAATCAGCTAGTTTTACTTTCAAGATAAAGTTAAAAATCCTTCTATGTATTGTATTTCAGATCCTTCATAATTGGTGTGGATTGCTTTTCTTTATTTATTCCTATAATTCGTACATATCTAGAGCATCCACAGTTTTAGAAAAATGTGCACATGTTTTATCACATGGACACGGCACACTTCCTCTCTTCCATGCATTGGGCGGTTAGATCCCTTGTCATGAGTG
Source organism: Myotis lucifugus (assembly GCF_000147115.1). Taxonomy (NCBI): domain Eukaryota; kingdom Metazoa; phylum Chordata; class Mammalia; order Chiroptera; family Vespertilionidae; genus Myotis; species Myotis lucifugus. Next base: position 2,112,904 of record NW_005871145.1, on the reverse strand, counting down.
AAAGTCTCTGTCCCTAGATTAACTGTTGTGGAAAGTAGAGCTTCTCGTGTGTGCTGATAAAATTCTGGATGATTTTATTCATGTTATGAACAAAGAAAATATATTGAAATGATTCAGAGACACAGACAACAGCATGGTGTTACCAGAAGGAAGGAGGGTGGGGATTAGTAAAGGATAAAGGAAAGTCAAATATATGGTGACAGAAGATTTGGCTTAGGGTGGTGGGCATATAGTGCAATATACGGATGATGAATCTCTTAGAATTGTACTCTTGACACCTACATAATCATTAACCAATGTTACCCCAAAAATTTTAATTAAAAATAAATAAATAAAGTTCAAAAATGCAATATCTGGGAAGCACCATAAAGTGAAGAGTAATTAAAAAATTGTAAGCCACTCAAAAATAAGCATTGTCCTGGCTGGTGGTGCTTAGTTATAAGAATAATAATGCCTTTTCCTATGAGTTGTATCACATAAGCAAGAAAAAGTCATAAAAAGAAACATTCCATGATTGGGAATACAATAAAATTCCCAAAATTCAAACTCCATTATTGAAGTGAAATTTGCTTCTGGTTGGTATTTTGTGGTGTTCCATCTGTAAAAATAGTGAAATAAATCATTTATCTTTTTGACTTTTTTATTGACTAGAGAAATATATATATTTCAAATTCCAGCGTTTTATATCATAATATTAAAGAGAAAAACTGAATCCAATGGTGAACATACGCTAAATCTAAACATAGCAATACAATAAAATATACAATAGGTTTGCATTTTAATGGAATTGAAAGGTTCTAGAAGCATGCATTTCTATTTTTGTTTATGGAAAGAGCCCAGGTTTTTACTCACTTTTTATTCCACATATGACAATCTACAGCAGAAACATTTATACCTACTATAATTCCCAATGGAGTGCTCACCATTAAAGTTTGAATTTTACTTTTTGGTAATACAACTCTTACATATAACTTTTTGTAAGTACAGTGTGTGTCATTCCTTAACTCTAATACTTCTATAGCTCTTCCTAACTGCATGCACTTTGCTCTGACATTTTATTCCGGTTTCATTTATCTATCAAAATCAAATAAATAAACATTATCACTAGGTATTATATTTCACGATCTTTCATTTACCCAATACCATCATGCAATCATTAATAAATATATTTTGAATTAAAAGTGGTTAATTAATAATGAACTTATGAAATAAATTGCATAGATAATATTATTTCATGAATGTTGTCTAATCCATAAAACCTAATATGATTAGTTGTTCTCATTTTAATAATATATCTGAGATGAAAAATAAAAAAATTAAAATTAAGTAGTATAAATTATAATAAAATACTAGAAGCCAGGTGCATGAAATTTGTGCATGGGGGGTGGGGCTGTGTCCCTCAGCCCAGCCTGCACCCTCTCCAATCTGGGACCCCTCGAAGGATGTCCACCTGCCCATTTTGGCCCGATCCCATCAGGCAATCGGACATCCCTTTCATAATCCGGGACTACTGGCTCCCAAACGCTCGCCTGCCTGTCTGCCTGATAGCCCCTACAACTTCTGCTTGTCATCGTGATAACACCCTAACCACTACCATGCCAGCCTGATCTAAACCTAACTGCTCCCCTGAAAGCCCAATTGCCCCCAACTCGCCTACCCTGCAGGCCTGGTCACCCCCAACTGCCCTCTATGCAGTCCTGATTCCCCCCAACTGTCCTCCCCTGCAGGCCTGGATCCCCCAACAGCCCTCCACTGCAGGGCTTGTTCCCCCAAGCTCCTCTCCTGTGCTAGCCTGATTGCCCACTACTGCCCTCCCCTGCAAGTCATCTTGTGTCCACATGGGGGAAGCAATCTTGTGTGTTGGAGAGATGGACAATTTGCATATTACCTCTTTATTATATAGGATAATGATTAGAAAGTTGCTCCCTGAAAGTCAAATGCTAAAGTATTGTCTTAAAGTTTTTAGTTCTCTTTTTAAGATATAAAGAGCTGTGAAAATTAATTTAGATAGAGCTACTTCAAAATTCAGTCAGTGTTGCCATCCCAGAGCAATTGCCTAACATGACTTATAGTCCTCAAACCTTTGGAATGTTTGACTGGGCAAAATAGCCTTTACACTGGACCAAAGTAACACTGTATTCCAATTATTTTCAGAGCTAACAGGGAAGCAGACATCCTCACTACAGACTGAAAATTAGACAATCTTAGAAGTAGCACTACCATGAATAGCTAATGATATACATTTTGAGGAATAAGGATGTCATGGTGGCCTTGAGAAAATGGCTCCCTTAATTTGTATTAAACATGCATTAGCCTCTGATTTTAATGCATTATCTGTCCCCCCTTCCTATTTCAGCTTTGGTCTAATCAGAAGTTATCTCACACATGGTAATACTAATTCTAAGATTGTCTTTAATGTGTTATATACCAATTATACCTCAATTAGAAAAATAAAATTTTTCTTTGTGTGTTTTACATACTATAATTTCTTTGTAACAAGTCCAGACTCTGAATTTCTATAGGTGCAGTTTGGTTGCACCTATAGAAATTTCTTCCTTGGCTCATTAGCATCAACAGATATTCCTTCTATTCGTATATTTATTTCCCTTCCATTTTACCTAAATAACCCTTGCCTCTATCTCACAGCCCCAAACACTATTTGAGTTTCTGTCTTAATCAGTGCTACCCAAGTAGCTATTTCCTTTAATCTCAAATAAATGCTGTTACCTCTCACTTTGGCTCTTTATTTTTAAGGTTAAGAGAAACCCATCTCCCCCAAAAAGAATAAGGTGGTTTGGAAAGTGAAGGTTAGAAAGAAAACAAAGAGTATATTTTAAAGCAAATAAAAGTACAAAGAGTAAAAAAAGAGATGAAAAAGAAATGAGCAATCCCATGTTTGTATACGATTGTACGCCAACCATTCTTAAGAAAAAA
>NW_005871145.1:2008810-2109870 GCF_000147115.1 Myotis lucifugus | reverse complement strand
GTGAAAAAATCATAGAATTAATCTTTAATGTAGCATATATATTTTTCTATAGTAAGTCATAGAAACAGATATAATAAAGATAAACCAGTATCTCTTCTTATTAAAAAGGGATTTGGTCCAAATTAGTTTCAGTTATTACATGATTAATTACTAACACAAACATGCTGTACTTATGTAGGATTCTATGATCTCCAAAGTGTTTTATTATCAGTTCTGTTTCAATTTCCTGTATCATAATGAAGGTGAGAAATCCAAATTTTCAGCTTTGATTGGAGTGCAGATTTGGAGCTTACATCCATCTTCTTTACATGGTGAGTATGATGAATCTTGATTCTCAGAGTTCTACAATGTTCTAAAATAAATGAAAGATATCAATACAAAAGTCAGAGTGAAATAAAGTAATTCATCTTCTTTTTTTTCATATTTAGTTATAGCTGCTTTTTTATTTGTTATGTAGTTTTTATTTACTGAATAAAAAGTTATTTCTTTTGAGTTACATATTACATTATTTTTGTAATGGATCCAAACAATAAATAAAAACATAATAATAAATAAATCAGAAGTTATTTGAAATCCTGCCACTATGAAGAAGCCAATATTTTCTTTTTCTTTTAAAAATACATTTATATTGATTTCAGAGATGCAGGGAGAAGTAGAGAGAGAAATAGAAACATCAATGATGAGAGAATATTATTGATACACTGACTCCTGCACACCCCCTACTGGGATTGAGCCCATAACCCAGGCATGTGCCCTTGACTGGAGTCAAACATGGAATCCTTCAGTCCACAAGCCGACACTCTATCCACTGAGCCAAACCAGCTGGGGCAAACCAATATTTTCTAAAACACAGAGAACAGAGTAGTTGGTGGTTGCCAGAGGCAGGGTTGTGGGGTGGGCAAAATGGATGAAGGCGGGCAAAGATAAAAACTTGGAGTCATAAGATCAATAAATCAGAAGATGTGACCTAGGTGGCTATAGTTAATAATACTGTATTACATATTTGAAAGTTGGTAGGTGAGTAGGTCTTAAAGTCCTCATCATAAGAAAATAATGTTTCATACTTATATATGGTAATGGATGTTAAGTAGATTTATTGCAGTGATCACTTCACAATATACTAGTAGATGAACATCAACTCATTATCTTTTACACCTGAAACCAATATAATATTATATGTCACTTATACCTTAATTAGAAAATTAAGAATGTTATTTTTTGTTTTATGTATCATAATTTCTTTGTAACAAGTCCTAAATCTAAATAAAACTATAATACGTAAATCAGAAATTGTTTGAAATTCTACACTGTGAGGAAGGCAATATTCTCTTCTCGTCCACAACCTGCCAGATACTCCCAATGTAAATACACGCCCACTACTGACAAGTTCATGCAAAATGCTACATGAGATGAGGGAGTTCTATCCTTCTTTGTTTTATAAACATAGAACTATGACCTACACACATGTGCATTCTTTCTCACATGTCAGCAAAGCTTGGGATGTCCTCAGAGAAGTGGATCTGATCCATTGTCTTGAGACGCTCTGCAGTGTTGCTGGTGCAGATGTTTTCCAGTGTGTTAGTGGTTTCTAGCTCAGAGGGTCTTCCCTTTGCTTCCAGCTTGCTGTTGCACAATAAAAAAAACCTTTAATAAGCATTCTTGAACAAACCCTTGTAATACTCATTCTTGGCAAATATTATTTCTACCACTTGAGGTTACTTTTATGAATTGTTTTACTTAAAAAGATTACTATTTTGATTTTATTAAAAAAAACACAAACCACCAAATTATTGCCCACAAATGATACAGAAATCATGCCAGTTAATTCACATAAAAGCATTTTAATGAAAAGACTATTTATGTGGTTTATTACTTTCTTTGATCTACTGTAACAAATTACTACAGATTGAGTGGCTTAACACAACAAAAATTAGGTCTCTCACAGTTCTAGAATTCAGAGTCCCAAATCACAGTGTTGGCAGGTTCTCACTCCCTCTGAAGGCTTTCAGGAAGAATCTTTCCTGTTTCTTCCAGCGTTTGTTGGCTCCTGATCTTGGCTCCATGGTTCTTGGGTGCATCCCTCCAATCTCTGCCTCAATCTTCACATGGTTTTCTCCGTGTCTCTATCTGTTTTCTAAACCTCTATGCCTTTCTGTCTCATAAGGACACTGGTCATGGGATTTAGTGTCCACATTAAGTCAGGATGATCTTATTTCCTAAATTTGATGCAACTTCAAAGGCCTTTTATTTTTTCCAATTAAGGCCACATTTTCAAGTTCTGGATATATATGGTCCTATATTCAACCCAATACACATTGGCATGGATAGTTTAGAGTAAAAATTTCAGATACTTCTAATACTAAGTAGATATTACTGAAGCAAAACTCAAAGTTGTAAGGGGAGGGATGATGTTATTAGAGACAGTTAGAGCTGGAATAATAGAGGTGACACCCTCAGGATTGTAGTCTTAAAGCACCATGGAGAGTGACAGGAGATAGAAACAGGAAAAATGCAAAAACCAACAAACAGAAAAAAAAATGCTAGAATTGCCCTGCTTCTACCATCTCAGCTGCTGCTGGTTTTCCCTCGTTGGCCCAATATAATCACAATACAGTAGAGGTCAGTAAATATATCTGAAAAAATGGGAAGGTTAAAGAAAATATATCACGGAACATGACTCTAATATCTGGTTATGTAACACACTCAGTTAAGTATCATTGTATTGCTCAGCCAATCTCTTTCCTCACTAGTTCATAGTGAGAGGAAAGATGAATCTTCAAATTAGATTATTACAATTCAGATAATTTGTGCTCTGATTACACAGAAGCCCTTTAGTTAACTCTATGAAACTAAACCCCCTTAACATAATGCGAGGTGGCTATGATGATATTAATGATCATTACTAAAAAATCGGGGTGGGGGCAAAAGAGAAGAAATAGGGGAACATCTGTAATACTCTCAACAATAATTTTTTTTAAAAAATGCATAAAATTTTCAAAACAATAAAATAGGAATGAAACTAATTTTTTCCCCTGTTGTATCTATGTAATAAATATATAAACAAACCTGATAGCAAGTTCAAGTCTTTGAGTCATCGTAGTAACTTAGTTGCTAATTTTTTCAGTGCCGTCATGATGTCTTTGTTCCTCAGAGTATATATAATGGGGTTCAATGTTGGGATCAAAACGGTGTAGAAAAGGGAGATCAGTTTCCCAATTCCTTCAGATTGATTTGGTTTGGGTCGTAAATAAGTGATAGTAGCCGTACCATAGAATAAGACTACAACAATCAGGTGAGATGAACAGGTGGAGAAGGCTTTAGCCCTCCCTCTGGCTGAAGACAATTTCAGAATGCTGGAAATAATTTTGGCATACGAGACAACAATCAACAGAAATGGAACCATGATAAATACCACTGCAACTACATAGACCGCTATCTCATTCACAAATGTGTCCCCACAAGCTAGCTTGAGTACTGGGGGGATGTCACAGAAGAAATGATTAATTGTGTTAGACCCACAAAAGGGCAGAGAAAAAATCTGGCATGTTTGGCCAATTACGACTGGAACTCCACTGACCCAGGAGGCAGTGACCAGCTGGACACAGACCTTGTGGTTCATGACCAGAGGGTAGTGCAGAGGGTTACAAATGGCCACGTAGCGGTCATAGGCCATCACGGTCAGGAGGAGACACTCTGAGCCTCCGAACATCAGGACAAAACACATCTGGGTAGCACAAGCAAGCAAGGAAATGTTTCCTTTCTGGGTCACAAGGTCCATGAGCATTCTTGGGATAGTGACTGTTACGTAACAGATTTCTAGAAAGGAAAAATTGCTGAGGAAAAAATACATGGGGGTCTGGAGAGCAGGCTCAATTTTTGTTATCAGTATTATGATGCTATTGCATATGAGGATAGTCAGATAGATGACTAAAAATATCCCAAAAAGAATCCATTGGATATTGGGAATGTCAGAAAACCCCAAAAGAACAAATTCCATCATTGCAGTGAAATTTGAGTTTCCCGTGTTTAATCTGTTCTCCATCTGCAAATATGGTAAATTCAAGATGGTTAATTCATTGATGTTGTTGAACCACATCTTCCTGTTCTTTTAATTGGGTTTAATGCATGAAAGTAGTTCTATAAACTCTAAAATTATTTCCATCATTACCTTGCTCTATTTCTAGGAAATGGTATTTGAAACTTTAGAAATGAACTGATATCCAGTTTAAAAAAATCCAACAAATAAAATCCTAATATATTTTATACTTAAGTGGAATGATATGAAAAGGAAAAGAGAATTGTCATTGTTATTTAGAGCTAACTGTGCAATAATAATATCTAATCATTGCACCCCTATTAAGGGTGGAATTATGACGCAAGCTTTTTTACTGTTTTTGTCTGAATTCATCATTTTTATTCTGTATTGATTGACCTATTCCATCTTTTTTCAATGTAAAGCTTTTCTCTTACAGTTTTTCTTTATTCTTATTTCAAATGAGCATTAAGCCTTCACAATTATATAATCAATGAGAATCAACTTTCTCAAAACAAACCTTTTAAGTTAGGGAATAAATATATTCAATATTAATGTTCTACTCTATGTACCACACCTATCACTTATGCTAAGTATAAAAAACAATTCTATCATCCTGTTAAATAACATCTCATATACACTGTATGCAATTTATGATAAATATAAATCAATAAACTTTTAACTCAGTCAAGAAATATGGCTCATTCACCCACAATTGAAACCAAATACAATTCTCTTTTTCTCTTTTCCTTTCTTAATTTTGCTTAATAAAATATAACTTTGATTCAACCTAATTATTTGCTCTGGACATGTAGATAGTTGGAACATATGAATGAATGTAAATACAAACACAAATATACACACACAATCTTGCTCTAGTTTATGTTAAATTCCCCCAGTATCAGACAATTGACAATTTCTATTACACTTTATTAACATTTGATTTGCACCTTTCCAAAACAAATATTATGTTTTCCCATCTCATCAAATCTACTATACTTGTTGCCACCTTCTAGCCTCATCAGCTGTTTTTCCTTAATACTTTGATAAATTAAAACTCATAAGAGAAATATTTTTTCACAGTTCCCTATTTCATCAGTACTAGTTTTCAAAATTACATGAAGTGAATAATTTTATTGTAAATAATATTACTATATCTATTTCACATATTTCTAATTTAACTTTACAGTTAAGAAAGATAAGAACTGCATGATTTTTCTTAAGTAAGTATTCATTTTCAGATAAAGATCCTAGAATTTCATGCTTCCCTGTTTTATTCTTTGTATGTTGATCCTCAAGTTTGTAACTATCTTTAAATTAAGTAAGCTTAAAACAAAATTACTGCTTACCTTTATGGATCTGCATGAACTTGACTTTGTGAGTGTAGGTGCTTTCTAACCTGTAAACTTTTTAGGTTCCTTGGTGTCAGTCACAGTAACTCTACAATTCTTGCTAGCTTCACGCTGGCTGTTCTTAAGTAGGAAGTAGCCATGCTCACCCTGGGGGACATCTTTCTCCGGTGTACCAATTTAATTTCTAGGTGACTGCTTCTGTTTGGCAATCATCTGGGTTTATCACTTGACACTGCTTTCTCTGTAGATGACCTGTCTTCTTCAACCCCTTCTTGGCATAAAGCTCCCCAGTGTGGGGTAGTCCCTGGTGAAGAAATATCACTCAATCACCTAATTTTACTTTCAAGATAAAGTTAAAAATCCTTCTGTGTATTGTATTTTAGATCCTTCATAATTGGTGTGGATTTGCTTTCCTTTATTTATTCCTATGATTCGTACAGATCTAGAGCATCCACAATTTTAGAAAAATGTGCACATGTTTTATCACATGGACATGGCACACTTCCTCTCTTCCATACATTGGGCAGTTAGATCCCTTTTCATGAGTGTAAGTCTCTGTCCCTAGATTAACTGTTGTGAAAAATAGAGCATCTCATGTGTGCTGGTAAAATTCTGGATGATTTTATTCATGTTATGAACAAAGGGAATATATTGAAATGATTCAGAGACACAGACAACAGCATGGTGTTACCAGAAGGAAGGAGGGTGGGGGTTAGTAAAGGATACAGGAAAGTCAAATATATGGTGACAGAAATTTGGCTTTGGGTGGTGGGCACATAATGCAATATACAGATGATTTATCTTAGAATTGTACACTTGACACCTACATTATCATTAAACAATGTTACCCCAACAAATTTAATTAAAAAATAAATAAAATTTAAAAATGCAATATCTGGGAAGCACCATAAAGAGAAGAGTAATTAAAAAATTGTAAGCCACTCAAAAATAAGCATTGTCCTAGCTGGTGGTGCTTAGTTATGAGCATAATAATGCCTTTTCCTATGAGTCATATCACATAAGCAAGAAAGATGTCATAAAAAGAAACATTCCGTGATTGGGAATACAATAAAATCCCCAAAGGACAAAGTCCATCATTGAAGTGAAATTTGCTTCTGGTCGGTATTTTGTGGCGTTCCATCTGTAAAAATAGTGAAATTAATCATTTATCCTTTTGATTTTTTTATTGACTAGAAAAACTGAGGAATATATATTTCCTGTTCAAATTCCAGCGTTTTATATCATAATATTAAAGACAAATCTGAATCCAATGGTGAACATATGCTAAATTAAACATAGCAATAGAGGAAAACCAAGATGGTGGCATAGGTAAACATCGTAGATTGTTGCTGAGCACAACCACTTTAAGAATACAACTAAAAGATGAAACGGACATCATCCAGAACCACAGGAAGGCTGGCTGAGTAGTAATTCTACAACTAGAAGGAAAGAGAAAAGCATACCGAAACTCAGAGGAGCTGCGGTGCGGACGTAAAGTACAGAGGTATGGAGGCACATGCGGAGAGGGCTGGTGGCTGAGGACGCGGTTATCTTTTTCAATCAGTAGGGAGTCTCAAACTCTGAGCTCCAGTTCCAGGCGAGTCTCTGGCGACCCAGACTCATACGGGAGAAACGGGACTGTCTGGCATCGGTCAGAACTCGAGGGCAGCTTTCTCTCGGAGGTGCTTGCAGCAATTGCCAGGACACTGAAAAGCGGGGCCTCTGAGGGCAGCCATAGCTGCTTGCTCTGCCCTGTTGATCCCCTGGGACCCCCGCCCTGCCCAAACTGTGCACCAGCTTTTGCATATGAAAGGCCTGGCACTTTGCAATCTGAAAATTACCTAACAAACTGGCAGCTGGCCCAAGGCCCCAGGGCAACTTGCATTGCTTCACAGCTGAGCTCCTGCTGGGTAGCCTCAGGCAGAGGCTAGATTAGCACCTCCTTAGAGATCCAGGAGCCAGTGTGCCCAGTGGTCAGAGTGGGACCATCCAGATTTCAGCTCCTCAGATCCATAAAGGACACACTCAGGGGGCAGACTCAGTGAGCACCAAAGCCCCACTGAAGCAAGTCTTGCCCCGGAGGGGTGTCTCCAGTACAGAAGTTCTCCCACTGCAGACACAGCTGATTCTCACAGCCAATTGGCCTGGAGGTCAATTCCTCACCGTGATACCTACAACAATCAAGGCTTAACTACAACAAGACTAAGCACAAAGCCCACAAGGGGGTGCACCAAGAGTGTCCACCTCAGGTAATTGGGGCACTGAGTCACTGGGCCCTATTGGACACCTAGCACAGAAAGCCACTCTATCAACACAGGGAAGCATAAAAAATGCAGAGACAAAGAAACAGGACACAAATGACAGAAATAGAGGAAAGAAAACTACTGGATATAGAGTTCAAAACCACACTTTTAAGGTTTTTCAAAAACTTTCTAGAAACCGCCAATAAATTTAGTAAGACCCTCAAAAAGTCTGGTGAGACCGCCGATAAATGTAGTGAGATCCTCAAGAAATCTAGTGAGACCCTCGTGGTTATGAAAAAGGACCAACTATAAATTAAGCATACACTGACTGAAATAAAGGATATTATGCAGAGTTCCAACAGCAGACTAGAGGATCGCAAGAATCAAGTCAAAGATTTGTAATACGAAGAAGCAAAAAACACCCAACCGGAAAAGTAAAGTGAAAAAAGAATCCAAAAATACGAAGATAGTGTGAGGAGCCTCTGGGACAGCTTCAAGCGTACCAACATCCAAATTATAGGGGTGCCAGAAGAAGAGAGAGAGCAAGATATTGAAAACCTATTTGAAGAAATAATGACAAAAAACTTCCCCTACCTGGTGAAAGAAGTAGACTTACGAGTCCAGGAAGTGCAGAGAACCCCAAACAAAAGGAATCCAAAGAGGACCACACCAAGACACATCATAATTAAAATGCCAAGAGCAAAAGAGAAAGAGAGAATCTTAAAAGCAGCAAGAGAAAGACAGTCAGTTACCTACAAGGGAGTACCCATACGACTGTCAGCTGATTTCTCAACAGAAACTTTGCAGGCCAGAAGGGAGTGGCAAGAAATATTCAAAGTGATGAATGCCAAGAACCTACAACCAAGATTACTTTATCCAGCAAAGCTATCATTCAGAATTGAAGGTCAGATAAAGAGCTTCACAGATAAGGAAAAGCTAAAGGAGTTCATCACCACCAAACCAGTATTATATGAAATGCTGAAAGGTATCCTTTAAGAAGAGGAAGAAGAAGGAAAAGGTAAAGATACAAATTATGAATAACAAATACACATCTATCAATAAATGAATCTAAAAATCAAGTGAATAAATAATCTGATGAACAGAATAAACTGGTGATTACAATAGAACCAGGGGCATAGAAAGGGAGTGGACTGACTATTCTTGGGGGGGAAAGGGGTGTGGGGGTTGCGGGAAGAAACTGGACAAAAATCATGCACCTATGGATGAGGACAGTGTGTGTGGGGGGGTGAGGGCAGAGCGTGGGGTGGGAACTGGTGGAGGTGAGCTATGGGGGGAAAAAGAGGAACAACTGTAATAATCTGAGCAATAAAGATTTAATTAAAAAAATAAACATAGCAATACAATAAAATATACAGTAGGTTTGTATTTTAATGGAATTGAAAGGTTCTAGAAGCACGCATTTCTATTTTTGTTTGTGAACAGAGCCCAGGTTTTTACTCACTTTTTATTCCACATATTACAATCTACAGCAGAAACATTTATATCTACTATAATTCCCAATGGAGTGCTCACCATAAAAGTTTGAATTTTACTTTTTGGTAATACAACTCTTACATATAACTTTTTGTAAGTACAGTGTGTGTCATTCCTTAACTCTAATACTGTTATAGCTCTTCCTAACTGCATGCACTATGCTCTGACATTTTATTCCTGTTTCATTTATCTGTCAAAATCAAATAAATAATATTATCGCTAGGCATTATATTTCAAGATCTTTCACTCACCCTATACCATCATGCAATAGTCAATAAATATATTTTGAACTAAAAGTGGTTAATTAATAGTGAACTTATGAAATAAATTGCATAGATAATATTATTTCAGGAATGTTGTCTACTCCATATAACCTGAAATGATTAGTTGTTCTTATTTTAATAATATATCTGAGATGAAAAATAAAAAAATTCAAATTAAATAGTATAAATTATTATAAAATACTAGAGGTCCAGTGCACAAAATTCATGCATTGGGGGTGTGTGTCCGTCAGCCCAGCCTGCACCGTCTCCAATCTGGGATCCAAGAGGTAAGTCCAACTGCCTGTTTAGGACCGATCCCAGTGGGATCGGTCCTAAGCAGGCAGTTGGACATCCCTCTCACAATCCAGGACTGCTGGCTCCCAACTGCTCACCTCCCTGCCTGCCTGATAACCCCATAACCACTCCACTGGCAGCCTGATAAATGACTTACTGCTCCCTTGCTGGCCCGATTGCCCCTAACTGCCCTCCCCTGCCAGCCTGGTCACCCTTAAGTGCCCTCCCCTACAGGCTTGGATCCCTAACTGCCCTCCCCTGCTGGCCTGATCACCCGCTACTGCGCTCCACTTGGGGGAGGCCATCTTGTGTGTTGGAGTGATGGTCAATTTCCATATTACCTCTTTATTGTATAGCATAATGATTAAACAGTTGCTCTCCAATAGTCAAATACTTAATTATTGTCTTAAAGTTTTTAGTTCTCTTTTTAAGATTTAAAGAGCTGTGAAAATTAATATTGATAGAGCTACTTCAAAATAAAGTCAGTGTTGCCGTCCCAAAGGAATTGCGTAACATGACTTATAGTCCTCAGACCTTTAGAATGTTTGACTGGGATAGTCTTTAAACTGGACCAAAGCAACACTGTATTCCAAGTGTTTTCAGAGCTAACAGGGAAGCAGACATCCTCACTACAGACTGAAAATTAAAGACAATCTTACAAGTAGCACTACCATGTATAGCTAATGATATACATTCTGAGGAATAAGGATGTCAGGATGGCCTTGAGAAAATGGATTACTTAATTTGTATTGAACATGCATTAGCCACTGATTTGAATGCATAATCTGTCCTCCCTTCCTATTTGAGCTTTGGTCTAATCAGAACTTATCTCATGCAGGCTAGTGCTAATTCTAAGATGGTCTTTAATTTGTTATATACCAATTATAACTCAATTAGAAAAATAAAAAGGTTTTTTGTGTGTTTTACATATTATAAATTCTTTATAACAAGTCCAAACTATGAATTTCTATAGGTGCAGTTTGGTTGCACCTTTAGAAATTTCTTCCTTGGATCATTAGCATCAACAGAAATTCCTTCTATTTGTGTAATTATGCCTCTTCCCTTTTACATAAATAACCCTTGCCTCTATCTCACAACCCCAAACACTGTTTGGGTTTCTATCTTAATCAGTGCTACCCAAGTAGCTATTTTCTTTCATCTCAAATAAATGCTGTTACCTCTCACTTTGGCTTTTTATTTTTAAGGTTAACAGAAACCCATCTCCCCCAAAAAGAATAAGGTGGTTTGGAAAGTAAATGTTAGAAAGAAAATGTTTAAAAGCAAATAAAAGTACAAAGAGGTAAAAAAATAGATGACAGAGAAATTAGAAATTCCATGTTTGTATACTATTTTACACCTACTATTTTTAAGAAAAAATTACTTCTAAAAATATGTCTTAATGAAAAAAATCATAGAATTAATCTTTAAAGTAGCATATATATTTTTATATAGTAAGTCATAGAAGCAAATATAAAGAAAGATAAACCAGTGTCTTTTCTTATTAAGAGGGATTTGGTCCAAATTAGTTTCAGTTATTTACCTGATTAATTATTAACACAAACATGCTGTACTTATGTAGGATTCTATGATCTCCAAAGTGTTTTATTATCAGTTCCGTTTCAATTTCCTGTATCATAATGAAGGTGAGAAATCCAAATTTTCAGCTTTGATTGGAGTGCAGATTTGGAGCTTACATCCATCTTCTTTACATGGTGAGTATGATGAATCTTGATTCTCAGAGTTCTACAGTGTTCTAAAATAAATGAAAGATATCGATACAAAAGTCAGAGTGAAATAAAGTAATTCATCTTCTTTTTTTTCATATTTAGTTATAGCTGCTTTTTTATTTGTTATGTAGTTTTTATTTACTGAATAAAAAGTTATTTCTTTTGAGTTACATATTACATTATTTTTGTAATGGATCCAAACAATAAATGAAAACATAATAATAAATAAATCAGAAATTATTTGAAATCCTGCCAATATGAATAAGCCAATATTTCCTTTTTCTTTTTAAAATATATTTGTATTGATTTCAGAGAGGCAGGGAGAGGGAGAGAGAGAGAGAAACATCAATGATGAGAGAATATCATTGATAGGCTGCCTCCTGCACACCTCCTACTGGTGATCGAGCCCGCAATCCAGGCATGTGCCCTTGACTGAAATGCAACCTGGAACCCTTTAGTCCGCAAGCCAATGCTCTATCCACTGAGCCAAACTGGTTAGAGCAAACCAATATTTTCTAAAAAACAGAGAACGGAGTAGTTTGTGGTTGCCAGAGGTAGGGTTGTGGGGTGGGTAAAATGGATGAAGGCGGGCAAAAGATAGAAACTTGGAGTCATAAGATCAATAAATCAGAGGATGTGACCAAGGTGGCTATCTATATAATAAAAGCCTAAGCAACTGTCAAGGCTAAATGACCACAATAACCGGTCACTATTATGTGCACTGACCACCAGGGGACAGATGCTCAACACATTAGCTGCCCTTGGTAGTCTGTGTGCATCCCCAGGGGGAGAGCCACTCAGCCAGAAGCTGGGTGCAAGCTGGCAAGTGCAGTGGCGGTGGCAGGAGACTCTCCCATCTCTGCGGCAGTGCTAAGGAGCAGTAAGCAGTAAGGAGTGAGGGCTCCTTGACTGTGAGAGGAAGCAGGCCGGGATGAGGTACACCCCTGCCGCCCCAACCCTGTGCACGAATTTTGTGCACTGGGCCTCTAGTAGTTAATAATACTGTGTTGCATATTTGAAAGTTGCTAGGTGAGTAGGTCTTAAAAGTCCTCATCATAAGAAAATAATGTTTCATAACTATATATGGCAATGGATGTTAAGTAGATTTATTGCAGTGATCACTACACAATATAGATGACCATCAAGTCATTATCTTGTACACCAGAAACCAATATAATGTTATATATCAATTATACCTCAATTAGAAAAAAAGAGTTATTTTTTTGTTTTACATATTATAATTTCTTTGTAACAAGTCCTAAATCTAAATAAAACTATAATGACTAAATCAGAAATTGTTTGAAAATCTACACTGTGAGGAAGGCAATATTCTCTTCTTGTCCACATCCTCCCAGATACTCCCAATGTAAATACACAACCACTACTGAGAAGCTCATGCAAAATGCTACATGAGGTTATGGAGTTCTATCCTTCTTTGTTTTCTAAACATAGAGCTATGACTTACACACATGTGCATTCTTTCTCACATGTCAGCAAAGCTTGGGATGTCCTCAGAGAAGTGGATCTGATCCATTGTCTTGAGACGCTCTGCAGTGTTCCTGCTGCAGATGTTTTCCAGTGTGTTAGTGGGTTCCAGCTGAGAGGGCCTTCCCTTTGCTTCCAGCTTGCTTTTGCACAACAAAAAACCTTTAATAAGCATTCTTAAACAAACACATGTAATGTTCATTCTTGGGCAAATATTATTTTACCACTTGAGGTTACTTTGATAAAGATTTTTTTAATTAAAAGGATAACTATTTTGATTTTACTTTCAAAAGAAAAAAAACCCCACCAAATTATTGCCCCCAAATGATACAGAAATTATTCCAGATGATTCACATAAAAGCATTTTAATGAAAAGACTATTTAGGTGGTGTATTACTTTCTTTGATCTACTGTAACAAATTACTACAGATTGAGTGGCTTAACAACAAAATTAGGTCTCTCACAGTTCTAGAATTCAGAGTCCCAAATCACAGTGTTGGCAGGTTCTCACTCCCTCCGAAGGCTTTCAGGAAGAATCTTTCTTGTTTCTTCCAGCGTTTGTTGGCTCTGATCTTCTTGGCTGCATGGTTCTTGGGTGCATCCCTCCAATCTCTGCCTCAATCTTCACATGGTTTTCTCCGTGTCTCTATCTTTTTTCTAAATCTCTATGCCTTTGTGTCTCATAAGGACACTGGTCATGGGATTTAGTGTCCACCTTAAGTCAGGATGATCTTATTTCCTTAATTTGTTGCAACTACAAAGGCCTTTTATTTTTTCCAAATAAGGCCACATTATCAAGTTCTAGATATATATGGTCCGATATTTAACCCAATACACATTGATATGGATAGTTTGGAGTAAAAATTTCAGATACTTCTAATACTAAGTAGATATCACTGAAGCAAAGCTCGAAGTTGTAAGGGGGAGGGATGATGTTATCAGAGACAGTTAGTGCTGGGATAATAGAGGGGACACCCTCAAGGTTGTAGTCATAAAGCACCATGGACAGTGACAGGAGTTAGAAACATGAAAAATGCAAAAAACCAACCAACAAATGAATAGAAAACACGCGCACACACACACACACACACACACACACACACACACACACTAGCATTGCCAAGCTTCCACCATCTCAGCTGCTACTGGTTTTCCCTCGTTGGCCAAATATAATCACAATATAGTAGAGGTAAGTAAATATATCTGTAAAATGGGGAGGTTAAAGAATATATATCATGGAACATGATTCTAATCTCTGGTTATGTAACACACTCAGATAAGTATCATTGTATTGCTCAGCTGATCTCTTTCCTCATTATTTCATAGTGAGAGGAAAGATGAATCTTCAAATTAGATTATTACAATTGAGATAATTTGTGCTCTGATTACACAGAAGCCCTTTAGTTAACTCTATGAAATTAAACCCCCTTAACATAATGTGAGGTTGCTATGATGATATTAAAGATAATTACTTAAAAATGGGTGGGGCGGCACAAGAGAAAAATGCGGGAACGTTTATAATACTCTCAACAATAAAAACAAATTTTAAAAAAAGTGCAGAAATTTCTGAAAGCAACAATATAGGAATGAAGCTAGATTTTTTCCTGTTGTATCTATGTGATAAATATATAAACAAACCTGATAGCAAGTTCAAGTCTTTGAGTCATCGTAAGAACTTAGTTGCTAGATTTTTCAGTGCCATCGTGATGTCTTTGTTCCTCAGAGTATATATAATGGGGTTCAATGTTGGGATCAAAATGGTGTAGAAAAGGGAGATCAGTTTCCCAGTTCCTTCAGATTGATGTGGTTTGGGCTGTAAATAAGTGATAGTAGCCGTTCCATAGAACAAGACTACAACAATCAGGTGAGATGAACAGGTGGAGAAGGCTTTAGCCCTCCCTCTGGCTGAAGACAATTTCAGAATGCTGGAAATAATTTTGCCATAGGAGATAACAATCAACAGAAATGGAACCATGATAAATATCACTGCAACTACATAGACCGCTAACTCATTCATAAATGTGTCCCTACAAGCCAGCTTGAGTACTGGGGGGATGT
The DNA here is from genome assembly GCF_000147115.1 of Myotis lucifugus. Taxonomy (NCBI): domain Eukaryota; kingdom Metazoa; phylum Chordata; class Mammalia; order Chiroptera; family Vespertilionidae; genus Myotis; species Myotis lucifugus. The sequence goes on along the minus strand of NW_005871145.1, from coordinate 2,094,921 downwards.
CACAGAAGAAATGATTAATTGTGTTAGACCCACAAAAGGGCAGAGAGAAAACCTGGCATGTTTGGCCAACCATGACTGGAACTCCACTGACCCAGGAGGCAGTTACCAGCTGGACACAGACCTTGTGGTTCATGACCAGAGGGTAGTGCAGAGGGTTACAAATGGCCACGTAGCGGTCATAGGCCATCACGGTCAGGAGGAGACACTCCGAGCCTCCGAACATCAGGACAAAACACATCTGTGTAGCACAAGCAAGCAAGGAAATGTTTCCTTTCTGGGTCACAAGGTCCATGAGCATTCTTGGGATAGTGACTGTTACGTAACAGATTTCTAGAAAGGAAAAATTGCTGAGGAAAAAATACATGGGGGTCTGGAGAGCAGGCTCAATTTTTGTTATCAGTATTATGATGCTATTGCATATGAGGATAGTCAGATAGATGACTAAAAATATCCCAAAAAGAATCCATTGGATATTGGGAATGTCAGAAAACCCCAAAAGAACAAATTCCATCATTGCAGTGAAATTTGAGTTTCCTGTGTTTAATCTGTTCTCCATCTGCAAATATGGTAAATTCAAGATGGTTAATTCATTGATGTTCTTGAACCACATCTCCATGTTTTTTTAATTCAATTAAATGCATGAAAGTATTTCTATAACTCTGAAATTATTTCCATCATTACCTTGCTCTATTTCTAGGAAATGGTATTTGAAACTTCAGAAATGAACTGATATCCAGTTAAAATAAATCCAAGAAATAAAATCCTAATGTATTTTATACTAAGAGAAAAGATATCAAAAGGAAATGAGAAGTGTGCATTGTTTTTTAGAGCTTATTGTGCAATAATAATATCTAATCATTGCACCACTTTTAATAGTGTAATTATGGTGCAGGCTTTTTCTTTTATTTTTTTCTTTTTATTTTTTTTTAAATTTCCTACAGTTTTACATATGTCTCCCTTTTCCCCAATTGACACCCCCTGCCCCCAGTGGTGTAGGCTTTTTCTATTTTTTTGTTTGGGTTCATCATTTTTAGTCTCTATTGATTGACTTAGTCCATCTTCTTTAAATGTAAACTTTTCTCTTACAGTTTTTCTTTATTCTTATTCAAAGTGAGCTTTAAGTCTTTCCAATTATATAATCAATGAGAATCAACTTTCTTAAAACAAACCTTTTTAAGTTTGGGAATAATATATTTAATATTAATGTTCTACTTTATGTACCACACCTATCACTTAGGCTAAGTACAAAAAGCAATTCTATCATCCTATTAAATAACTTTCCCTATTAACGTCTCATATACAGTGTATGCAATTTATGATAAATATAAATAATAAATAAATAAACCTTTAACTCAGTCAAGAAATATGGCTCATTCACCCACAATTGAAACCAAATACAATTCTCTTTTTCTGTTTTCCCTTCATAATTTTTTTAATAAAATATAACTTTGATTAATCCTAATTATTTGCTCTGGACGTGTAAATAGTTGGAACATATGAATGAAACTAAACACACACACACACACACACACACACACACAAATCTTGCTTTAGTTTATGTTAAAGTCCTCCAGTATCAGACAGTCAACACAGTCTGACAATTTCTATTACACTTTATTAATATTTTATTTGTAACTTTCCAAAACAAATATTATGTTTTCCTATCTCATCAAATCTACTACACCTATTGCCACCTTCTAGCCCCATCAGCTGTTTTTGCCTTAATACTTTGATAAATAAAATTGATAGGACATTTTCTATTTCACATATTTCCGATTTTACTTTATAATTAAGAAAGTTAAAAACTGCATGATTTATCCTAAGTAATTATTCATTTTTAGATAAAGATCCTAGAATTTAAGTGCTCTCCTGTTTTATTCTTTGTATGCTGATCCTCAAGTTTATGACTATCTTTAAATTAAATAAGCTTAAAACACAATTACAGCTTACCTTTATGGATTTGTGAGTGTAGGTGATTTCTAACCTGTAAACATTTTAAGTTCTTTGGTGCCTTGGTGTCAGTCACGGTAACTCTACAATTCTTGCTAGCTTCACGCTGGCTGTTCTTAAGTAGGAAGTAGCCATGCTCACCCTGGGGGACATCTTTCTCCCGTGTACCAATTTAATTTCTAGGTGACTGCTTCTGTTTGGCAATCATCTGGGTTTATCACTTGACACTGCTTTCTCTGTAGATGACCTGTCTTCCTCAACCCCTTCTTGGCATAAAGCTCCCCAATATGGGTTAGTCCCTGGGTGAAGAAATACCACTTAATCACCTAGTTTTACTTTCAAGATCAAGTTAAAAATCCTTCTATGTATTGTATTTCAGATCCTTCATAATTGGTGTGGATTGCTTTTCTTTATTTATTCCTATAATTCGTACATATCTAGAGCATCCATAATTTTAGAAAAATGTGCACATGTTTTATCACATGGACATGGCACACTTCCTCTCTTCCATACATTGGGCGGTTAGATCCCTTTTCAGAAGTGTAAGTCTGTGTCCCTAGATTAACTGTTGTGGAATGTAGAGCTTCTCGTGTGTGCTGATAAAATTCTGGATGATTTTATTCATGTTATGAACAAAGGGAATATATTGAAATGATTCAGAGACACAGACAACAGCATGGTGTTACCAGAAGGAAGGAGGGTGGGGGTTAGTAAAGGATAAAGGAAAGTCAAATATATGGTGACAGAAGATTTGGCTTTGGGTGGTGGGCACATAGGGCAATATACAGATGATGTTTGTTAGAATTGTACACTTGACACCTACATAATCATTAACCAATGTTACCCCAATAGATTTAATTAAAAATAAATTAAATTTAAAAATGCAGTATCTGGGAAGCAGCATAAAGTGAAGTGTAATTAAAAAATGTAAGCCACTCAAAGATAAGCATTGTCCTGGCTGGTGGTACTTAGTAGTTAGAGCATTGGCCTGCACACCCTAGGGCCACAGGTTGATTCCAGGTCAAGGGGTTTTGGGTTCACTCCATTGGGGCACAGTGTGAGGCACCAAGTCAATGTGTTTTTCCTACAGAGATGTTCCTCTTCCTCCTTCCCTTCCAATGTCTCTGAAAAGCAATGGATAAATATCCAAAGTGTTATTCAAAGTGGTTATAAGATTTTACTCTCCTGTCAGCAGGTGTGAGGAGAACGATTGCTTGACCCACTTGCCAACATTTGGCATTGTTGGAATGTTCAACATTTGCCATTCTAATGGTTGGTTGTGATGCCTCATTAAGTTTTGATTGCATTTCTTAATGACTAAAGATGTGCATATTTTATGTACTTACTGGCTATATGTTTTTTGATGAAGTGTTCATTCAGTCCATTAGCTCTTTTTTTTTTTACTGGGTTGTCTTATTATTATTGGGGCAAGTATTCATTGTATATTCTTGTCATAAATCCTTGGTCAGAAATCCAGGGTGGGGCCAAAGTAAGTTTATGTTGTGAGTACAGGAAACATAGTATTTATTCTTGTATTTTTATTTTTAATTACTGTATTGTTTTCCATATGAATAATTGTAAACCTACTTTTTTCCCACCCTATATGTATAAAGAATATATTCCCCCTCTCTCTAGTTTACCTTTGTATCTCTTAATGCCATGCTTTGAAGAAAAATATGTTAATTTTAGTATAATAAAGTATGTGTTTTTATGAATTATGCTGTAGCACTTTATGGACTCTAGAAACCTGTTCAAAGATTGCCTTCATGAGAGGCATTCTAACGGTGAATAAGCATGACCTCCTGACCTGCCTTGACACATTCCCCTGGGGAAATTTGGAAAGGTTTTCTTCATTCCAATGCCTCTTCCCATTGTTCTGTGGAGTCAGCAGAGATAAAACTGCCAATAAGTTAACATTTTATGTCTAGTGTTTTGCAGCTCAAGTGATCATCTTCATAGGGGACCCACCTGAGCCATACCTGTGCTTCTCACCCAAGAATTCACGCTGACCCTGGGAAGCCCACCTTTGTCCATGGCGCTAACATGGATAGGGCAATCCCCAGGACCATACAAGGGTTTCACCATTTTCATGGCCCTTCTGTGACTATTCGTATTTCTTTCATCTTCCTCCAACTGGTTTTCTAGTGTGATATAAAATCCTAAGGTTACACAGTTTAAAAGGAACTAGAATTCTGATGTTCATATGTTGACTGAACACAGAACTTAGAATGCAGGCATTGTGTATACCAATACCCACCCTGTCTTCCATGCTTCAGATACTTTTCATAGTTTCAGTATTCCATACATAATAGTCTGATATTATTCGGGGAGAACACAGCTCTAGAGATTACATTGATAAAAATATATTAAGAAGCAATCCCCAGTAATTTTGATAGCTCTTTTACACAGAATTTAAGACTATCTCTAAGATCTATTTACTTATGATATTTTATAATCTATTTTATATAAAGGTCAAAACTATATTTTCTTATAATTGGATACTTTGTGACCTTTTTTAAAGTCTTTTTTTTCAAATTTTCTCTTTAAGCTGTGGTTTTAATGCTAGGGAGGAATTGTACAGAAATTATGTTATATGTACTCTCTCATCACCTTCTAAAGAGCTCTGATGATGGATGTGATTGGAGAGATGAAGAAGGTATAAGTGAGGGAAGGCTTTCTGTGTTTTGAAAGGAACATCATGGGGCACTTGGTGAGGTAACCCAAGATCCTGGAAAGGTTGGCGCTAGTTTTACAGAATGCAGGATTATGTGGAGGAAAAGTGGCATAGGGAGTACAGAGATGACTAATATGTGTTTTTTCTCATTTTGCTGCTCTAGCATTCAAATTTACATCTTCCTATCTTCTCACACAGCGATTCCTTTGTCATTAAGGCCCTATAAAGTTTCTTTAAAGAAAGAAAGGAAAATTGCTGATTTGTGCCTCAGTGAGAGAGCTAGAAGTGAGAAAAGTGATTCTCACACCTCCCAGGGGTAAAGTTTTAGTATCCTTATTGCTAAAAGCCTAAGTGGTCGTCACGCTGTGATGCCATCACGCCATCACAAGATGGCTGCACACACAGGTGGGCGGGGCGGGGCTTGATGCTGCGTGCGTGGCAAGGAGCCTGCCTGGGAGTCCTGCCTCCTCCAGGCTCCCAGGCAGGTCCCCCGGCCTCATGAGGCAAGGCCTGCCTGGGGGTCTGGCAAAGTCTGCCTGGTAGTCCCCCGGCTTCGCACGGTGAGGCCTGCCTGGGGATCTGGCCTCCTCCTGCCTCCTCACAGTGAGGCCTGCCTGGGGGTCCTGGGAGTCCTGCCTCCCAGCTCCACACGGCACGGAGTCAAGACACCCGGCTCCAGCCTACCTCTTTGGGGCAATTTATTGAGGAGCCCCGGATGGGTGGGCAGGGTCTACCTCTTTGGGACAACCAATCCTGGGGCTCCCGCACTGTGACAGGGCACAGGCCAGGCTGGGAGACCCCCTACCCCCGAGGACGAATTTCGTGCACTGGGCCTCTAGTTTTTATATAAACATCCTTGTTTCAATTACTGAAATACCTTTATTTTTCTAACCTCCACAATTTGTATTATTTTTTCTATGCATTTAAAACTTGTAAAACAAAATTACAATCAAGTCTTTTAATTAATACAATAAAAGTAAAGGCAATTATTTGGCATTCTAAAGGAAAACTAAATTCTGGAACTAAGTGTGCCCCTTTTTGCATATATGAATTTATCTTACCGAATTAGCTGATGAATCACCAATAAAAACAGGTGGAATGTCAACTTTCTTTAATGCAACAACTTACTGTTGTTGGATTATAATTCTTCCTTGCTTTCCATGACCTTGTTTGATTTTAATACAATTGGTGATCATGAGCTGATAAAACATCAATAGTTATACCTTTGCTGCAAAGTTAATTCAATACCTATTATTTTTCAGACAACATGTTGGGCTCTGGAGATACAAAGATGTATATTCTTTTTTTTTTTCTTGGTGAAAAATAAAATGTAGGCAATATTCTGGAATCTTAGAGAACAATGACAGCAACAACCTTTAATGACTCCACTGTGTTATTTCAAATATTTCAATACCTTGGACTGAGTTTTTGAGTTAATTTGCTATTTAAAAATAAAAGCATAGTTTATTTTATGTGAGATACAAATATGATATCACTCATCCAGAATACTTGAGATTCCTAGCAATATTGGAGAAGAACCAAAATTAATGTCTGGAGTCTGTGATAAATAAGAAACACATTTAAGGAAGCTACATTTTAAAGTCATAGAACAATCCATGCTGATAGGAATTTTCTTAATGCCACCCTAACATCTTTGTTTCTCAGGCAATATATCATGGGGTTCAACACTGGTATCACAATGGTGTAAAAAAGAGAAATAAATTTGTCCATCCCTGCTGAATAACTGGACTTTGGTCTCAAATATGAAATCATGCCTGACCCAAAGAATAAAGCCACAACCATGAGGTGGGAAGAGCAAGTGGAGAAGGCCTTGGCTTGCCCAGCTGCCGATGGCAGTGTCAGGATGGTGGAGATAACTTTCACATAAGATCCAAGAATCAACATGAAAGGAATAGTGACAAGTAGAACAGCAAGAACATAAATCAACATCTCTATCATAGAAGTATCCCCACAGGCAAGCCTAACTATTGGTGGTATGTCACAGAAAAAGTGATTCAACTGGTGAGATCCACAGAAGGGTAGAGAGAAAATCTGGTAGGTGAGCCCTATGTGCACTGGAATTCCTGTCATCCAACAACCAGCTGCCAAATGGATACACAGTCTATTGTTCATGATGAGAGGGTAGAGTAATGGCTTGCAAATGGCAACATACCTGTCATATGCCATTGCAGTCAGAATAAAGCACTCAGTGCCTCCCAACACCAGAAAGAAATACATTTGAGTAGCACAGGCCAGAAAGGAAATACTTCTATTTTGTCTACAAAGATCTATTAACAATCTGGGGACAGTGACTGACACATAACATATTTCCAAGGAAGAAAAGTTCCCAAGGAAAAAATACATGGGGTTCTGAAGGGAAGAATCAGCCTTGATTATTAGAACAACGAGGCTATTTCCCATCAGAATAATCACATAGATGCTCAAAAACACCCCAAAAAGGAATCCTTGCAGGTCGGGAACATCAGAAAAGCCAAGCAGGATAAAACCCATCAATGTAGTGTGGTTTTCCCATGGGGGATTTTGTCCTGTAGATTCCATGTACGAACAAAACAGTCCCAGTGGAGAAGTCCCTTCAATTCACTGGCATGGGATAGATAATCCAGGTTTTTGTCTGTTGGTTTTGTACTTTTGTTAATATATTTGAAATCCAATATCTTAAAATTCCTATATGGCAAAGCAGAAAACAATGTTAAACTTTATTTTTCCTGTTCATATTAACAACATGCACAAATGAAGAACACGGCAAAACAGACATGTCGGGTAGCTTAGTCTTGGGGTAAGAGCTTCTCGAGGTAACTTGTGAGAAATGTTTCTCCTTCCCGCCCAATCTGCTCTATGATTGCTTTTTATTTGCATTTTTGTCTGCCCAGCACCTGCTGGTTTACAATCTGTTTAGATGATTTTTTTCATCATGTTTGGTTTTATGTTTCCTCTGTGAACTTCATCTCAGATGACTGAAGGGCAAGGTCATCAGAAGACTCCAGTGCAATCCCAGCCTGGGCCACATCATATCTGGTAAAGAGACATAGACACTCATCAGAAAAGTAAGAAATATAGCCTTGTTCCATCATCAAAAGATTCCACTTAAATATCCCAGAAACTTATATGAGTAATAACATATTATAGCAAGTCTTATGTTCATTTGAATTTTAGAATGTGAAATAAAGATATTAGAATTTGCTTTAATACCCCCAACAATCTTAACAGCTTTACTTATATTCTGAACCTTAGGTATACTTTAGAAGTAATTAGCTAAATTTAGGGCTTTATGGGATAATTAAACAAGGGAAAGGTAAAATAAAATATGTACAAAAATTTGATCATATGGTTCACCCTTGACACCAGATAAAATATAAAATTTGTTTTGTACACTTTTTTATATCTCTAAATATGTATAAGCTCTTGAATACATAATTAATATATATTACAAATGTAATATATATTATGTATAATGCATATTTAAAATATCTGTATTAGAATAGCCATTAGAAAACACAGTGCTAAATGCAGTGTAGGTTTAGCCTAATCAGCTCCTTAAATAATTAAGCATTTTAGACCAAATAAGTTCAGTCTTTCCTCCACTGTGTTGGACCCTAGACATCACTCTTATGATTTCCACCCAGCCTTCATTGGTGTTAAACCATGACCTTTTTCACAGCAAGACATACTCCAAGATCTACATTGTCATGAGTTTTGAAGTTTCTCCTCCATTTCCCAGACTCCAACTTCATCTTCTCTTCCTACAGAATATAGTCTTCCTTTTCACTTTTCAGACCCCCAGTTCCTCTTCCCTCTCACAAATCCTGAGCTACCGAGTACTTAAATTTCTACTCTTTGTTTCTTGCATCTCACTAATCCTAAACCCTGGCCTTCTTAGTTCAGTGAATTCTCTATTCTGACATTGTTAAGTTTTCACTGCATATCCTAAAGATAAAAGCTCTCTCCTAGTTACTTCTCTGCTATGGCTCAGAAATTTCAAGAGGAGGGATCAAGGACCTGGGGCATTTCAGATTCAAATACTACGTTCTACAAGCAGAGAATAAGTACACTCCCCCAAGTCTTCTCTTTCCATCTCTTTGTTTTTCTGGTCTCTCTTTTTTCCCCTTTTGGTAGTTATTTCCTCATTTTAGATCTACTCAAAATGTTCAAAATTTATACCACCTTACTTATATATGTTTTCTCTAAGAAGTTATACCTATGAAAAAGAACTGCAACAAAAAGAGAATTGAATTTTCAGTAACCCAGATAAGTTGGATAAATGTATCAGGGTGTCAATCAATATATATTTTGCAGCATATATTGTAATTTATTATGGGTAAATACTAAGTGTCAGAATGTGTTAAACACTAAGGATGCTAATGGTAAATAGTATGAGCCCAGTTTCTGTCTTTACAGAGCTTACAGACTAGGTGAAGTCAGACCGATTAGAAAGGTTATTACCCTAGAATGTGCAGCATCTACATAGGAAGGAGCGTAAGGTGTTATGGGGACACCAGATGATTTCTTAAGGAAGTGACATTTACTCTGAGACGGGGTAAGATCTTACATATCACAGAAGCATTTTGTTATTTTTTACATTTAAGAAAATAGAATAAAAGACTTTCCAGAAAAAAATTCCCTCATATTATTATTATTTAGGTTTGCATTCCAATAGCTAGCTGAAGTCTTAAATGGAGCGGTGGTTCATAAATATTTCTCTTGGGAAAATTTAACTAAATTCAAGTACTCGCTGACCAAAGAACTTGACATTAATTGACTTAAAATGAAAATTAGATATATTCTGATAACATGTCTTTATTTAAATGATCAGAGCTTAATTTTTCTTGCTTGAAAATATACACAGTAATAATAATAATATGTGACTCAGGGAATTGTTTTGAGGGGTAAGTAATATAACCCATGTTAACTGCCTGCTTTAAAATAGGCAGTTTTGCTTCTATTAGGCATTGTATTTATGATTAACATACTTATTGTACTTATCATTATTATTTTAACTTACATATTTTTTCCTCTCTTCTCAAACTTTTCTCATCTTTTATCCTGCCATGGAGTAGCTTTTTCTTAATCTAGAAGAGGAGAAAATGTACAGGAGGGTGTTTTGGCAGGAATACTAAGCTTAAAAGTAGTATGCTGCCGGTCTGTACCCATTCGATGCTGTGTGGGTACACACCTGCAGCCAAACCAAGGGGGAACCACTGTCATTTCCTGGGCTTTGTGTTTAGTTTTCTCTCTTCTGTGCCAGTTTCCTGTACTTAGAACACAACGAAGAAGTAGGCTTTGTTATAGAAATATAAGCAAAATTAAAAGGTCTAACTCAAATCCTATTTAATATAAGCATCCCGGGGGATAACCTTATTTTTTAAAATTTATCTCATCTCTCCATTAGTAATTAATTGTATTTTGCAGTTGTAATATGGGAATGCCAGATCCTCCTCTACCAATTTTTCTGTTTCAATGAGAACTAACATAGCCATGGAGAATAGAGAGGCCTGATTATTTGAAACTACTTTTTTTTTATTGTCAACAATTTTTGAACATGTTTTTATGTAATAATCACCTTGTTAATGACTTCACAGGCATTATCTCATTTACTACATTCTGAATGAAGTAGGTACTGTTATTATTCACATTTGACATAGAGGCAGAAGTAGAGAGAAATTAAGTAATGCCCAATATCAAAAAGCTGGTGTGAACCAGCTGACTTCAAACTCAACAGTGCAATGCCAGGCCACCAATATATGTCCTTTCCCCCACCAATATATTTATTGAAAAATTTTGCATATAAGTGGATCCACATAGTTCAGACCTGTGTTGTTCAAGTTACAACTGCATATTAGATCTGTTTCATTTGAACAGTTTTGCTTTTTCTTCTTGAGCACTTTCCACAGCAGCTCTGCCTCCCACAATCACCCTTTCACCCGGCCAGTGTGTGCCCACATCTGTGAGACGCAGCACTGGTCCAGGGGACCTTGGTAACTCGGCAGCCTCCTGCCCACAGCAGCGGCATCACTGGCCTGACCATCCATTCCTGCATTTTTGCAGAGTCTGCATTTTTAATCAGAATTCAATGGGCTTCATAGAACATTCAGTAGAAATATTATTTTAAATTTAATGCTTTAAGAATAATATTAATAAATTTACAAAATATGAAATGTCACAACAGCAAGGTGATTTTATGTTCATTTTATATCTCAATTGCTATTATAAAAATGAAAGACTGAGTTGATTACTTATAGCTACCATCTACATTTTAATTTCAGGAGATTTATCTCATAAATTAGTCTGATTGGAAGCAAGTATTTTCTTTGATGACTTAATTTTTGAGATGAAAAATAATGTACTACCATAAAATAAGCAGAATAAAATAATTACTGCTTACTTGTTTATATTATGGAGACATCACCATGTGTTGCTTCTTTCATAAAGATATGATCTGTGTAATATAAATTTTTGGTTTAAATTATTCGAGTAACAAATTCAGCCATTCTTATTTTTCCTGAAGCTTATACTTCACTTTAAAATCTATCAGTGTACCTTGGGTAAGAAGTAATAGCCTCTTATTCCTTGTGACGGCATCTTCTCTCCAGGACATGTTGCATAGTTAACTCAGTAATCTGTTTATCAGGTGGTAACTTAGAAAACAACCCAGGCTGCCTCTGGTTGGATTAGTGCTGCAGTAAGGATGCTCTCTATGGAATACGGTCTGAGCAGCATTAGCCCCCTGGCCACTCCTCTTTACCTTCTCCCATCCTCTCCATATTTGGAAAGTGGAGGCAATTCCCCATTGGGAAAGGTTGTATTAAGACCAATGAAGGTATTAAGCAAAGAAGATAAAGAAGATTCATGGACACAGACAACAGTTTGGTGATTGTCAGAGGGAAGGGGAGATGGGGAGAGGTAACAGAAGGTAAAAAGGGGATAAATAGTGATGGAAGGAGACTTGACTTGGGCTGATAAACACACAATACAATATACAGATGGTGTATTACAGAATTGTATACTTGAAACCCATAGATTTATTAACCAATGTCATTCCAATAAATTCAATTAAAAAAGACATTATCAGTCTCTAAGTTGGCCTTTATCTACATATGAAATCCAAGGATACTAAATTTGAAATTCTTAAAAACCATTTCTTAACCTCAAAGAATATAACATGGAAATATTCTAGATTTCATGCATAATCTAGGTTGTTTACATGTTAAGGCTCTCTGTTCATGACATGGATAGGATTTATCTGTAGTTACAGATATTAACATAAGGAAAAATGAATTTGGACAAGAGGATAGAGTATAATAAGCCTCAAGGTTTCTATATCAGAAAGTGAGGATGGGAAAAGGACCTTATGAGGGCTTTAAAATTAAGAGGAGAGAGAAGATAGAGTGACTTGTTATTATTGCTGTAAATAGTTGGTAAGCTATGTAACATAATCACTACATGCACCAGCTTTTCTCTATTTACTGAAACTTTCAATAAATATCTAATTGCATAAGATATGGTGCTATAACCTTCAGGAGGCACTGAAAACATTGTACTCTGTAGCTTGGTCTCATGTCTGACTGCCAAACTCCTGGTTATCTTTTAGACTGAGTTGCTGTGTCACATTTATGAAAAGTGATCCATTATTTTTGTAGGCAAAGTTAACTACCCTATCTAATAAAGAGGGAATATGCAAATTGACCACCACACCATCACAAAGATGGTGGTGCCCATAGCCACAAGATGGCAGCGCCCAGTCCCCTCAGCCCCACCAGAGTCCCCCAGTCCTTTCAGCCCCACTCGGGGTGCGGCCAGACCCGCCCTCAACCCCCCAGCTGCCCAGGGTTGGCCTGAGGCACAGGCAAGCCTTGGATGTCAGCTGCCCAGCTGCCCAGGCCACCAAAGGCTCAGGTAACCAGGGCAGGCTGAGGCTTGTGCTGCCGGCAGTGGCAGCAGCAGAGGTGTGATGGGGGCGTCGCCTTCCCCTGATCTCCAGGTGGCCTCCCGCCCCTGAGGGCTCCCGGACTGTGAGAGGGGGCAGGCCAGGCTAAGGGACCCCCCTCCAGTGCATGAATTTTCATACACCAGGCCTCTAGTTTCTAATATAATGCTCTCTATTTTCCCCTTATTATATTACATTTAAATTTTTATTCCATAATTTGTCTTCTTTTCCTTTCATAAAGTCCTTGATTTCAAGGGAATCTGTCTTATTTACTTCCCAGTACACATCCACCTCCAAGAATGGAGCTATCTACATAGAACACTTGGGCTTTTTAGGGACTCAGTATTGTGCAACCATGTCATTGCATCTTTCAAAATCATTAATGATATATATTGTGTTTTCTTACATTTTAAGAAATGAGTAAAATGCTTGAAAGGTGGTAGGAAATAAGAACACAAAGTACATTAGTGAGGGCAAGAGTGGAAGCAGAGAGATGTGTTAGGAGGTGGTTGCCACAATCTATGTGGGAGTTAATAGTGGCCAGGACCAGGTTTGTAGTAGTGTAGCTATTGTAATCAGTGGTCGCAGGATTTACATAGACCTTATGCTCAAACATTTTCTTCTGTTTTGACTCATAATTTTGTCATACATAAATTGAAAATTGTCAGCCATGCCTGGCTAGTGTGGCTCAGTGGTTGAGCGTCAACCACTGTGACTCCTGGTCAGAGCACATGCCTGGGTTACAGGCTTGAACCCCAGTAGGGGGCATGTAGGAGGCAGCAGATCAATGATTCTCTCTCATCATTGATGTTTCTATCTCTCTTTTCCTCTCCCTTCGTCTCTGAAATCAATAAAAAAATGTTTTTTTAAAAAGAAATAGTATTAAAAAAAAATCTCTGCCACATTAAAAAATATAACATATTTATCATTCTCCATGTCTTTTACCCACATGTCTAGTGAGTCACCAAAATCATGTGAATTCTGTCTTCTAACTATCTATCAATGTATAGTCAAGTCATTTTCCTATTTTAGAATAGTTACTGTTTGTTTGTTTTTAATTGAATTTCATATATATATATATATACACACCCCTTATTAGATATTTAAGTCTTTAGTTAAATTTGAGTTGATTTTTGTATATGTTCTAAGATAGGGGTCCTTAATACATTTCAATTTAATTTTTGTGAGTGGTGTAAAATAGGAATTCAATTTTATTTTTTTGCACATGGATATCCAGTATTTCTGGTACCATTTATTGAAGAGGCTATTTTCCCCCATTGTGTGTTCTTGGTGCCTTTGCTGGCCATATATGAGTGGGTTTATTTATGGAATTTCTATTTTGTTTCACTGATCTATGTGTCTATTTGCATGCCAATACCATACTGTTTGATTTCTAAGCTTTGTAATATTCAGGGTGGGGGGAAAATAGGTTTGCAGTTTGAGTATGTGAAACTCAGAGATCATTCTTGCATTATTATTATTTATTAATTATTGTATTATTTTGCATATTAACAACTATAAGCTTACTTTTACCCTACCCTGCAGTTTGAAATCAGGAATTGTGATGTCTCCACCTTTGCTCTTCTTGCTTGCTAGGAATTGCTTAGCTAGAATGGTGTTCTATGTTGCTTAATGCATAATTAAGCCCAATATAGTTGGATGCTAGTTAATTCACAGTTTCTTTTAAAGTATTTTAATAAATTGCAGCTCTCAGAATAAGTAGCAATGTGAAAATGCATTGTTATTGCTACCGGTGCTTTTTTCCTTACGCCATTTATAAATGCAAGAATGCAACATCAGAAATCAATTTGAATCCAGGAAAGGGGTAAAAACAGTCTTGCTAAAAACATCTACACTAATAAAAGACAAACATGCAAATTGACCATACCTTCGCTACGCCTTAAGCCACGCCCACCAGCCAATCAGAGCGACTATATGCAAATTAACTCAATGAAGATGGCAGCCGGCAGCCGTGGAGCTGGAGCAAGCAGGAGGCTTGGTTGCCCCAATGATGGAGGAAGCCAAGCTTCCTGCTTGCCGTGTCAGGCTCTGAGTTCCACTAAAAGCAACAAAGTTTCAATTATAGAAGGTAAATAAACCCCAGATACCTGCTTTCAGCCAGCTGTGGCCACGGAGCTGGGGCGAGCAGGAGGCTTCCCTCCCGCCCGCCCTGGCTGACTCTGAGCTCCTCTCAAGGCTACAAAGTTTCAATTATAGAAGGTAAATAAATTCCAGAATAAAAAAGTAAAAAAGAAAAAAAGGAGAGGCTGAGAGCTCCCATCACTGGGGGGCTTAGCCAGCCTGAAAACAGCCCCCAGCCTCTCACCCAGACTGGCCAGGCACCCCAGTGGGGACCTCGCCAACCTAAGGGGGGTGTGGCCTGCCTGAAAACAGCCATCAGCCCCTCACCCAGGCTGGCCAAACCTCCATGGGGTGAGGGTCCCAACTGGGGGGGGCTTGACCAGCCTGCAAACAGCCATCAGCCCCTCACCCAGGCTGGCCAGGAACCCCAGCGGGACACAACCCTGATCTGGGACACCCTTCAGGGCAAACCAGCCAGTCCCAACCCATGCACCAGGCCTCTATCCTATATAGTAAAAGGGTAATATGCAAACTGACCCTAACAGCAGAACGACTGGGAATGACTGGTCACTATGACACACACTGACCACCAGGAGGCAGACGCTCAATGCAGAAGCTGCCCCCTGATGGTCAGTGCACTCCAACAGGGGGAGCTCTGCTCAGCCAAAAGCCAGGCTGATGGCTGCCAGCACAGCGGTGGTGGTGGGAGCCTCTCCCACCTCCTCAGGATGTCCGACTGCAGCTTAGGCCTGCTCCCCGCTGGCAAGTGAACATTCCCCGAGGGCTCCCAGGCTGCCAGAGGGATGTCTGACTGTCAACTTAGGCCCATTCCTCCTGGGAGTGGGCCTAAGCCAGCAGGTGGACATCCTCCGAGGGGTCCCAGACTGCAAGAGGGCATAGGCCAGGCTGAGGAACCTCCCCGAGTGCACAAATTTTTGTGCACCGGGCCTCTAGTTCTTGAATAAAAGCAAATATTCCTGACAGGAACAATGCTGTCATTGACCACGAAAGGTAAAGAGAACGGAGTCACAGCCTGCATTTTTGATAAAGGAAGTGAAATTAATAAGGGACAAATCACAAGATGTCTGTGATTCCTACACTGGAAACAACCTCTTGGACAAAATCTGCTCTCAGTGACTCAAGCTTTTATCCAATCAAGGTTCTCAATAGCATGTCAGTGTCTTTAAAATCCTGTGTGTGAGTGCATGTGTGTTTCATATCAAGCATATTGTTTTCATCTAAACAGATCAATAGTAAATAACTACTTTATTTAAGTCTCACCTGAAGTTATCAGCCTCATCTTCAGAAGAAAAATGTAATATATATTTTTAAAGAGAAAAATCAAAATTAAGAAATAGGAAAAGTGAATTTCGCAAATTTTGTTATCCCTAGTAAAAAATCACTGGCAATGGCCCATTTAAAAATAAGATTTGATTTTTGTCACTCTGACCTCTTTTGGCACATTCTATGAGCCAATGCTAATCATGCCTGTTTGGGCACTATTATTGGAGGATAAAGCTATGTCATTACACTCAGCCACAGATATGATTTACCATTCACTCTTTAAGTGTGTTATTTATTATTTTTTTACTATTTCTTACCAAATCTAGCACACAGCTTATTCTGACACACCATCCTCTTAAGTAGCACATGATTTGGGCATGATAATTTATAAAATAAAACCTCAACTTTAACATTTTTATGTGGCTCATTATATTTTCCAGCTTTGTAAATAAAGCTTCTATTGCCATATCCCCTCTAAGCCTGTACCTTTTTTCATCTTTATGTTTCTCTTCCCAGTGTATTAATGAATCTGACACTGCCTCAACACAAACTTAGCTAGTATATTATATTTATTATGTTTGTTTGTTGAACAACACATGGTAAATATGATCATACAGTTTCAAGAGGTTGAGGGTGTGGAGTCTAATTCAGACACTCAGAGTTTTTGACATACATCTCCATCAGGTTGATCTGTTTGCAAAACCTCAAAATTCCTTGGACAATATTTATCACCTCTTTCTTCAGTTCTTGGGGCAATCAGTTTGTTTTCTTTATTGATAAAGATATATATGTGTGCTTATCCCCCACTTCCTGCCCCCTCTCCGTTCATGCCCTTACCCCCTGGTGTCTGTGTCCATTGGTTAGGCTTATATGCATGCATTCAAGTCCTTTGGTTGATATCTCCCCTTACCCGCCCCCCCCCACTTTCCCTCTGAGGTTTGATGGTCTGATCAATGCTTCTCTGTCTCTGGATCTGTTTTTGTTCATCGGTTTATGTTGTTCATTATATTCCACAAATGAATGAGATCATATGATATTTATCTTTCTCTGACTGGCTTATTTCTCTTAGCATAATGCTCTCCAGGTCCATCCATGCTGTTGCAAATGGTAGGAGTTCCTTCTTTTTTACAGCAGCATAGTATTCCTTCCTTTTTACAGCATACTGTAGATGTACCACAGGTTTTTAATCCACTCATCTGCTGATGGGCACTTAGGCTGTTTCCAAATCTTAGCTATGGTAAATTGTGCTGCTATGAACATAGGGGTGCATATATTCTTTCTGATTGGTGTTTTTATTTAATTGGGATATATTCCTCAATCAGTTTTGATAGTGGCTGAAATACCTAGGACTCTTTGAGATTTAAGGGTGGTACACGGATATATGCAATGTTTTCACAACAGGATTTAAATCACAAAAATGTAAGAGAACCTTAAAGATAATACATTTCAATTTCTCAGCTAGAGCAGTAAATTATATCTAAAATTAGCAACACATATTCACATTTCTGCTTTCTGATCCACACATTCTATTTGACTTGCATTCCATACATTTTTGATAAAGCTATTAACAATGTTTCTCTGAAGCTATATATTTCAATAAAACTGCATATTTTCAATAAAGTTTTTTGCACATTCCTCTTGTACAGAGTATAGATTCTCACATCAATTCAACTCCTTTGTATTTGATTTTTTTTGCCCTGTACCCCACCACTTAAGCATTGCCTTTTGGACATAATATTATTTATTTCTGTTCATTGAAACTTGCTGACTATGAAATAACACACTATTTTTGATTCTATTTGATCACTGTGTAGTTAAATGGAATTATTTCTTCACTTAATCTTGGCTCCAGCCTTTAACCTAATTATTATTTACAATACATATGCCCTCTCCTCCCATTTTTAATAGATCAATGAAAGTTACATTGCCCACATAACTGTACAACTACAAACTAAATGCAACATTATCTATACTAATAGAAGGGTAATATGCTAATTAGACTGGACATCTTCTGGATAACCTTCCGGATGTCCTTCCTGACAAAGCTGGGCCCCGGCAAAGCCGCCTGCCCCATGGTCCTGGGCACCAGTGCCTGTGGCTGTGGCATGGGAGCGGGAGAAAAGCTGCCTGCCCAGCAGTCCCGGGTGCCTACAGATGCAGCACCAGGCAAAGCCGCCCACCCCATGGTCCTGGGCACCTGTGGCCAGCCCGGGTGAAGCCGCCCTCGCATGGTCCCCTGCGGCTGCGGCTGATCTGGGTGAAGCCAGCCTGGGTCCTGGATGCCTGCAGCCAGCCAGAGGGAGGGAAGCCCGGGTCCCGGGTGCCTGTGGCTGGCCAGAGGTTGGAATCCAGGGTCTTGGGTGTGGGGCTGAGGCAGAGGCGGTTAGGGGCTATCAGGCAGGCAGGCAAGTGAGCAGTTAGGAGCCAGTGGTCCTGGATTGCAACAGTGATTAGGCCTGTGGGATTGGGCCTAAACCGGCAGTTGGACATCCCCAAGGGGTTCTGGATTGGAGAGGGTGCAGGCTGGGCTGAGGGACCACACCCCCCCCCCCCCCAGTGCACTAATTTTGTGCATCAGGCCTCTAGTTTTTATATAATAACATCAATCTGTACTCATATTTTCCTGCCTAAATACAGGGCTCCATCTACTAATGATTATATTTAGTTGTTTATTTGGAATTTGTGACTCTAGAATATTGATTCTTTTACTCCTTTCAGCTTGCTTGCTTACTTTCCAACTTGGTCACAGGTTTTGAGAGCTATTCTCTATTTGGCCTCATCTAATTACTGATAAAAATGTAGATTAAAATATAGCCTAAAGACATACATTTCAAACTTCATTCATTTTAATAAATGAATTACTCAAAACTTTTGAATAAGGCAAAACATTGATTGATATGTGTATATTTGGAGAATGTAGTAACAGTAAACATTCAAGTAAAATAAAGGACTGGGAATATAAAAACCAGAAGCAAAGGAGATAGTATATCAAAAAGGCAAAAATAACATTACATTCATGGGGGGGTTTAATAAATATTGTCAGGTCCTAAAGAAAGAAGAGAATGATAAAATCACACACATCCTATATAATAAAAGCCTAGGTGGCGTGACACCCTCACGTGACACCCTTGCATGACATCGTCACAAGATGGCTGCCACAAAATGGCCTCATGCACAGCAGAAGTGGGGCCTGGCAGCTTCTCCGGGTGGTGCAGCCTGGGGGTCCTGTGGCTCTGCGTGGTGCGGAGGAAGCTGGTCCTGGTGTCTCTGCCGTCTTGCGCAGAGGAGGCGGGTCCTGGCAGAGGAGGCGGGTCACGGCAGGGGAGGGCAGTTGTGGGCGATCAGGCTGGCAGGCAGAAGCGGTTAGGGGCAATCAAGCAGGCAGGCAGGTGAGCGGTTAGGAGCCAAAGGTGCCGGATTGTGAGAGGGATGTCTGACTGCCGGTAGTTGGACATCCCCTGAGGAGTCCTAGATTGGAGAGAGTGCAGGCTGGGTTGAGGGACACCCCATCCCCGTGCAAAAATTTCTTGCACCAGGCCTCTAGTACAAAATCAAAATTAGAAGTCTCTTAATGCCTTTATTTTTTTAATTCTCATGCAAGGATATTTTCCCATTGGTTTTTAGTGAGAGTGGAGGAGAGAGGGAAAGACAGAGAAAAATATTGATGTGAGAGAAACACATCTATTGGTTGCCTCCTGCACGAGCCCTGACCAGGGCCCAGGCCAGGGAGAAGCCTGCAACCAAGGTACATGTCCTTGATCGGAATCCAACCTGGGACCCTTCGGTCTGCAGGTCAATGCTCTACACACTGAATAAAACCAGCTAGGGCTCTTAATGCTTTTATTATTTAGATTTCTTTTGAGTTAAAGAGAGTAAAAAATAGTTGGAAAATTTTTCATATAAATGTATTGAACAATAATCAAGAACATATGATAAATGTGATTTTGTAAATATTAATGGATTTAAGAAATAATTGAAATTTACATAAGAAGCTTATATTTAATGAATTAAAAGTAAGAAACATCATTAAAGACAATAGCTCCCAACACTGAAAATATCTGTAGAACTTTTAAATAAAATTAATTAAATGTAGAAAAACTGAACTAGAAAATAGAGAAGATGTCTTAAAATATGACATGTCTAAAATCCCAAATATCAGAGTAACTGGCTTCATCTTTCAAGCATTTTCTATTTCTGTTTTACTGGAAATTAAAGCATTGAATGGAAGGACTATATTAGTTTTTATTTGTGAAATATCCTGGTCCCATATGTGATTCCATTAAATATACAAGGCAGGGAAA
This sequence comes from Myotis lucifugus, assembly GCF_000147115.1. Lineage (NCBI taxonomy): Eukaryota > Metazoa > Chordata > Mammalia > Chiroptera > Vespertilionidae > Myotis > Myotis lucifugus. The sequence goes on along the minus strand of NW_005871145.1, from coordinate 2,074,688 downwards.
GCAGAAAAAAATCAGGCCGATGAGCAGCCAGCTGGTGCCGAAGAAAGTAGGCAAGGTACCCAGGAAAGAGTGAACCACCTCTGAGACAGCCTGATTTTTCTGCTGCAAGGGCTCCAGGGCCAGGTACCTACTATATACCTGTGGGGTGAGAGCATGGCCCACAGGTCCACAGACAACACCAATAGCTTCATGAACATTTGTTTGGCCAAGGTCACCTATGTGGACCATTGAGGGCATTATGAATGGTCAAGCTGGATGACCTCTGTGTGACAAACCATAAGCTCTGCTATGCCATATCCCAGATGACTTGTTCATCACAACATCTATCAGCAAGGGTAAAGGAAAGGTGGGGAAACATTTCTCTCCAATAACTGTAAATGTGGCTGTCTCCTTAGCAAGCACTGGCCCTCACTCAGTTCCCTCCAGGGTTCTACTAACCCAGCTGCCTGTCTACCTGCATATTAAGAATGCTTAGATTTAATATTAAGATTAATTTTAATATATTTTTATTAGAAATTTATAGAGGATTTCTATATGCAAGAAATCCATGAGCCATGGTAAATAATATGTGGCACATTCAGCCATTTAAGTCTTCATGCAGTAAACTCTTTGCAGCAGCCAAATGTGTATGTGTGGGCATTACTGTGTGTGTGTCAGTCTGGGAGAGAGGAAGCGAGAGAATTGGAAATTTTTGAGGAGAAGGGAAGGAAAGAGAAGTAACTGGAACATTCTAATCAGACAGCAATTTTCTCAAATCACACTTTTGCACAAAATCACACTTATTTTTTAGGGAATATGTATGTGTGTATATATGGGTAATGAGGCATATAAAAGCTGGAGAGTTTATAGTGGTATTAAAACGATAATCTCAAAATTTAAATATTTTTCCACAAGATACTTTAATATTTAAAAATGAATAACATTTTCAATTTAACAAACATTGACAGGTAATAGATAATATTCTCTTAGAAATCACAAATGGTGAAAAAAGAATACATGAGAAAAAGATGAATGTGTAATTATCAATGTTTACTATAGCTAGTTTTATGTGATATTGTGACTTTTGTCTCTAAACATTCAATATCTTTGTTTCCCTAGGTAAGATTTTATTACAAATAGGCCTTATTGTTTAGAACCCATGAAAACACAAAATGGTTACATAAAATTTTTATGGTTGTATATAAGTTTGGTAATATACTTGAATATTAAAGGACATAAATAGAAATATTCTTATGAAAAACTGTAGGCTTGAATAGGCTTTGCAAGTTCCTTAAATACTCTGCTAGGTCCAGAAAATTAACCAAACAATCACAGAAATGCAGGGATCCTTTCCCTGGTAATTGCATTCCATAAAGCCTTCTTCACTTCCTTATTCCTGAGGCTGTAGATCAGAGGGTTCAACATGGGGATCACCACCGTGTAGAACACGGAGGCCACTTTGTCCTGACCCAGGGAGTAGCTGGATGTCGGTCTCAGATAAGTATAGATGGCGGTGGAATAGAACAGAATTATGGCTGTCAGGTGAGAGGCACACGTTGAGAAAGCTTTGTGCCTGCCCTCCCCTGAATGCATACGAAAGACAGAGAAGAGAATGTAGGAGTAGGAGGTGAGGATGACCAGCAGAACCCCCACCATATTTACTCCAGCAAAAGTGGAAAAGATGCTTTCATTCAGGCGTGTGTCAGAACAGGAGAGCTTAAAGAGCGGAGGGCTGTCACAGAAGAAGTGGTGGATGACATTGGAACTGCAGAATGGCAGGCTGCTTACATAACTTGTGTTCACCATGGAGTTCAAGAGTCCCGCTGCAAAAGCCCCTGATGCCATTTTCAGGCAGACTGTCCTGGTCATGACCAAGGGGTACAGGAGGGGGTTGCATATGGCCACATACCGGTCGTAGGCCATTAAGCCAAAGAGGATGCATTCAGTTGTGGCCAAGGCGATAAAGAAGTACAGCTGCAGAAAGCAGCCAGCAAAGGAGATGGTTTTCTTCTCTGACAATAAATCCACCAGCATCTTTGGGGTGACGGTGGACGAATAACAAACATCCACAAAGGACAGGTTAGCCAGGAAGAAATACATGGGTGTGTGGAGTCTGGAATCAGTCCCGATTAAGAGGATCATCCCAACATTCCCACAAACTGTCAGTGTGTAAATGACAAAAAAGAGCACAAACAGGATAATCTGTAGCTCCAGCGTTTCTGCTAATCCCAGCAGGATGAACTCGGTCACCAAAGTATAATTAGTTCTGGTCATGTATTACACATATAGTTTGCTTAAGCTTATATAGATATAGATATTTCCCTCTCCAAAGGTTATAGGAAATAGTAGAAATGTTAAAGAGCCTATTCCTACATGAAAAATAAAACCCTTAGGTTAATAAAATATAGTAAGAAAAGTGACTGAAGTAAGAGGAAAATTAGTGGAGAAACAGAGAAGCATTTGAAGTTATGAAGTAATTGACCTTATTAAGTCTGTTGCAGGTTCCTCCGATGGCTGGTCTCAATCCACGTACTCCACTTAAGTTTCTTCATATGCAACGGATGTTCTCTACCAGCCCACATTCAAAATGCCAAGGATAAAAATATTGCTGCCTTAGTCTCCCCCAGTCTCTGAAAGGTATGTGCATTTAACACAAATCCATTGTTTATTTCTCAAGGCCACTCTGTTTATTCTACAATTCCAAAATTCATGCATTGCCTCCCAGAAATTTCTTGTGTACCTCAAGCAACAAAAACAGTGCCCATTTCAAATGACTAATAAGTTGATATATATTGTATATTATAGGATGGTTTTGTAGAGTTTTAAAAATGAACTAAATAATTATTTTTGATATAAAGTACACAATCAAATTAATGTCATGTAGTTCCACACACAGTACCTGTCCCCCGCAATGAATAACAGCATGAAATCTTTATGAGCTTCCTTCCTCAGTGTATTACTCATGCAGATTATTATTTTTTGTTTTTATTAGGGGTTCTCAGTTGGAGCTTAAAAATAAAGGAGAAAGATTTCACTCTGTAAATGAAATGCAATGAATATTTGAATTACCTTTTGGTTAAAATGAGAGACTCCTTCTGAGTGAATACATGTTGCTGCACCTTTATTTTGTTTTCTTGGAAGAGAATTGGATGACCATGGGGACTATATTATAGGGTTTAATTGTGTAGTCAATCCTCTAATGGCAGAAACTCCCAGGCTCAAAATAAAATAAAATATAATCACACACAGTTATGTGGAATCAAACATTGCATCATGAAGTGGTTCCTGACCTCTATATAACCTTAAAGACTTTCACCAATGTAAAAAAGAAATTGGCTATTTACGGTGCCTCTCTCTTTGTATTTTCTAGACTATTTCAAATGGGTTGTAGTCCACTACCAAATTATTATTCTTCCCCTTACCTGAATGTGTGTGTGTGGAGATGATGAGTCAGTTTAAACTTCAATCCAATTCTTTTCTTGAGTGAAATTAATGACAAGGAGGAACTAACTAAATACATCGTATAGTGTTTTAAAAAATTATACCCTGATCAAACAGGACAATGAAAAAGGAAATTAAGTTACTTTTTTATTATTTTGAAATTGTGTTAGCTTATTGAAATTGTTGTCCATTATTCTCATCATAGAAGGGGATGGTAGCACAGTTTTTCTAGATCTAAATATCCAAGTAAAACCAGGTTGAATAAAGCACATTGGGTGTCCATATGAAAGGGGATTCTTTTGGCAGAGAGAACTCATCATGCGTTGAGTTCTGTATTACACTTTCCCACTTAAGTTTTTAAGTCTTTGAAAGAGGTGTGCTTATTTTGAACACTTTGCAGATGAATAAAGCAGGGCTTGAAGCTATTAAATGACATTTCAATGGACGAACTGTTCAGACGTGAAAAAATGGACTTGAGCACAGTCTTCAACAAAAGCATTAATACCCAGCTACCTAATTTTTCTGTCTAATTTCATTTTATCTCCGTTAGAAGATTTTATATATATAACATATATAATACATATATACACATATACATATGCACACATATACACATACATGTGTGTAACTTCTAATAAATCTAATTTTCCTAATATCAGAGCATGTAGAGTTCTTGTGCTTCTAAGGAAAGATCTATGACATCACGAAAGATACTGAATGAGGCGGGTGGGGAGATAGAAGAGGGTAAAGTGGGGATAAATGGTGATGGAAGAAGACTTTACTTGGGTGGTGAACACAATATAATATGTAGATGATGCATTGTAGAATTATATATCTGAAGTCTATATAATTTTATTAAGCAATGTCACCCCAATAAATTCAATAAAAATAACAATGTAAAGATCTCATTATCATGCCATTAAAAACTACCCTCTGATTGGCATCTGTGCAAACTGTTTTCCATTTATCTTTATTGTTGTATTTTAGATGTCTCCCATTTCCCCCCCATTACTCTGTTCCACCAGGATCCTACCCTACTCCAGAACTTCGCTGCAGTATTGTCTGTGTCTATGGGTTATGCATATATGCATATTCATTCTTTGGTTGATCTCTTCCTGCTCACCCTCACTCCCTCCCATCTGAGATTCATCAGTCTGTTGGATGCTTCCATGTCTCTGGATCCATTTTGTTCATCAATTTATTTTGTTCATTAGATTCCACAGTTAAGTGAGATAATGTGATATTTTTCTTTCCCTGACTGGCTTATTTCATTGAACATAATATTCTCCAGGTCTCTCCATGCTGTCTCAAAGAGTAAGAGTTTCTTCTTTTTACAGCTTCATAGTATTCCATTGTGTAGATGTACCACAGGTTTTTATCCATTCATCTATTGATGGGTACTTGGGCTGTTTCCAGATCATAGCTATTGTAAGTAACATTGCTATGAACATAGCAGTGCATAAATTATTTCTGATTGGTGTTTCTGGATTCTTAGGATATACTTAGTTATTTACTGTGTTTTTCTTCTGATTATTTTATGAGGTGATATAGATATTGACTTTCACAGAAGGTGCATAAGAGATAAACTCTAGTGTTCTGAGGATTGTAGTCTCTTCAATGGGTATAAATTTGGTATTGATCAAAAGGATTTGCAATTTATGACATGTAGGGTAAGTTTTATATTATCACATGTCACTTACTCCACAATTGCCAAAATAAATTCTATGAAAAAAAGGAGTGAAACTACAAAGAAAGAGAATTACAGGCCAATATCCTTGATGAACATAGATGCTAAAATCCTTAACAAAATTCTATCAAATCGGATCCAGCATTACATTAGAAAGATCATACACCATGACCAAATGGGATTTATTCCAGGGATGCAAGGCTGGTACAATATCCTCAAATCAAAAAACGTGTTACATCACATAAACAAACTGAGAGACAAAAATCACTTAATCATATGAACTGATGCAGAAAAGGCATTTAACAAATTTCAACACCCTTTCCTGATAAAAACTCTCAGCAAAGTGGGATAGAGAGATCATACCTAAACATAATAAAAGCTTTATATGACAACATCATACTGAATGGGCAAAAACTAAAAACATTTCCCCCAAGAACAGAAACAAGACAGGGATGCCCACTTTCACCACTCCTGTTTAACATACTACTGGAAGTGCTAGCCATAGCAATCATACAAGAAGAAGAAATAAAAGGCATCCAAACTGGAAAAGAAGAAGTAAAATTGTCATTATTCACAGATGACATGATATTGCCCATCAAAACTAGACTTAATAAATGAATTTGGCAATGCATCAGGATACAAAATTAACACCCAGAAATCTATGGCTTTTTTAATACACCAATAATGAACTCACAGAAAGAGAAACTTAAAAAACAATCCCATTTACCATTGCAACAAAACAATTAAGATACCTAGGAATAAATCTAACAAAGGAGGTAAAGGACCTGTACTCAGAAAATTACAGGATGCTGAAAAAAGAGATAGAGGAAGACATGAACAAATGGAAGAATATACTGTGTTCATGGATTGGTAGAATCAACATCATTAAAATGCCCATAATACCCAAACCAATCTATATAGATTCAATGCAATCCCCATTAAAATATCAAAGGCATATTTCAAAGACCTAGAACAAACTCTCTAAAAATTCATCTGGAATAAAAAAAAGACCCTGAATAGCTGCAGCAATCTTGAGAAAGAACCAAGTTGGAGGGATCACAATACCAGATATCAAGCTATATTACAAAGCCACTGTTCTCAAAACTGCCTGATGCAGGCACAAGAACAGACATATAGACCAATGGAACAGAACAGAGAACCCAGAAATCAAACCAAGCCATTATGCTCAATTAATATTTGATAAAGGAGGCAAGAGCACACAATGGAGTCAAAACAGCCTCTTCAATAAATGGTGTTGGGAAAATTGGACAGATATATGCAAGAAAATGAAACTAGACCACCAACATACACCACACCCAAAAATAAAACTCAAAATGGCTAAAGGACTTAAACATAAGATGGGAAACCATAAATATTTTAGAAGAAGCCATAGGCAGCAAAATAGCAGACATTTGTTCTGGCAATATCTTTACTGATACAGCTCCTAGGGCAATGGAAACTAAGGAAAAAATACACAAATGGGACTACATCAAAATAAAAAGCTCCTGCACGGAAAAAAGAACCATCAACAGATCAATAGGAAAGCCAACTGAATGGGAGAACATATTTGCCAATGTTATATCCGATAAGGGCCTAATCTCCAAAACTTATAGGGAACTCAGACAACAAAAGGAAGATAAATAATCCAATCAAAAAGTGGGCAAAGAGCCTAACTAGACATTTTTCGAAAGAGGACATACAGAATGCCAAGGGACATATGAAAACATGCTCAAAGTCACTAATCATCTGAGACATGCAAATCAAAACGACAATGAGGTACCATCTCACACCTGTTAGAATGGCTATCATCAACAAATCAACAAATGACAAGTGCTGGCGAGGATGTGGAGAAAAAGGAACCCTCTTGCACTGCTGGGTGGGAATGCAGACTGGTGCAGCCACTGTGGAAAACAGTTTGGAGTTTCTTCAAAAAATTAAAAATGGAACTTCATTTGACCCAGTAATCCCACTTCTAGGAATATATCCCAAGAAACCAGAAACACCAATCAGAAAGGATATATGCACCCCTATATTCATAGCAGCACAATTTACAATAGCTAAGATTTGGAAACAGCCTAAGTGCCCATCAGCAGATGAGTGGATTAGAAAACTGTGGTACATCTACACAATGGAATACTATGCTGCTGTAAAAAGAAGGAATTCTTACTATTTGCAACAGCATGGATGGAACTAGAGAGCATTATGCTAAGTGAAATAAGCCAGTCAGAGAAAGATAGATATCACATGATCTCACTCATTTGTGGAATGTAATGAACAACATAAACTGATGAACAAAAATAGAACCAGAGACATAGAAACATTGAAGATACTGTCCAACCTACGAGGGAAGGTGGAGGGTGAGAGGGTAAGAGATCAACCAAAGGACTTGTATGCATGCATATGAACATAACCAATGGACACAGACGGGGGGGTGGGGTGGGTGAGGGCATGTGCTGGGAGGTGGGAGCAGCTGGGGAGAGATCAATAGGGGAAAAGAGACTCATGTAATACTTTAAACAATAAAGAATTTAAATTAAAAAAAGGAGGGAAAGCATAATTGTAAATGCACTAAATATATTTGTTTATCATTGACTTACCTGAAAAAGATACTCATTCTATTGTTGATTTAGATTTCCACATATCTTGATTATGTGAGGCAAGATTATTATATACTCTGTAATTTAAATATTTTTAAAAGACTATCATATGAAAGGTAGAATGAAACAATTCAAAATCTATTCAATTTTTAAAAAAATATTTATTATTTATTATTGAAAATATTACATATGTCCCCTCTTCCCCCTGCATTGACCCCATCTAGCCTGCCTCTGCTCTTCCCCTCTACCTGCTCCCTGTCCCAGGCCTTCACCACCCTATTGTCCGTGTCAATGAGTGTGCATATATGCACACAAATTCTTTGGTTGACCTCTTCCTACCCACCCACCCACACACCCTCACCTTCTCTCTGAGTTTCAGCAGTCTGTTTCATGCTTCTATGTCTCAAGAAATAATCTAAATTTAAATAATTAAAGAAATGAAATAATAAAAATTTGCATAAGAAGCACACATTCAATGAATTATAATAAAGTACCAACATTATTATGTGATAATAGTCTGCAAAGCAGGAAATATTTGTAGATTTTGTAAATAAGATTAATTACATGTAGGAGAGCTATACTAGAGAGTAGGAAGATAAAATGATATGTCTGAAATATGATATGTCTGAAAACTCAAGTCTCAGAATAACTGAATTTCAACTTCCAAATATTGTTGCTATTTCTGTTTTATTGAAAATTTAAACATTTAATGGAAGGAATATAATATTAGTAATTATTGGTGAAGTAGTTGGTTCCATATGTAATTTTATTAAATACTCGGGACAATGAGGGTGGGAAGAATCCAGTCAATGATCAGCAGGTGGTGCAGAATAAAGTAGGTGAGCTACTCAGTGAAACAGTGAACCACCTCTGAGACCAGCCTGATCATTCTGCCATAGGCCTCCAGTGCCAGTAACCGATGTGGGGGGGGGGGTGTGAGAGCATGGCTGCTGGGTGCACAGACAACATTAATGCCTTTGTGAACATCCATTTGGCCAAGGGCACCTATATGGACCACCGAGGGCATTGTATGTATGAGTAGGGTGACCTGTTAGTGACAGAACATAAAGCCTGTTATGTTGCATCTCAGATGACTGGACCATCACCTCTTCAATCAGGTGCCACTTCAGAGGCAAGGGCAGGGGAAGTTTTATATGGGGTTTTCCTTCAAAAACTATACCAGTAAATGTGGTTGTCTCTTTTTAGCAAGCCTAATCTCCCTTTCCTCCATAATTCTACTAGGCCAACTACTGTTTACCTTCCTATTAATAATGCTTAATTTTTCTTTTTAATGTTTTATAATGAAGGTATAATTGACATATAACATTATTTAGTCCCAGGTGTAAAAGATAATTATTCAATATTTGTATATATTATGAAATGATCACCACAGTAAGTCTAGCTATCATTATCACTATACATATTACAACATTCTTTTTCCTTGCAATGAGTTTCATATATCTACTCTCTTAGTAACTTTCAAATATGCAATACAGTCATATTCACTATAGTCACCATGCTGATATTACATTTTGTGAGTTATTTATTTTATAACTGTAAGTTTGTAATATTGATATTAATTGATTATGTTGGTAATTGCTAAGAGATTTCTATGAGCACATAATCAATGAGCTTATTGTAAAGAATATGCTTATTGTAAAGAATATGTGTCCCATTCCTCCACTGAACATTGATCCCTCTCCTTTGGAACCCTGCACTGATAAACACTTTGCTGTATATGTAGTTTTATGTGTATGTGTCTGTGTCAGTCCCATAAGAGAAAGAAAAGAGAAAGAGAAAGAGAAGGGTTGGAAATTTTTAAGAAGGGGAGGGAATAGGAGAGCAATCATTGATGCATTCTAATCAGACACACATTTGCACAAACTCACACATTCTTTAAGAAAGATCTATGTATATGGAGGAATAATGGAAATAAAAGCTGGAATTTACATTTTCAATTAAAACTATAGTTCTGAAATTTTATTTAAGCATCCTACCTGGGATAACTTGATCTATTAAATCAAAATATGTTAAATTTAAAGCATTTTCTACATATGTAATATATAACAATCTTTACAAATCATAAATGGTGAATAATAATGCACAGGAAAAACATATGGATATTTACACATTATTTTCTATCGCTAGTATCATGTGATATTGTGACTTTCGTTGCTTAAGACTTTATACCTTTATTTTCCTAGGCAAGATTTTATTACAATAGGCTTCATTTTTGAGGACTCTGAAGATGCAGAATGGAAACAGAATCATATATAAGTTTTTAAATTAATCTTATACTTAAGTAAATTTAAGGTAATTACCTTGTATGATATGTATATTTGAAAATTATAGGACATAATTACTTTAAAATATTCTAATTAAAAACAGTAGCCTTGAACCATCCTTTGAAAGGTCATTAAATATTCTATTTAGTTCAGAAAAACAATCAAATAATCACAAAAATAGAGGCATCCTTTTCCTGGTAATTAAATTCCAAAAAGCCTTCTTCACTTCCTTATTCCTGAGGCTGTAGATCAGTGGGTTCAACATGGGGATCACCACCGTGTAGAACACGGAAGCCACTTTGTCCTGACCCAGGGAGTAGCTGGAACTAGGTCTCAGATAAGTATAGATGGCGGTGGAATAGAACAGAATTATGGCTGTCAGGTGAGAGGCACACGTTGAGAAAGCTTTGTGCCTGCCCTCCCCTGAATGCATACGAAAGACAGAGAAGAGAATGTAGGAGTAGGAGGTGAGGATGACCAGCAAAGTCCCAACTATATTCACTCCAGCAGTAGTGGAAAAGATGCTTTCATTCAGGGGTGTGTCAGAACAGGAGAGCTTAAAGAGCGGAGGGCTGTCACAGAAGAAGTGCTGGATGACATTGGAACTGCAGAATGGCAGGCTGCTTATATAACTTGTGTTCACCATGGAGTTCAAGAGTCCCGCTGCAAAAGCCCCTGCTGCCATTTTCAGGCAGACTGTCCTGGTCATGACCAAGGGGTACAGGAGAGGGTTGCATATGGCCACATACCGGTCGTAGGCCATTAAGCCGAAGAGGATGCATTCAGTTGTGGCCATGGCGATAAAGAAGTACAGCTGCAGAAAGCAGCCAGCAAAGGAGATGGTTTTCTTCTCTGACAATAAATCCACCAGCATCTTTGGGGTGACGGTGGACGAATAACAAATGTCCACAAAGGACAGGTTAGCCAGGAAGAAATACATGGGTGTGTGGAGTCTGGAATCAGTCCTGATTAAGAGGATCATCCCCACATTCCCGCAAACTGTCAGTGTGTAAATGACAAAAAAGAGGAAAAAGAGGATTATCTGTAGCTCCAGTGTGTCTGATAATCCCAGCAGGATGAACTCGGTCACCAAAGTATAATTAGTTCTGGTCATTTATAACAAATATAAATGTGTTTTATTTGTTTAAGCTTGTATGTAGTTTAATGCTTTATTTTTAAAATGTTTACCAAAATAGTAGAAATGTTAATGAGGACATTCACACATGGGAAAAAACATATCTGGGTTAATAAGGCATGGTAAATAGAGTGACCGTACAAGTGGAAAAATAGTGGAGAAATGGAGAAGCATTTGAAATTATGAAGCAATTGCCTTTATTCTGGTTGCAGAGCATTCAAATAACTGGTCTAAATCCACATCCTCCTCTTAAGTTTCTTCAAATTCATCATATGTTGTTCTCCTTCAGCTCACATCCAAAATACAAAGGATACAAGTATTTCTGCTAAGTCTCTCCCAGTCTCTGAAAGGTATGTTAGTTTAACTCAAACATATTGTTCTTTTCTCAAGACCATTCTGCTTGTTCTTCAACTCCAAAATTCATGCATTGCCTCCCAGAAATTCCTTGTGTACCTCAAGCAACAGAAATAGTGGCATTTCAAATAACCAATATTTTGACTTCTATCTATCTTTAAGAATGATTTTGTACTGTTTTAAAAGTGAACTAAATATTGTTTCTTATTACAAAGTGCACTATCAAATTAATGTGTAGTAGCAGACCCAGTACCTGTCCACCTCAGTGAATAAGAGCATCAATTCCTCCGGAGCTTCCTTCCATGGTGTCTTACTCATGTAGACTATTATTTTCTTTTTTATTAGGAATTCTCAGAAAAAAAATCAAATTTTAAATAAAATGAAATGCAATGACAATTAGAAGGATCTATTTGTAAAAATTTGAGACTCCTTCTGAGTAAGTACACGTTGCTGCACTTTTATTTTGTTTTTCTGGACGAGAATTGGGTGACCATGGGGACTAGATTGTAGGAGTTAATTGTGAAGCCAATCCTCTGAAGGCAGAAACTCTGTCTCAACATAAAATAAAATTAGCTCACATGAAGCTATATGGAATCAAACATTGCATCATGAAGAGGTTCCTCATCTCTGTATTACCTTAAAGACTTCTTGTTTCCAATATAAAAATATTAATTGCCTATTTACATTATCTCTATCTTTCTCACTCCCTTTCTCTCTCAGCTTATTTCAAATGGGTACATAACCCAAAACCAAATTATTATTCTTACCTTTACCAGTATGTGTGTGTGTAGGGAGGTAGGGTTTGGGGGGTTGGGTGGGTCTCTTTCTTTGTCTGAGTAAGTTTAACTTTCAATCTAAGTCTGTTCTTCAGTGAAATTAATGAGGAGAAACTAAGTCTATTGTACAGTGTTTTAAAAAATTATGTTGTGAATAAATAGGACAATGGATAGGAAAGTCATATTGCTTTTTTATGATTTCGGAATTGTGTTCGCTTCTTGAAATTATTGTCTGTGATTCTTATCCTTGAAGGGGATGATAGCACCGATTTTCAAGACCTCCAGATGCAAGTGAAACAAGGTTAAATAAAGCACATTGAGTGCCTATAAGCAGGGAGAGTCTATGTGCAGAGAGAACTCCTAGTGCAGCAAGTTTTGTATTACACCTTTTCATTTAAATTCTCAGTTAATTTTATACACCAGTTTCTGAGGGAGGCATTATTATTTAAAACATTTTAGAGATGAATAAAGCATGACTTCGAGCTATTAAATGACTTTGCGATAGATAAAATCTTAGAAAGTAGGAGAATTGAGTTGTTTTTCAACAGAAAGCATTAATAACCAGCTGCCTAATTTTCCTGTCTAGTTTCATCTCAGTTACTTAGAAGAATACATATATGTATATGTATACAAACATATGCACACATATATATGAATATATGTATATAAATGTGTATAGATGTGGTTTTTTTGTGTGTGTGTATCTTCTAGGAAATTACATCTTCTAATCATTGGAGCAAGTGGAATCTTATGCTTCAACAGAAAGATCTGTAACATGAAAGATACTGCTAAAAAGTTGACTTGTAAAAATCCCATCATTGTGCCATTAAAAATTACAATCTGATTGACAACTGTGCAAATTTCTATCTATCCATCTATGTATCTTTCCATCTATATGTCTTTTTCTTCTGATTATCTTATGAGGTAATGCAGATATTGACATCACAGAAGTTGCATAAGAGATAAATTCTAGTTCTGACAATTGTAGTTTTTTTCAGTATTAATTAAAGGGACTTTACAGTTTATGAGATGTAGGGTAAGTTCTATATTTTTACATACTCCATTATTACAAAAAAACTACGTAAAATGGAGTTAGAAAGCATAATTGTAAATGAGCTAGATATCTTTGTTAATTATTGACTTACCTGACAAAGATACATTTTTTTGTTGATTCAGATTTCCACATATCTTGATTTTGTTAAGTAAGATTGTTAAATATTTTGGGGGGAGTTACAATGAGTCTTTTATTTATTTTTCTTTTTTTCTTTATTTTACTTTATTTCTTTATTTTTTCATCACTATCCTCCATACCTTCTTTCACCTCTATCCTCCCCTCCAATCATCACACTGTAGTCCATGTCCATGATTGCTCAATTCCCTCCCTCCCCCAACCTCCGCCCCCCCCAACTAGAGCTCTCTGCTAGCTCTCTATGAGTCTGTCTCTATTTTGCTTGTTAGTTCAATTTGTTCATTAAATTCCACACATGAGTGGAACCATATGTACTTATCTTTCTCTGACTGGCTTATTTCACTTAGCATAATGTTATCCAGGTCCATACACGCTATCACAAAGGGTAAAATTTTATCCCATTTTATGGCTGTGTAGTATTCCACGTGTAAATGTAACTGTTTTATCCACTCATCTACTGATGGACACTTGGCTGCTTTTAAATCTTGGCTATTGTAAATCTTGACTACAATGAACATAGGGGTGTATATATTCTTTCAAATTAGTGTCTTGGGTTTTTGGATAAATTCCCAGAAGTGGAATCACTGGGTCATCAGGCAGTTCCATTTTTAATTTTTTGAGGTAACTCCAGACTGTTTTTCACAGGGGCTGCACCAATCTGCATTCCCACCAGCATTGCACAGGGTTTCCTTTTCTCCACATCTTCACCAACACTTGTTGTTTGTTTGTTTATTTATTTATTACAAGAAGCCTGGTGCACGAAATTCGTGCACTCGGGGGATGGTCCCTCAGCCCGGCCTACGCCCTCTCGCAGTCCGGGAGCCTGGCATCTGGCTGAGTGGTGCTCCCCCTGTGGGAGTGCACTGACCACCAAGGGGCAGCTCCTGCATTGAGTGGGACTGAGCCAAAACCAGCTCTCCAACATCCCCTGAGGGATCCCATATTTTGAGAGGGAACAAACCAGGCTGAGGGACCCCCTGGTGAATGGTCGGGGCCAGGGAGGGACACAGGAGGTTGGCCAGCCAGGGAGGGGCTGTGGGAGGGCTCCAGGGTGTGTCTGGCCCAACTCACTCAGTCCTGATTGGCTGGATCCCAGAAGCAAGCTAACCTACTGGTTACAGTGTCTGCTCCCTGGTGGTGAGTGCATGTCATAGTGAGCAGTTGAATGGCCTTAACATATCATTAGCATATTATGCTTTGATTGATTGAATAGAAGACCAATGACCAGACACTTAGCATATTAGGCTTTTATTATATAGGATAGCCATTTTGACAGGTGTGAGGTGATATCTCATTGTGGTTTTAATTTGCATTTCTTTGATGATTAGTGATACTGAGCATATTTTCATATTTCTATTGGCCATTTGTATGTCCTCTTTGAAGAAGTGACTATTCAGTGCCTTTACCCATTTTTTAATTGGATTGATTGAATTTTGGTGTTGAGTTGTATAAGTTCTTTATAAATTTTGTATATTAACCCCTTATCATATATATTGGCGAATATGTTCTTCTCTTCCATTCAGTGGGTTGTCTTCATTTTGTTGATGATTTCCTTTCCTGTACAGAAACTTTTCTAATTTGTTGAAGTTCCATTTGTTTATTTTTTTCTTTTGTTTCTCTTGCCCCAGGAGATATGTCAGAAAAAATATTGCTATAGAGACGATAATGTGAAAGGTAGAATATAGTGCTTACTTATAAAACTCTGCTCAGCTACATTAACAGGACATATTAATAATAGAATAGAAATTTTCAGTTACTTGTTTATATTTTTCTTCATTTTAAATAACTAATGAAAATGTTGGAGTACAAACTTTTACAATTATTGACCAAGTTAATAGAACAGTGACTGTCATATTTTAGGCATTTAATTAATATTTGTGGGTAAATGAATGAATAAACAAATATATTTAATTATGTTTTAAAATTTAAATTAAAAATTTTAATCCAGTTTCAAAATTATATGATTTTATTATTCATTACTTTTTACATTGTGAACATTTTTATGTATATTACTAGGGGCCCAGTGCACGAATTCATGCACCAGTGGGGTTCCTCGGCCTGGCCTGCAGGACTGGGCCGAAACCAGCTCTCCAATATCCCTTGAGGGGTCTTGGATTGCGAGAGGGCACAGGCCAGGCCGAGGGTCCCCACTGGTGCACAATAGGGGCCGGGGAGGGATGCGGGAGATTGGCCAGCTGGGGAGGGACTGCGGGAGGGCTCCAGGGCATGTCTAGCCCATCCTACTCAGTCCTGAACAGCCAGACCCCAGCAGCAAGCTAACCTACCAGTCGGAGCGTCTTCCCCCTGGTGATCAGTGCATGTGATAGCTACTGGCTGACCGGTTGACTATCTGCCTCCTGGTGGTCAGTGTACATCATAACGACTGGTCAACTATCTGCCCCCTGGTGGTCAGTGCACATCATAGTGAGTGGTTGAGCAGCCTTAGTATATCATTAGCATATTGTGCTTTGATTGGTTGAATGGACGACTGGACGATTGGACACAGCATATTAGGCTTTTATTATATAGGATTTATCTAAGGATTGACTTCAGGATGTTAATATGTTACTTGAGTAAGTTTATTTAAGGTAATAAAGAAAATGCATGTAAGAAATAATAAATAAAAATATATGATAAGTGGGTTTTTTATTTCATCATTTCTAAATGCACATGTGGGTTGCTTTTTTATACAGAAAAATGAGTAATATGAATAATATGTTGATGAATTAACTGTAATGTCTACGAGTTCTCTTGAGATTCAATAAGAAATAGCATAATTAAGAAATATTCTGATGCTGAGCCATATATTTTTCCCAACATAAAAGGAAGGAATTTTCAATTTTCAAAGGGATTAATTACATTAAAGTAAAAGAAGTTAGGGAGAATCTTCATATCTTTGTCATGTATTCATTAATTTTCTCTAAGATAATCATTGTTTATGGTACTTATCCCTTCATTAACAATTGTTCTGTACTCTCTTTTAATTTAAGCTAAAAACATTCTCCAAAGATTTTTTATAATGAGGCCCATTGGGCATTCACTTTGAATGGTGAGTCTGTCTCAAAACGTGATGATATTAGCATTACAAATTTGAGGATAGTGAACAATCACTTTTAATGTTAGGTCATTTTTTGCAATTTAATGTTTAAAGTTTCTGACCTCGTTGCTTGAATTTTTGTTCTAAAAATTTATCATTGAAAATGTTTTTTCTATGTTTCTTTATGTCAATAATGAAACAGGGTAAACCAAATAATTTCAATTTGTATTTAAGACTAAGAAAGGTTAGAGATATTTACTTTAAGATTATGTAAGACAATGATGTCTAATATTGCTAATTGTTGGTAGAAAATCAATGGAGGGAGCAGCTACAGGAGGAAAGAAAAACAAAATAAAAATTTTAAACTATAAGGAATAAACTCATGTAAAGGAGTAAAATAAAAATTATGAGAATTAATAAAATAGCTTGTCTGGATTGCCAAATATAAGATGAAAATTAGTTGCATTTTTTCATCACTGCAGAAAATATTTAGAATTCAATGTTTAAAAAGTTAACAGTAATCATATACAAGGTCCTCAGGAAAATAGATCTAGCAATAAAAACTCATAACTTATGGAGATTATAAAACATCATTAAAATATTTTTAATAAATAACACAAATAGTTACACTATGTTTATGAGGATGACTCCAAATTTCAAAGATATGTTTTACAAAACTGGTCTGTAAATACAACACAGTTATATACACAGCTTTATTAATGTTTTAAAGGTGAAAAACTGAGGGTAACATTTTTGTGGAATTGTTCTTACATGCTGTTGTGTCTGCTCTAACTTCTGGGAATCCTATGAATGAGTGGTGTCCATGCAGTCCTAGCCTCAATAGCCCTGCTCAATGGAGATTCATGCCTATGGCTTTCTTTGTGGAATGAATCCCTGTCATATTTGGTATTCCTCTTTTTCCACTGCCTTCTATAGTTTCCAGTATTATTTTCTTTTCTCAAGAATCCTGCCTTCTCCCAATGGGCCTGCAGTAGGACAGCCTCAGTTTTGTCATTTTGTCTCCAGAATGTTTCAGGCTTAATTGATTTAAGATCCACTTGTTCATCTTCCTGGAGGCCCAGGGTACCCATAGAGCTCTCCTCCAAAGCCATATTTCAAATGAATATTTTTTTTCAGCCTTCTTCACTGTCCAACTTTCACATCTGAACATAGTAATTGGGAATTATGTGGTTTAACCCAGAACAAAACATGAAAAAGATGTAGGAGTTATTAATGTCATTATATGAAGGAAAGGCTACCAATGAAGAAAGTGTAAGTTTGAGTAATGAATAGAGTGTAGAGATTGTCAACACATTAATGAAAATTTAACATATATTATACGGTGTCATTCAGGATGAATGGAGGACACATATTAAAAAAATAGGCAGTGGTGGAAAATCAGCTGTTTTCATTCAATGAAGAAAAGATCTCTACCTAATACATTGGCAAAAAATAAAAATCTCACATGTGCTAAGGATTTAAATATCTGTCATCCACACTATCTTGGAAAAAAGAAGTTAAATTTCTGACTATAACAAGTGTTACAAGGAAATGGAACCTGAGGTCTTCTGTGCTATTGTTGAGGGTATAAATATAAACAAGAAATTGAGAAAACAGTTCGTTATATTTTAAAGTTGAACATATGTATATGTATACAAGTAATGCCACATCCTAAGATGCACCTGATGAATTCTTGTAGTTGTGCATTGAGTGACATGGAAAGTAACATTCATATCACCATTGGTCATAATAGAAGATAACAATTTAATTATGACACATTAAAGGAAGAGAATACTACAAAATTGTGAAATTAAAGAGTGCAGGAATACATATGAATACAGTAGAATGTTAGAAACACAATATTGAAGAAAAACACAAGCAATACAGAAGGTAAACTGTGTATGATACATTCCTAACATTAAAAAATAGGTTTTAAAAATACGGTTTTAGGAATACAGATAAATTAATTTTTAAAAGTTAAACTAGGGAAGAATGAAAAATACAGAAGAGCGGTTATCACTGTCAGGGATGCAGGGTAATGGAATGATCACAGAGAACTTTCAGTTATAGCAATAATGATTTTTAAAAAATTTATTTTGGGAGATGAGTTTATTTGTGCTCACTTACTTTGTTTTCTGATTCACATATTTACTTTATATTCCTTGAATTAACTGAAATTTATGTTTTACATAATACAATAATAAAAAATTAAAACAAAAATACTAGGGAAAAATTTTTTAACTTTGTGCTTGTGTTCGAGATTCCCAAGACCACCATCAGCTTCAATGATTGACCAGGGCTCACAAAATTCAGAAGAGCCCTTATATGTATGGTTATATTGTATTACAGTTAAGAAATAGATTAAAATTGGCAAAGGAAAGAGATGTGTAGGGCAGTGTCCAAGAGAAACCAGGCATAAGCTTCCATGACTTATGTCCCAATAGAATCACAGACAGAACTGAATTCTCTGAGCATTCCTGGTTGGTGATGAAGGTTTTATGACAAATAAGCCTTATTTTTTAGGATGAGGTATCACCAACCAGAAATGCTTAATCAAGATCTGGTGTTCAGGGCTTTCCTGAGGGTCAGTACATAGACATGGAGGGCTCACATAACAGTTCTTGGTTACTTAGTCTTCAACTGCTCCACCCTGATCAAACTAATACAGCCCAACCCAAAGCCCTGGAATACAAAAACAGGCATTCACCATGAGTCACATCATTAGCATAAACTGTTAGCTGTGGGCCCCAGGATACAAAGATGCTCTTATCAGGCAGGATATTCCAAGATTTCAGAGGTTCTCTCAGTAGACAGTGAAGGTCCATCCTGAAGACCTTGGAATAGGCACAGTTTTGGTAGCCCAGGCTCATTGAGTTAACCTTTCCTGCACAGTATCAGTATATGCACATATATAGTGCAGTCTCCATCTGTTAATAATATCATGGTTTTGGGTTGTTTATTTGCATCTATGCAGTTGTTGAATATTGATTCTTTGAGTCCATACAACTTGTTGGTTGACTTTTTTTTAACTTTGTGACATTCACAGGTTTTGAAATTAGTCTCTATTTGGACTTACTTAATCACTAATGAAAATATTGACCAAAATAAACCCCAAAGGTATACATTTCAAACTTCTTTCATTAATTTTAATAAATTAATCACTCAAAAAACATTGAGTAAAGCAAAACATTGATTGATATCTATGTATTTAGGGAATGTGGTAACATTCAACATTCAAATGAAATAAAAGACTGGAAAATTAGAAACCAGAAAGCAATAGAGATAGTACAGCAAAAGGCAACACAATTTACATTCATAACAGAGGGTTTGATACATATTCTCAGATTTAAATAAACAAGAATGATAGAATCACACTCAATATAATAATTAAAAGTCTCAATATTTAACACTTTAATTTTTTAAGTTAAAGAAAAAATATTTGGAATGTCTCTTTCTATTTTTATGTTATATTGTGACTTTTGTTTCTAAATACTCAATACCTTTCTTTCCCTAGATAAGTTTTATTACAAATAAATCTTATTTTTAGGTTGCCTGTGAAGGTACAAAATGGTTAAATGAAAGTTTCATGATCTTATACAAGTTACATGAATAATACAGAACATAATTACTTAGAAAATATTCTAATAAAAAACTGTAGGCTTGAACAGGCTTTGCAAGTTTATTAAATACTCTGCCAGATTTGATAAATTCACTCAACAATCACAAAAATACAGGGATCCTTTTCCTGGTCATTACACTATACAAAGCCTTCTTTACATCCTTATTCCTGAGACTGTAGACTAGAGGGTTCAACATGGGGATCACTGCAGTGTAGAAAACAGAAACCACTTTGTCCTGACCCAGGGAGTAGCTGGATGTCGGTCTCAGATAAGTATAGATGGAGGTAGAATAGAACAGAAATATAGCTGTCAGGTGAGAGGCACACGTTGAGAAAGCTTTGTGCCTGCCCTCCCCTGAATGCATACGAAAGATGGAATAGAGAATGTAGCAGTAAGAGGTGAGGATGACCAGCAAAACCCCCACCAGATTCACTCCAGCAAAAGTGGAAAAGATGCTTTCATTCAGGCGTGTGTCAGAACACGAGAGCTTAAAGAGCGGAGGGCTGTCACAGAAGAAGTGCTGGATGACATTGGAACTGCAGAATGGCAGGCTGCTTACATAACTTGTGTTCACCATGGAGTTCAAGAGTCCCGCTGCAAAAGCCCCTGCTGCCATTTTCAGGCAGACTGTCCTGGTCATGACCAAGGGGTACAGGAGAGGGTTGCATATGGCCACATACCGGTCGTAGGCCATTAAGCCAAAGAGGATGCATTCAGTTGTGGCCAAGGCGATAAAGAAGTACAGCTGCAGAAAGCAGCCAGCAAAGGAGATGGTTTTCTTCTCTGACAATAAATCCACCAGCATCTTTGGGGTGGTGTTCGAGGTACAACAAACGTCCACAAAGGACAGGTTAGCCAGGAAGAAATACATGGGTGTGTGGAGTCTGGAATCAATCTTGATTAAGAGGATCATCCCCACATTCCCGCAAACTGTCAGTGTGTAAATGACAAAAAAGAGCACAAAGAAGATAATCTGCAGCTCCAGAGTTTCTGTTAATCCCAGCAGGATGAACTCGGTCACCAAAGTATAATTTGTTTTGGTCATTTGTAAGAAATATAGTTTGCTTAACTTATATCAGGAGTAGATATTTCCTTATCTAAAGGTTACAGGAAATAGTGGAAATATTAATGACCTTATTCACATATGGGGGAAAAAAAACACCCTTGGCTAATATAGCATAGTTAACAGAGTTACTGAAGAATGAGAAGAATTAGTGTAGAAATGGAGAAACATTTGAATATATGAAGCAATTGACTTTATTAAATCTCAAATAACTGCTCTCAATTCACATCCTCCACTAAGTTTCTTCAAATGCAACAGATGTTGTTCTCTCCCAGACCACATACAAAGTGCAAAAGATACCAATGTTCCTGCCTTAGTCTCTCCCAGTCTCTGAACGATATGTATGCGCAATTAACACAAATCCATTTTTTTCTCAACTCCAAAATTCACACATTGCCTCCCAGAAATTTCTTGTGTACCCCAAGTATAAAAAATGGTGACATTTCAAATAACCAATATCTTGACATCTATTGTATATTAAAGACTGATTTGGTAGTGTTTTTAAAATGAATCAAATGATTGTTTGCTATGAAAAGTACACTATCATTAATATCAGGTAGTTGCATACACAGTACCTGTCCCTG
Source organism: Myotis lucifugus (assembly GCF_000147115.1). Classification (NCBI taxonomy): domain Eukaryota; kingdom Metazoa; phylum Chordata; class Mammalia; order Chiroptera; family Vespertilionidae; genus Myotis; species Myotis lucifugus. The sequence continues at coordinate 2,052,941 of NW_005871145.1, read as the reverse complement.
TAGTGAATAGCAGCATCAAATCCTCATGAGCTTCCTCCCACCGCGTCTTACTCCTGTAGACTATTATTTTCTTTTTTTATTAGGGGTTCTCAGTTAGAGCTTAAAAGTAAAAAAGAAAAAGATCACATTGTAAATGAAATGAAATGTGGTGAATATTTGAATTACATTTTGGTAAAAATGTTAGAGTCCTTCTGAATGAATACATGTTGCTGCACTTTTATTTTGTTTTCCTGGAAGAGAATTGGGTGACCATGGGGACTATATTATGGGGTTTAACTGTGGAGTTAATCCTCAAAAGGCAGAAACTTTGTCTCAAAAGAAAATATAATCATATGCAGTCATATAGAATTAAATATTGCATCATAAATGGTTCTTGATCTCTGTATTTCCTTAAAGTCCTTTCTCAAAGTAAAAAAAAAAATGCTATTTACATTGCCTGTCTCTTTATATTTTTAGCCTATTTCAAAAGGGTCATAGCCAACTACCAAATTATTATTCTTCCCTTTACTCCAGTGTGTGTTTGTGGGAGAGATGTACCCTTCCTTTGAGTCAGTTGAAACTTCAGTCCAACGCTACCCTTGAAATTAATGTGAAGGAGGAACTAACTAAATACATTGTATGGTTGTGTTTTAAATATGCCCTGATCAAATAGGACAATGACTAAGAGAATGGGATTCCTTTTTTATGATTTTAGAATTGTGTTGGTTTATTGTAATTATTGTTTGTGATTCTCATCCTAGAAGGGGATGATAACACAGATTTTCTAGATGTAAATACACAAGTAAAACCGGGTTGAATAAAGCACATTGTGTGTCCATATGCATGGAGAGTTTATTGGCAGAGAGAATTTAGAATGCTTTGAGTTCTATATTACACGCTTCCACTTAAATTCTTAATTAATTTTCACACCAGTCTTTGAGGGAGGCATTATTATTTTACACATTTTGCAAATGACTTCAAGCTATTAAATTACTTCCATCAATCAAGGAACTTATATACATACTAGAGGCTCGGTGCACAAAAATTTGTGCACTCGGGGGGGTGGGGATGGGGGTCCCCCAGCCCGGCCTGTGCCTTCTCGCAGTCTGGGACCCCTCGGGAAATAACGACCTGCTGGCTTAGGCCTGCTCCTCGGTGGCAGAGGGCAGGCCCAATCCCTAAGTGTAGCCCCTGGTCAGGCTCAGAGCAGGGCCGATTGGGGAGTTGGGGCGCTGCCCCCTGTCATGCACAGAGCAAGGTGGATCGGGAGGTTGCGATGCCACCCTCAGTCACGCTCAGGGTAGGGCTGATTGGGGGGTTGGGGCACCGCCCCCTGTCACACTCAAGGCAGGGTCGATGGGGAGGTTGTGGCGCCACCCCCTGTCACGCACAGAGCAGGGCCGATCAGGGGGTTGGGGCGCCGCCACCTGTCACTCACAGAGCAGGGCCAATCAGGGGGGTTGCGGCCCCGCCCCCTGTCACACACAGAGCCACAGGGTGATCGGGGGTTTGTGCGCTGCCCCCTGTCACGCTGATCCCGGTGCCGGGAGCCTCGCTGCTCCGCTGATCCCGGTGCTGGGAGGCATATTACCCTTTTACTATATAGAATAGAGGCCTGGTGCATGGGTAGGGGCTGGCTGGTTTGCCCTGAAAGGTGTCCTGGATCAGGGTGGGGGTCCCCACTGGGGTGCCTGGCCAGTCTGGGTGAGGGGCTGAGGGCTGTTTTCCGGTTGGCTAGTGACTGAAGTTCCCAACCGCTCCTTGTTTTCTTTTTTTTTTTTTTTTTTTATTCTGGGCCAGCTTTATCTCTGAGGCCTCGCTGCTGAAAACATCGATACAATGTTGCGGTCCGGCTGGCTTTCAGTCCAGCTGGTTTCTGGGGTTTTGTTTAGCTTCTTATTTGCAACATAGTACATAGTTGCTTAGAGTTGCAGCTGAGAGGCCGGCAAGTTTGGCGGGGAACGTTGGAGTCCGCAGTCACTGGAGCAAGCAAGCCTCCCTGTTCGCTTCAGTGCATGGCTGCCGGCCGCCATCTTGGCTGACAGTTGATTTGCATAAGGATATGCTGATTAGCCAATGGGAAGGGTAGGGGTTGTACGCTAATTACCATGTTTCTCTTTTATTAGTGTAGATATGCATAATCCAGGGACACAGACAATAGAGGGGTGAAGGTCTGCTGTGAGGGAGGGTGCAGGCTAGGAGAGGTCAATGGGGGAGAAGGGGAAACATATGTAATACTCGCAACAATAAAAATAAAAAATAAATAAATGACTTTCCAATGGACAAATTCTTAGGAAGTGCAATAATTGACCTGAGCACAGTCTTCAACAAAAGCATTAATGCCAGCTACCTAATTTTCTAATTTCATTTTATCTCAGTTACTTAGAAGATTTTAAATCTATAATATATATATGTATATATATAACTAGAGGCCCAATGCACAAAATTTGTGCAAGGGGCTAGGCCTCCCGCAAGCACGGCGGCTGTCTCTGCCTTGGCTGCCACCCGCCACAGCTTTGTCCGGAAGGTCGTCCAGGAGGACATCAAGTCTAATTACCATATTACGCTTTTATTATTATAGATATACATATACATATGTGTATATATAGAATTCATTTATACACATATACTATATGCACACACATATATTCATATATGTGTGTTCTAGTAAATCCAATCTTCCAAACATCACAGCAGGTTCTTGTGCTTCTAAAGAAAGATCTGTATGTAACATTATAAAATATACTGCATGGGGTTGGTGGGGGAGATAGAAGAGGGTAAAGTGGGGATAAATGATGGTGGAAGGAGACTTGACCTGGGGTGGTGAACATATGCTACAATGCACAGATGATATATTATAAAAGTGTACACCTGAAACCTATCTAATTTTATTAACCAATGTCACCCCAATAAGTTCAATAAAAAACTAGATGTGAGAATCTCATCATCGTGCTATTAAAAATTATTCCCTGATTGACATCTGTGTAAACTTTTCCTTTCATTATCTCATGAGGTAATGCAGATAATTGACTTTCACAGAAAGTACATAAGAGATCAACTGTAGTGTTCTGGCAATTGTAGTCTCTTGATTGGTATCGAACAAAGGGACTTTACAGTTATGACATGCAGGGTAATTTCTACATTTTCACATTGCACTTACTCCATTATTACCAAAAGAAACTCTATGTAAAATGGAGTTAGAAACTATAATTGTAAAGGTGCCAAATATCTTAGTTAATCTTGATTTACCTGACAAAGATACTCATTCTTTTGTTGATTATCATTTCCACATATCTTGGAAATATTAGGCAAGAATATTGTATACTATGTAATTTAAATATTTTTAAAAGACTACAACATGAAAGGTAGAATGAAATGCTGGATTATACAAACCCACTCAATTGTATTAATAGGACATGTTAATAATAGAATTGTCATTTTCAGTTACTTGTTTATATTTTTCTTCTTTTTAATTAGCTAACAAAATTTTTAGAGCATAAACTGATACCATTGTAATTAACCAGTCATTGATAATAGAATAGGAGCAAAAAAAAAAAAAAAAGAGAGAGACAGACATTATAAGCATGTCATTTGGGTAACTTCACCAGGAATGGGCAACTTTTCACTCCCCAGGGAATCACCAGCCTATCCTTCGCAAAACGCTGGGGGAAGGGGAAAGAAAAGACAGACACATCCTCAATAAAGTTAAGTGACATAGGAAAGATACTTGCCTGTTAATTACACCTGGGAACAGAGATCGTTGGCCAGAATGGGCATGGCCATTGCAAGCGGAGAAGATTGGGAATAATAATCACCTAAACAAAGAAATGTGCTCTCTCTTGCCCGGCTGGTGTGGCTCAACAGTTGAGTGTTGACTTATGAACCAAGAGGTCACAGTTTGATTCCCAGTCCAGATTTCGGGCTCAATCCCCAGTAGGGACTGTGCAGGAGGTAGCCAATCAATGATTCTCTCTCATCATTGATGTTTCCATTTCTCCCCCTCTCCTTTCCTTTCTGAAATCAATTTTTAAAAAAAAGAAAGAAAGAAAGAAATCTGCTCTCTTGTTCTCTGCTCTTGGTTTCTCTTGGCTCCTGGGACTCTCATTTTGCTCCTGCCTGTTTTTCCTCCATAGCCATGTGGCCCTCTGGACCCCACGCAATGGACTAATGGACTAAGCGGGGAAACAGAAATTAAGCTGTCTTGATGCTGGACTGTACCCAGCTCCAACATGGAAAGGAAACTCTGGACACTGACTCTGAGTTTAGCTCTACTGAAGCCCCGGCTATACTTCTTTTATGACTGGACTAAGGGAAATGCTTTGGAAACCCAGTAGTAAAATTCCACGGAAAAAAAGCTTTCCACTAAACTTCATCCTCCCGTGGAGGCCTTCAGAAATGCTTATTTTAGCAGTACCAAGAACCCACTTCTACAAGCAACCAAGGAAGATGAGCCCCTCTCCTATCCTGTAACATATGGCAACCCAGATGGGACAAGAAGACCAGGAGGATTGAAGCTTGGAAAGCATTACTTTACTGCTGGTCTCCTTCCAACCTGCTGTTCAGTCCATGTCTGGCCTGCAATGGGAAGGGAGAACACCCGGACTGGCTTATGGTGAGGTAAAACCTTGCCTCCCTAAGCTGGGGGTTTTATCACTCATTTGCCTCTCTCTCTCCTGTCCTGGCTCATTTTCTTATCTCAGCCTTCCACCATCTCTGGCATTGCCAGTCCTGGCTCAAACCCCTAGGCAGGAGCCTGCTTCCTTGTGCTCAGTGCAGCTTCAGCAGCCTGAGCCCACAGGATCTGACATCATGGGCTGGGAGGGGCCAGCAACCTGGAGACTTCGGGCATGACTCAGTCCAGAGTGCAGCTCCCAGCCAAGGCTGAGGTTGTGCAGCTCTGTGGGACCCGTGGCTGGGTTGGGGGTGATGTGTGTTGGTGTGATAGAAAAAACCTGGAAGCCAATTCCAGCATGACAGCAGGGCTGAATCTGGGAAAGGCTGATGGCATTTCCCCAAACCTGAATAGGATACATTAAATTGATTGCTTGCTGCCAGAAGGGCCTTTATATGTATGGTTATGGTTTATTGCAGCTAAAAAATAGATTAAAATTAGCAAAGGAAAAAGATGTGTAGGGCACTGTCAGTTAGAAACCAGTCTCAGTACAATCACACAGACAGAACTTAATGCTCCCAGGAGTGCTGTCTGATAACTTGGATGAAGTACCACCAACCAGAAATGCTTAATCAAGATTTGGTGTCCAGGGTTTTATTGAGGGTCAGTACATGGACATGGAGGGCTTGCATAACTCTCCCTGCCACCCTGAGTTTAAACTGATATGGTCTAGTCCAGTGGTTGGCAAACTGCGGCTTGTGAGCCACATGCGGCTCTTTGGCCCCTTGTTTGCCGACCACTGGCCAAAGCCCAGGAATATAAAACAGGCATTCACCATGAATCACATCATTAGCATAAACTGTTACCTGTGGGCACCAGGACACAAAGATGCTCTTATCAGGTAGGATATCCCAAGGTTTCAGAGGTTCTCTCAGGAGCCAGTCAAGGTCCATCCTGAAGACCCTGGAATATGCACAGTTTAGGCAGCCCAGGCTGATTGAGTTAACCCTTTCCTGGGCAGTACCAGTATATGCAAATATTTAATGGAGGAATCCATCTATTCATGACATGTTTTATTGCTTATTTATTTGGATGTATGCAATTGTAGAATATTGTTTCTTTGAGTCCTTTCATCTTGTTGACTAACTTTTCCAACTTTGTAGCATTGACAGGTTCTGAAGTTATTTGGTCTTACTTAATCACTAATGAAAAAATTGACCAAAAAAACCTTAAAGGCATGTATTTCACACTTCTTTAATTCATTTTAATACATAAATTATTCAGAACACATTGAATAAAACAAAGCATTGATTGATATCTACATATTTAGGAAATATTCATTAAAATGAAATAGAAAACTGTAAAATTTAAAAACCAGAAAGCAATAAAGATACCATATCAAGGGGCAAAATAATGTACATTCATAAGGAAGTGTTTAATAAGTAGTCTCAGATTCTAAAGAAAAAAAAAAAGAAGATAAAATTACTTTCAATATAATAACTAGAAGTCTCAATATTTTTATAATGTAAGTTTCTTTTTTAAATTAAATAAAATATTTGGAATGTTTTCCATATAAATGCATTGAACAATAAGCAAAAAAATATAATTTTAAAAATATTACAAGAAATAATCTAACTTTACATAATTAAATAAATGGAATGAAGAAATACTCAGAATTTACATAAGAAGCACATATTCAAGTAATTAAAATAAAATGCCATCATCATTAAGTTATAATAGTCCCCAAAGTAGGAAATGTTTGCAAGTTTTGTAAATGAGATTAATTACATGTAAGAAGGCTGTATTGGAGAGCAGACAGAGAACATGGTATGTCTTAAATATGACATATCTGAAAATCCAAGTCTCAGAATAACTGGATTGCATTGTCCAAATGTTGTTTCATTGAAAATGAAAACATTCAATGGAAGGAATATAATATTAGTATTTACTGGTGAAATGTCTTCGTTCCATATGTGATTTCACTAAATTCCTGGGACAAAAAAAGTGGAAAGAATCCAGCCAAAAAGCAGGCAAGGTGGTACAGAATAACATAGGTGAGCTACTCAGTGAAAGAGTGAACCATCTTTGAGACCAGCTTGATCATTCTACCTCCAGGGCCAGGTAACCAATGTGGGGTGAGAACATGGCCCGTGGATGCACAGACAACACTGATTCCTTCATGAACATCCATCTGGCCAAGGTCACCTACGTGGACCACTGAGTGCATTGTATGTATGAGCAGGGTGACCTGTTAGTGACAGGTCATAAAACCTGCTATGCCACATCGGCCATCACCTCCCACTCAGGTGCCACTTCAAAGACAAGGGCAAGAGATGGGTCTTGAGGAATTTTCCTTCAAAAACCATAAGTGTGGCTGTCTCTTTTTAGCAAGCCTTGATCCCCACTCACTTTCCTCCAGAATTGTACTAAGCCCTGCTACCTTTATGTTAATAATGTTTAACTTTTTATTCTTGAGAAATAATTTACATATAACATTATATTAGTGTCAATTGTAAAATATAATAAATCAATATTTGTTTATATTGTGAAATGATCACCACAGTAAGTCTAGCTTATTACTCATCACTATACATACAATATTTACAAAATTTTTTCCTTGTGATGAGGAGTTTTAAGATCTACTATCTTTGCAACCTTTAAATATGCAATATAGTCATATTAACTATAGTCGTCACGCTCTATATTACATAAACTATCCATATTACTTATTTATTTGGTATCTTTTAATCTGCTTGACTTTAATATTAAATTTAAATTTATTTTATTGGAAGCTGATAGGATTTTCTGTGAGCAGGAACTCTAGAAGCCTTTTGTGAAGAACATATATTGCATTCATCCATTGAACATTGAGCCTTCTCTTTGGAACCATCCACTTTATGCTTTGCTGTAGCTCAATCTGTGAGTATGTGGCTTTGTGTGTCTGTGTCAGTCCCATGAGAGAGAAGGGAAGAGAAGGGTTGGGCATTTTTAAGAAGGGAAGGATACAGAAAAGCTATAATTTGTGCATTTTAATCAGACAGCGTCTCTTGATAGCATGCTTTTGCACAAACTCATTTTTATACTTTAAGGAATAGATACGTAAATGGTAGAATAAGAGAAATAAAATCTGGTGAGTTTACAGTTGCAATTTAAACAGTACTTCTGAAATTTTATTTAAGGATCTTATGAGGGGATAATTTAATACACTAAATGGAAAGATTTTAAATTTAAAGCATTTTGATATGTGATATATAACAATATTTGCAAATCATAAATGATGAATAATAATAATGCACAGGGAAATAGTTTATGAATAAATACAAATATATTCTATGCCTAGTTTCATGTGATATTATGACTTTTGTTACTAAGTAGTCTATACCTTTCTTTCAATAGGCAAGATTTTATTACAAAAAGGCCTTACTTTTGAGCATCCAGGCAGATTACAGAATGGTTAAGATGAGGGTCCATGTTCTTACTTAAATTTGGTAATTTACATTATGCTTAGGGAAATTTAAGGTATCTTTTCTTATACAATACATATGTTTCAATATTACAGAACATGATTACTTAGAAATATTCTTATGAAAAACTGTAGGCTTGAATAGGCTTTGCAAGTTCCTTAAATACTCTGCTAGGTCCAGAAAATTAAACAAACAATCACAGAAATGCAGGGATCCTTTCCTGGTAAATACATTCCATAAAGCCTTCTTCACTTCCTTATTCCTGAGGCTGTAGATCAGAGGGTTCAACATGGGGATCACCACCGTGTAGAACACGGAAGCCACTTTGTCCTGACCCAGGGAGTAGCTGGATGTCGGTCTCAGATAAGTATAGATGGCGGTGGAATAGAACAGAATTATGGCTGTCAGGTGAGAGGCACACGTTGAGAAAGCTTTGTGCCTGCCCTCCCCTGAATGCATACGAAAGATGGAGAAGAGAATGTAGCAGTAAGAGGTGAGGATGACCAGCAGAGTCCCGACCATATTCACTCCAGCAAAAGTAGAAATGATGCTTTCATTCAGGGGTGTGTCAGAACAGGAGAGCTTAAAGAGCGGAGGGCTGTCACAGAAGAAGTGGTGGATGACATTGGAACTGCAGAATGGCAGTCTGCTTATATAACTTGTGTGCACCATGGAGTTCAAGAGTCCCGCTGCAAAAGCCCCTGCTGCCATTTTCAGGCAGACTGTCCTGGTCATGACCAAGGGGTACAGGAGAGGGTTGCATATGGCCACATACCGGTCGTAGGCCATTAAGCCGAAGAGGATGCATTCAGTTGTGGCCAAGGCGATAAAGAAGTACAGCTGCAGAAAGCAGCCAGCAAAGGAGATGGTTTTCTTCTCTGACAATAAATCCACCAGCATCTTTGGGGTGATGGTGGATGAATAACAAACATCCACAAAGGACAGGTTAGCCAGGAAGAAATACATGGGTGTGTGGAGTCTGGAATCAGTCCTGATTAAGAGGATCATCCCCACATTCCCACAAACTGTCAGTGTGTAAATGACAAAAAAGAGCACAAAGAGGATAATCTGTAGCTCCAGCGTGTCTGCTAATCCCAGCAGGATGAACTCAGTCACCAAAGTATAATTAGTTCTGGTCATGTATTACACATATAGTTTGCTTAAGCTTATATTAGGTTGAATGTCTCTTTTTGAAATAATATATTTTTATTGGTTTCAGAGAAGAAGGGAGAGGGCTAGAGAGATAGAAACATCAATGATGAGAGAGAATCATTGATCGCCTGCTTTCTGCACGCACCCTACTGTGGATTGTGCCTATAACCTGGGTATGTGCCCTGACTGGGAAACAAATTGTTATTTCCTGGTTCATAGGTTGATGCTCAATTACTGAGCCATGCCGGCCAGGTTATATGTCTGATTTTTAAAAAGTTTACAAGCATAGTAGGACTGTTAATGAGGACATTCACTCATGGGAAAAAACCTAGGATAGCATAGCATAGTAAATAGAGTAATTGAAGTTAGATGAAAATTAGTGGGAAAATGGACAAGCATTTGAATTTATTAAGCAATTGTCTGCATTGAACCTGAATTTAAATTACTGTTCAAGTCCACATACTTCACTTAAGTTTCTGCAAATGCAACAAACAAATGATGTTTTATTTTTTTTCTACCACCCCACATCCAAAATGTGAAGGATACAGATATCCTTGCTGAAGGGTCTTCCAATTTCTAAACAAGTATGTAGTTTTAACTCGAAAAAAATTTTCCCGCTCAAGACCATTCTGTTTATTCTTCAACTCCTAAATTCATTCATTGCCTCCAAAAAGTAACTCTCATGTAACCCAAGCAGCAAAATAGTCATTATTTAAAATAACCAATCTTTGACATCCTTCAATTCTGAAGACTGACTTTGTGATGTGCTATCAAACTATTGTTCTACTTACAATGTACATTTCAACATAATGTCTTGTTGTAGCGCTTGCTACCTGTCTATTTTGGTGAATAACAGCACCCAAACCTTACAGCTGTCTTCCCATTGTCTTACCTGTGCAGTCTATGGTTTTCTTTCTCTTTTTTATCAGCACTTCTCAGTTGTAGCTAAAAAGAAAATGTTTTTAATGAGGGACATCTGCAATATTGTCAATATACCCTCACTTTTAGAAGAGATGAAACAGTGAACATTTGAATGACCTATTTGTAAAAATTTGAGACAGCTTCTGAGAAAATACATGTTGCTCCACTTTTATTTTGTTTTCCTGGAAGAGAATTGGGTGACCACAGGGACTAAGGTATAGTGTTTAATTGTGAAGTTAAATCTCCAGAGGCAGAAACTTCCAGTCTCAAAGGAAAATAAAATATGATCACATGCAGTTATGTGGAATCAAACATTGCATCATGAAGTGGCTCCTGTCTCTGTATTACTTTAAAGACTTTGCCAACATAAAAATTGCCTATTTACATTGCCCGTCTTTTCTTATTTTCAGATGCTTCCAAAAGAACATAGCCCACTAATAAATTCTTCTTCTTCCTTCCAGTGTATGTGGTATGTTTGTGAGTGTGTGTTTGTGTGTGTCTGTGTCTGTGACCCTCCCTTCATCTGGATAACTTCATCTCTAATCCAACCCTGTACTAGAGTGAAATTAATGAGAAGATAAAACTAATATTCATTGTACAATGTTTAAAGCAAAACTATTACCTTTTGTGACAGCATGGATGGACCTGGAGAATATTATGCTGAATGACAACTATCACATAATCTCACTTATATGTGGAATCTAATGGACATATTAAAGTGACAAACAAAACAGATCCCCTGGCATGGATGCATGGAACAGACTGACATATCTCAGGACAGGGATGCGGGGAAATGGGAAGAGATTAACCAAAGAAATAATGTGCATATATGCATAACCAATAAACACAGACAATAGAGTGTGAAGGCCTGGAGTAGGGCAGAGGCTTGGAGGAGAAAGGCTGGGTGAGGGTCAGGGGGGTGGGGAGATTGAGGGACATCTGTAATATTGTCAACAGTGATAAAGAACCTATACCCTGAGCAAATAGGACACTGAATAAAAGAGCCTAATTTCTTTTTTATGATTTAAAACGTGTTGTTTTTCTGTAATTATTGTCTATAATTCTTATCCCACAAGGGGGTAGAATTGCAGATTTTCTACACCTCAATTCACAAGTAAAACAATGTGAAGTAAACCACATGGAGCGTCAGATGCATGGAGAATCTATTTGCATAGAGAATGCATATGCAGTCATGAAATACTATATCACAATTTTCCATTTGAATTCTCAGTTCACCTCTGCACCAGTCTTTGAGGTTGGCATTATTATGTTACATGCTAGAGGCCCGGTGCATGAAAATTGGCTGTGGGCACCACCATCTTTGCAATGGTGTGAGGGTCAATTAGCATATTCCCTCTTTATTAGATAGGATTTTATAGATAAGGAAAGTAAGACATAAAGCTATTAAATGCTTTTTCAATGAGCAAACTGTTAGGAAGTTGGAGAGTCAAACTGAACACAATTTTGTAGGAAAGAATTAATACCTATCAACTTAAGTCCCCTGTCCAGTTTCATCTAACATTTTATCTTAGTCACTTAGATTACACACATACTCACATGTGCATATATGTACATGTACATATACTTTTCTGTGTGTATCTTCTGGCAGATCCAATCTTTCAAACTTCAAAGCAGTTAAAGTATCTCTGCATGTGAAGAAAAATCTGTTACATTGTGTTAAATATTGTTTAAAAACTTGATTTGCAAAGTTCCTAATCTCAAGCCTTAAAATCTGCTCTATTGATATCTATCGAATACATAATATTTATTTACTTATGAAACTTAACAACATAAAATATGAACATACTTAAAAATAATTTTTAATTGAGCTACCAGAAATGTGAATTAAGAGAGACAGAAAGAAAATCAGCATAGTGAGTTATCATAGCAGGGGAAGGAGAGATTAATATTATTAAACCATAAACAAAACAGGTCTAAGAAAGGAGATTGAATTTACTGAGCAAGAGATTATAAATTAAAATCTTAAAAAAGTTTATTTAAGGAAGAAGCAGAAAGAATAATAAATACAAATTTTCAACTAAAAATGATTAAATAGTAAGTTGGAAACTAACTTTTTTAGTCAGGTTTATTGTACCATAGGAGTCTTAGAGAACATTATCACTGTTTTTAGGTGGACAGTTTGGTGAGTTTTGACAAACACCTACTGTCTTATAACGACCACAACCAACACGGAATATTTTATCCAGTTTGATAACTTCCATTGTACCCCTTACAGACAGCTCCAGCCCCTCTTCTTGTCTCTGACAACCACGGTGAAGGCATTGGTGTGATTTATGCCATGTTTTTTCCCTGTCCAGAATGGAATAATCATGTGTGGAATCATACACTGGAAGCCTTTGTGAATCTGGCTTCTGTCTCATTGCACTGTTTTGAGATCCAACCAGGTGGTTACTTTTATCAGTTTTTTCCTTTTATTATTAAGTAGTTGTCCATTCTATAGATGTAGCATCAGTTGATGGCCCTTAGGTCTGTTTCTAATTTAAAGTAATAATGCACAAAGACCCTCTTTGTGTGGACTTATGTTTTTATTTATCTTTGGTAAATAGAATAGCTCTCTCTTCCCTTTTTTTTTCTTTTTCTTCCTTTTTCCTCTGCAAATTGATGTCTAATTGATCTCCTACCATTTTTTAAAAAAACAACAAAACTATCCTTTTTTAATAGATTTAATTTTTTGTAAAATTTACTTGACCATATAGGTTTGGATCAATTTCTAAACTTTTTATGCTATTCTTCATTACTGTCTTGATTACTGTAGCTTCATAATACATCTGAAATCAGATAGTGTCTGTTACAATATGTTTTCCAAGATTCTGGCTATTTTCAGTTCTTTACATTTACTATTTAGTTTCAGATTATAAATTTCGACAAAAGGACTGCTGGGAGTTGATCATTATTGCTCTGTATTTGTAGATCAGTTGGGAGACAGTAGATGTCTTGACAGTAATGAGTCTTCCAGACCATGAGCACAGTATATTTCTTCATTTGTATAGCTTTTAAATTTCTCTCATCATTATTTTATTGCTTACAATATTTTGCTGTATATAGTTCTTATGCATATTTCATTAGACTTACCACTATGTGTTTCATGTTTTGATACTATTACAAATGGTATTTGTTATATTTAAATTTTGAAATTAATGTGTTATTTTTCTCCTTTCCAAACTTTATTCACTTTTTCCTTAGTTTCTTTTTCCCTTTTTGCTTATTGCACTGGTAGAACCATCAGTACCATGTAGAATAGAAGTGGTGAGGGAACACATATCTTTAGCTTGTTTACTGTATTGAAAGAAAGCATTCATCCATTTTATCATTAAATATTATATTAGCTATAGGTTTTTGTATATTCCCTTTATCAAGTTCAGAAGTGATATTCTGTTTTTAATTTGCTAAAGTATTTTGTTATGACTAAATGTTTAATTATATTAAATCATTGTTTCTTCATCCATTGATATGATTATGTTCTTTTTTAGAATGATATTATAGTGAATTGCATTGATTTATTTTTGACTGTTAAATATTTATTTACTGTGTTCATGAGAAAATTCTACTTGTTAATGATTTTCTATTTTATTTAAGTGAGATAAATATATATTTTATTGCTATAATTGTATAATTGCAAAAGAAAGCTAGTAGCCATTAAATGAATAAAATCAGGTGCTAAGTATTTACATGTATTATCTCACTCCTCACAAGAATCTGATAAAGGGGGCAATTATTATTCACAATTTACCAATTAATAAAAGTAAGATTAAATAAGTAGCTCAATGTCTCACAGTTGTGAAGTGACAAAACTAACATTCAAATCCAGGTGGTTTTATTTTTGTCACAACTCTCACTCTTATATCTTACCATTCAAGACATATTTCTTTGCAGTCACTCAGATAATTGAGAAACAAACAAAAATTAGGGTCCCTGGGATTCTTCTTAATAGCATTGAGCTTATAATTTAGAACTCCATTACGTAACTAAATGCTTGTCATTAAGTATCTGATAGACATCATAGAATATACAGGATAAATCTTTTTCTTTGTTGGTATAATTTAAGGATTTTTGTTGCTGATATTGTTTTTTAATCAAAGATCTCCCAGTGAAGGAGACATATGTTATATTGTAACTGGCCACATGATAGTCAGTTCATTATCTTTCTCATTTAAAATAAATCATTCAAGCCATTTCACTGGAACAAAAGTAATTGTTTATCCAAAGTCCTTCTGGGGCTGGGGATTATCTTGGGGCAATGTCCCACTTGTCACAAACTATGTGATAAATATTCATCCCTTACAAGATCTATTACAAGATGGATTCACTATGCTATTGCTCCATAACTGGAGAGAAAATGTTGCCAGTGTCTTATCCAAAATAAATTCTTTACTTCAAAATTCTAGATGATACTGAGGTAAGTACTGATTCTCTAAAGCATCAACGAAATATCTTGTGTGAGTATCACAGATAATATTGTCTTAGATATCATGTGTCTTCGCTGATTCCTAGGCTGGGGGAGTGAGTAGGAGATGGGATGGGCCATAATTCTAACCTTACCTTAACCATGACAGTTTCCAAAATTCACTGTCTGATTCATCGTGTTCCTTATTGTTATGAGGGGGAAACTGACTGTACCTATTTTGGAACTTGGGGAAATTCAATGGTCTAATGAAACTGAGTAAGCTAAATGAATTAAGCTAAACTTCATCAGCAGGATAAACCTTATTTTCTATGGGCATAGAGAGTATGCCTATGTTATGTTTGTTCCATGTTTTGTGTGAGGTACAGTTATGCTCAAAGACTTAGATTGTCTTTGCCAATTTTTTAACACAAGTTCGCTGCTGGAATTGTAATTTGTAACAAAAAGATTTTACAAGCCAATAGCATACAGGATAATATCTCTTAATGAGTCAACAGAAATAAATTACTCCAAACTAATGATAGATTCACTATGCTACTGTTCCAGGCAAGGGGAAATAAATAAAGTCTAACATTAATTGTGGTGTCCCTGTCCACGAGTTGGCTCTCAGAGGAGTCAGCTAAGCCACACAAGAGCTGATGTCTAGCTGTCAGCATTAATGGAAAGTCCTTTGTTGCTAGTGTGTGATGCTATCCTATCAGAACAGAGGTGCTGATGTTGGCAGGCAAGATGATCTCCTTCATGAGACTGATTCACGTTTCCACTGCCTAATAAGACTAGTTTTGACATGATAGGAGCTAATGTCCTAAGGTGTTTGGAGAGCTATGTAGGTCAGCAAAGAGTAGCCTTGCCAATTCCAAACACTCAGTAAGTCCTCATAAACTCTTGGTATCTGAAGTTTAAAAGTTCATTATGTCATAGTGGCTCCTCAATCTGTTTATATCAATAAGAACTCAGTAGCACAATAATTTTAATGATATCATCCTGACATGGCCTCCTCAAAGCAAAAAATAAAAAATCACCTTTAGATCAGAACAATTTCACTTAAGCCATAAACAAATACAGCAGGTCCTCTAATAACATTGTTTTGTGCAACGTCATTTCATAATAATGTTGATGTGATCCTGTAGGAACTTAACCTTATTTATATCAATTGATCTAGGGAAAAACTGGTTTTGTATTACTTCATTTCCCCCAAATTTCAAGAACTTATCTATGATGTTAAGTGAGGACTTACTATAAATCAAAATAATGTCACAAGCCATACAAGTATATCAAAATGACTTTATTAAGTCATAAACAAGTCAAGTATATTTCAAATCATAACAATAAATACACAACATTTCTATAACTGTCAGAGAACTTATGGCTTTCAAATCAGATGTTAACATCAATAATTATAATGGCATTAATAGTAATAATAGATACATTTTAATACATCTATAGTATAACAAGCCCTGTAAATAGTGCTATGTTATCTAGTTTAATCCTGGTTTCAGCATTATAGTATATTATTAGGCCAGTTAAACAAAACAAAGAAATTTAGGCATAAAGAAGTTCAATGACTTGTAGAACATTAGATATGGCATCTGAAGTTAAACTCACTTTTGCCTATGAGTGTTTAACCACTACAGCACAATGCCATTGGAAAAGAAGAAAGAGCACATTCTATAGTCATACTTCAAATAGAGTAGCAAATAAAAATCCACTCATGGGAACCAACAACAGCTTTGTCTGATGAGATTTCCTTGGAAATCAGTGGGCTCAAATTCTTTTAGGAGATTTTGGCTCAAAGTAGTGTGGCATGAATCCTTCAAGAGAAATGAAATATTAGGGATTTCATTTTCTTAATCAACAAATCCTCTAAACAATTTTAATTTCATGGGCACTCAAAGAAGGAAAGTTGAACTTTGATCCCATAACCCATTTATGGAAATAAGGTACACACAGATTTAAGTCACTAGTAAACATGTCACTTGTTGAATGATGTTGTGAATGTGACTTAGTCACCCAATCTGAAAAATAAGACTAGATTAGATAATTACTGAGGTTCTTTCCAGCACTAACATTTTTTTAAATAATATCTTATAATATTCTTACAGCAGTAGAAAATATTTCAACACCATAGGCACCAAAGTATTTTCGGTAAGAAGTGAAACCAGGACTCTTGTCAATATACAGGGTGTCCCAAAAATGTATACACACTTTAATTATTAAAAATGCAGTGTTTATTAAAATATAGTTTATTTTCAAAATGTAGTAGAATCTACAGACATTGTGTGTCTACATTTTTGGGGAACAGACTGACATACCTTGATGTGGAGTTGAGGGGATGAGAAGAGATAAACCAATGAACTTATATACTAATATGCATAGCCATGGACGTGGGCAATAGGGTAGTGAAGACCTCAGGGGGTGGGTAAGGGCTGGGTGGAGGAAGACAGGTGGGGAAATGAGAGATATCTATAACACTATCAACAATAAAACATATATTAAAAAGTAAAGAAAATGACAAAAATAAAAACAAACCAAATATATTAGACAGCATGTCATGACTATAATTTTATTATCCTTCTTTAGAAGGGAGAAGAAAGATATTCTTGATTCATTGATCACTGGAGTCAACTCACGTATTCCAACACCATCTATTTTGGATGGGAAGAACAAGAAAACCAAGATGTTGGAGAGTAATTATACCATGCCAACTGAGTTCCTACTTGTTGGATTCACAGATTATCTACCTCTCAGAATCACACTATTCTTGGTATTTCTCATAGTATATACACTAACTGTGGTGGGAAATATGGGCCTAATAATTCTATTTCACATCAATCCAAGCTTGCAAACCCCCATGTATTATTTTCTCAGCAACTTGTCTTTCTTAGATATCAGCTATTCTACAGCAATCACTCCTAAAATGCTGGTGAATTTCTTAGCATCCAGGAGAAGCATCTCTCCCTCTGGCTGTGCCCTGCAAATGTTTTTCTTCGGTTGTTTTGCTGATGCTGAGTGCCTCATCCTGGCAGCAATGGCGTATGACCGCTACGCAGCCATCTGTAACCCACTGCTCTATCCTACCCTCATGTCTAGCAGAGTCTGTGTCTGCTTCATCGTGCTGGCATACCTCAGTGGAAGTATGACTTCGATGGTACATGTCTGCCTCACATTCACGCTGCCATTTTGTGGCTCCAATATTGTCAACCACTTTTTCTGTGATATCCCACCTCTCCTGGCTTTATCGTGTGCAGACACCCATATCAATGAGCTTCTGCTCTTCGTCTTATGTGGTTTCATTCAGACCAGCACTTTCATGGTCATATTTATCTCTTACTTTTGTATCCTCAGCACTGTTTTGAGCATCAAGTCCTCAGGTGGTAGAAGCAAAACATTCTCCACCTGTGCCTCCCATCTCGTGGCAGTCACCTTATTCTACGGAACACTCCTGTTTATGTACCTACGTCCCACCACCAGCTATTCCCTAAACACTGATAAGGTAGTTGCAGTGTTTTATACTGTTGTTTTCCCCATGTTTAACCCAATAATCTATAGCTTCAGAAACAAGGACGTAAAAAATGCCCTTCAAAAACTATTAGCAAGAAACGGGATTTTCAAATGACTGAGAATTTCTATCACTGAAAAATATTTAAAGGACAGCCTGCCCTTCCAATATCAGCATGATGACTATGCCATGAACAACTTGTGTCAACTACTTTAAATTTATTTCCAGAAATAAAAATAACTTTCCATTTTCACTCCTTTAAAATGCTTTCATCCTCTCTTATGGAAATGTTCTCTCTAAAATATTCTTCTCTGTGAAACATTCCTGAATTAAATAATATTTACTCTTCAACTAGTGTTCTTATAAAGCTTTGTATTCTGATTCATTATATTCTTATTTTTAATTAAAATTTTTTGATGTTGACATTATTGCAGGTGTTCCCCTGTTTCCCCCCTTTGCCCACCTCCACCCACCCCACACCTCCTTCCCTTGGCCTTCACTACACTATTGTCCTTATCCATGGGGTATGCATATATGTTCTTTTGCTAATCCCTGCACCTTCATTATCCAGTTACCTACACCTGCCTCCCCTCAGGCAACGGCCAGTCTGTTCCATGTACTAGTATTTATGCTTCTGGTTCCATTTTGTTCATAATTTTATTGTGTTAATGAGATTCCACATATTAGTGAGATCATATGGTATTTGTATTTCTCTGAGTCGTTATATTCTTTATTATGTTGTGTTGAAGTTGTACATTGACATATCTGTCAACCCACCCATGTTAGAAGCTCCTTGCCATCAAGGAATAAATACTTTGGTTTACTTTCCAATACCTACGTAGCACCTGGCATTCGGGTTATTTTGAATTGTTCTTTTATTTTAGTGTGCTGTATGTTCTAAAAAACCACATTACTGAGCTGACTTCTAATCATTCTTCCATTGTACTAAGGGACATAGCTTCTTTAATAGTGATCTATTTTATCTAAGAGTTATAATTCACTTTTCAAAATAAGTTAGTTTAAAATAAATAAACCACAATGCATTTGTAAGCCATGAAAGAGTTTTTTAATATAAAACGTTAATGAATTGATTGGTTACATTGGTTAATGAAATTATATGAATGTTTCAGGTGTATAATCCTATAATACATCATCTGCATATTTATTGTGTGTTTACCACCTAAAGTCAAGTCTCCTTCCTTCACCATTTATCTTTCCTCCACCTCTTCTACCTCTCCCACCCTCCTTTGCCTCTGGCAATCACCATAGTATTGTCTGTGTCAATGAGGTTTTTATCTTTGTTGTTTTACTTAATGCCTTCACCTTTTTTACCCAGCCCCTAACCCTGCTTTTCTATGAGTCAATTAAGCTCTGAGTTTCTAAAAGCAGCACTATTGTCTCTTTGAGCTAATATTTCTTTTGGGGGGTGGGGATGGGGTGAGGAGAAGACTACACTGCACATTTTAGGGTGTTTAGGAGCATTTCTGGTCTCTACTTACTACTATAAGACAAATGAAACCATTGGAGTGAGTATTAATTGAGAATCCAACTTTCTCTTGGCTGTAAACACTGTGAAGTAGCATGGCGAAGACTTCCCATAATTTATAACTGATACATTGCTATTAGTTCTAATAAATTTGTTCTCTTGTGATATAGTAATATCTTCCATTTTGTATCTAAAGCATGTTAATGTTCTATCAGTATCTTCACAATAGGATGTCATAAATCTTTAAATTTTGTACAATATTTGGATTGACATGACTTCATTATTTTATTTATTTACATATATTATAACTTACTCTACTTATATGTTAAAATTCCATCTACACTATGAGACACAGTTTGTATCCCCAACGACATGCTAACTAATTAACAACAGACTGCACAAAAAAACATCTACTACCCTTTCCAAACACACAAATAATGTGTATATGATCTGTTTGACTGAAGGAAGCTAAATATAAAATTAAGTAAAAGCTAATAAAACTATGTGAAATATTTGCAAAATCTCCACACTATCCCCAGCTCTATTATGCCTATTGAATTGTTAGAGAGAAGGAAAGCAGACATTTTATATAAATATTCCCAAGAAGAGCATACAATTCAATTAATTCTCTCTCTCTCTCCCTCTCTCTCGCTGTGTAATCATAACACTTTAATGTGAATGGTTGTTAAAAATTTGGGTGTATGATGTCATGCATAGCTATTGAGGAGACCTGCTACTCTGATTAGTTCCAGTCCCAGGAGACCAGAAAAGATGCTAATGATCCAACCTGTGGACACCTGAGATTCTATCTATACCATGAGACACAGTTTGTGTCTCTGCAAGCGAAGGACCAAACATAAAAAGTCTGGTGTCTCCGCAATAAGAACTTTAAGGATCATGAAAAGATGCTTTTTTCTAGTTACACTGCTTACTCTTGACCTTTCTGACCCATGAGTATGTTTGGAAGGGGTAATGTGGGTTTATTTAAGCTTTTGATATTTCCTGTTGTCTTTACACTAAGGTATCTGTTACCAACTGTTACGATTTCAGTACCTTTTCCAAATAGACAATTTCCTAATCTGCGGTGTATTTATCTTTCAACTGTTCTTTTTTTGTATTTACACATCTGTATTTAACATTTGTGTGTGTGAGTGTGTGTATTTTTTATGGTATTTAATATTTGGTTTATTTACAATCTACAGCTACTTGTGTGTTTATAAATTTTTTCAGATATTCTATAGAAAATGGGATATCTGAGAATTTTTACGTTTTAGCTATATTACAGGGACAATCACTTCTTTCCAATCTTTTGTAATGATAGGTTTTGGAAATTTTTTAGATCTAACTTAATTTTATAATTCCAATAGTGATATTCTAAGAATTATTTTCTATTTTCCCTGAATCTGTGCCTACATCCAAAAAAATCAGCTATGCCAATTACTACATAAAAACAAAGATTGACCAACTAAATCAGGGTTATTAACTTTAAGAATATTGCCATTTTGGACTCAATGAATTTTTGTGGTGGTGGCATCCTGTTCATTGTAAATTAACAGAAGATGTCAGTAACGTTCCTCCTCCCCAATTAGGACAACTAAACAAGTATCTAAAATTGTCAGATATGCCCTAGGGTAGAGGAAGGAGGCAAACTTGACTGAATTGAGAGCCACTGGAGTAGATTTTTAAAAAAGAAGAACCCAAAGTATAATGTGTACAAGAGATACAGGGACACAGACAGATTGGAAGGAAAAAATAGAAAAAGTTACTTAGGGACAGCTGGTGTCACTATATTCATATTTGAAAAAACAAACATTAAGGAACAATATTATTTTTAAAAAGGGATTCTTCTTAGTGGTAAATAAAAATGATTCTAAATTTGAATTTACTTATTAATTTGCTTCAAAATACTTGTAAGATAGCTGATGAAGTGAGTTAATAAATTTCACAGATCTAACTGGAGGTTGTTAAATAGCTCTCTGAGTAATTGACAGATCAATCCAATAAAAATAACAGCATAATCAATTTAATTAAGCGGGTAGAAATACATGAAACACTATGCCACTCATTCTAAAATACACATGGAACATTTAAAAATTGATTATATGTTAAGTCATAAAACAAATTTTAATAATTGAAATCCTACAAAGTATATTCTCTGATCACAGTAAAATTTTAATAAGAAAAAGGCATGTAATCATTCTTCATATGTAAAGCAACGCATTCATGAAAAACCTATGTTTTAAAAATAAAAGTGTAAATTTTAA
Source organism: Myotis lucifugus (assembly GCF_000147115.1). Classification (NCBI taxonomy): domain Eukaryota; kingdom Metazoa; phylum Chordata; class Mammalia; order Chiroptera; family Vespertilionidae; genus Myotis; species Myotis lucifugus. The sequence goes on along the minus strand of NW_005871145.1, from coordinate 2,031,141 downwards.
AATATGTTTGAAATAAATCAAGTTGAAAAAGTAAGAAGAAAGACAATAAATAAAAATAGAATATATAAATTAAAAAATTATTTAATAAAAGAATAGTAAAGGAATTATTCTAAAATAATACCAAGAGATAAAACAGTAGCAAAACTAATAAGAAAAAAATGAGAGTAAAAACAAATTACCAATACCATAAACATAAATGAAAATACCATTAGAGGTTTTATGACTATTAAAAAATTCCTAAGGTGAGATCTTAAATGAAATAAAAAAGTTCCTTGAGAAACAAGAGTTATCAAAACAAGTCCAAACCAATTAGATTATCTAAATATTTCTAAATATGTTTAAGATACTGAATTTATAATTATAAAAAATATCCTGCAACCTTAGTGCACTGGTGGTGGGAATGCAAACTGGTGTAGCCACTATGCAGAACAGTATGGAGTTTCCCCCCAAAATTAAAAATGGAACTGCCTTCTGCACTCCTATATGCACTCCTATTTTCATAGCAGTTCTATTGACAATAGCTAAGATCTGGAAACAGCCCAAGTGCCCATCAATAGATGAGTGGATAAAAAAGCTGTGGTACATGTACACATGGAATAATACGTGGCTGTAAAAACTAAGGAACTCTTACCCTTTGCAACAATATGGATGGACCTAAAGATTATTATGCTAAGTGAAATAAGCCAGTCAGAGAAAGACAAATACCATATGATCTCACTAATATGTGGAATCTAATTAACAAAATAGACAGAACCAGAAGCATGTATACATGGAACTGACTGCCAGTACTTCAGGGGAGGGGTGTAGGGGGACTGGATAAAGAGGGTGAAGGGATTAGCTAAAGAACATGTATGCATCACCCACGGACAGGGACAATGATGTGGTGAAGGCCATGGGAGGGGAAGGCAGGATGGGTGGAGCTGGGCAAGGGGTGAGCAGGGAGTGAATCATCTGCAATACTGTCAACATTAAAACTTTGTAAGAAAAAAAAAAAACACATCCTGAAAGAAAACTTCAGGTGTCTATGTGTCTCTCATGATGTATTCCTAATATACAGGCAATAAAGGATATAATTTTAAGATTCTTTCAGAAAGGAAAGAAATTAAAATTAATTTTATGGAACCACTGAAACACTGATCTCAAAACCTAAGAAGGACAATACAAAGAGAGATAATTACAGGCTAGTGCATCTTATAGCAGAGAAACCAAAATCCTAGGGAAAATAATCTATACTAATAAAGGGTAATATGCAAATTGGACTGGATACCGGACATCTTCCACACGTCCAACTTCCTTCTGGACAAAGCCACGGTGGCGGAGGCTGAGGCATAGGCAGTTAGGGGCGATCAGCTGGCAGGGGAGCAAGCAGTTAGGGGAAATCAGGCCAGTAGGGGAGCAAGCAGTTAGGGATGATCAGGCTGGCAGGGGAGGGCAGGTAGGGAGCCATCAACTCAGCAGGGAAGGGCAGTTGGGGCTATCAGACCGGCAGGAGAGGGAAGCTGGGGTCGATCAGGCTGGCAGGGGAGTGGTTAGAGGGCAATCAGGCCTCAGGAGTGCAGTTAGGCGGTGATCAAGCCGGCAGGAGAGCAGTTAGGGGGCGATCAGGCCGGCAGGCAGAGGTGGTTAGGAGCAATCAGGTCAGTAGGCAGAGGCAGTTAGGGGTGATTAGACAGGCAAGCAGGCAAGTGGTTAGGAGCCAGCAGTCCTGGATTGTGAGAGGGATCCCCTGAGGGGGTCCCAGATTGGAGAGGGTGAAGGCTGGGCTGATGGACACACCCCCTCCATGCTCAAATTTCCTGCACTGGGCCTGTAGTCTATAATAATAAAAGTATAATATGCTAATTAGACCAGACATCCTTCCAGATGACCTTCCAGATGAATCCAAGGCTGCGAGGGAAGCCCAGGTCCTGGGTGCCTGCCAGCGACTGGAGGGAAACCCAGGTTTGGGTACTAGAGGGAAGCCGGTGCTGGCAACCGGGGGAAGGAAGGCCGACTCTTGCACGAATTTTGTGCATCAGGCCTCTAGTTGTAAATATAACTAGGGACTTACTCTAAGAAAAGAAGGTAGTTTTAACTGACCTAACAAAGAAAAAATAATATACTACCACGAGATGCTAAAAATATTTATAAATTTTAATACCTAATAATGATAAAACTCTACAAAATATTTGTAGAGTATAAATACCTACAGCCAACATTGTAGTTAATGATAAGATATCCAGCATTACCACACCCACGAATGATTTTGGGAGCAAGATGAGGATATTCATAATAGCCACTTCTATTTGAAATTATACAGAAGGTCCTAGCCAGCACATTCAGTTGAGAAAATAAATAAAGGAGCATTTTTTTTCTGTGTGTTTGTGGACACCTATACTCATCCCTAAGTGGAAGTCCTGGGAGATAAATCAGGCTTATATTCAGGTACTGCCAAACAGTCTCCAAAGTGCCTGCACCATTTACACCAGTGGTTCCCAAACTTATTTGGCCTACCGCCCCCTTTCCAGAAAAATATTACTCAGCCCCTGGAAATTAATTTTTTTTAAATTTTAATAGCAGTTACTCATCGCCGCCAAATGCACCTGTGGCCATCACCGCCCCCTTGGATCGCTGCAGCGCCCACCGGGGGGCAGTAGCGCCCACTTTGGGAATCACTGATTTACACACACCTTAGAAATGTCTGAGTAAGGATAGTGAACATTTTTACATACTCTTATTGGTTATTTTGAATATTTTTCATTACAAAGTCCCTTTTCTAATTTTTTCATATTTATTTTTCTTATTTTTCTTTTTCTTATTGATTATCAATAATTTTTAATGTATTCTGGATGGGAGTGCCTTGTCATATACACATACTATGACTGTCTTTCCATATTCTGTGGCTTGTCCTATTAGTTTTTAATGGTGTCTTTCCAGGGACAGAAGTTCATTAGTAAGTGAAAGAATGTACAGTGTGCTATAACCACACAAAGAAATGTTACTTAGCAATAAAAAACAAACAACTAATGCTTTATATAACAATGTAGCTATATCTCAAAACATCATTCTGATTGAAAAAAATCCAGACAGAAAAAGCATATACTGTATTATCCCAATTTTATGAAACTCTACTAAAGCATATCTCATAGAAAAAGATATAGAGCTGGTCAGGATTTCCTCGGGGTTGGAGGTTAAAGGTAGGGGTTTCTTATAAATAGAACAAAAGACTTTGGGGTTATGGAAATGTTCTATATTTTGATGGTGGTAGTAATTGCCCTGGAGTATGTTTTTGAAAAGTCTTTATACACTTAAAATGACCACAGCTTATCCTATCTAATGAAAGAGTAATATGCAAATTAACTGTCACTTTGCGATAAAGATGGCAGCACCCACAGCCAATAAGGAGGGAATATACAAATTGATGTGACAAGGCGAGAGGTGGAAGGCAGCTCCAGGCCAGAGCAAAGGCAGAAAGGCGGCTCTGGGCCCGAGTGAAGGCAGTGCTGGCAGCCAGGGGAAGGAAGGGCTACTCTTGCATGAATCTTTGTGCATCAGGCCTCTAGTAGTACCATAAGTGTCCCTCAACTTTTATTTGAAACGAGTTCATTATTTGCTAAAACATAACACTTTAATGTAGTGTATTAATTAATATAAATTCTGAATATTTTTCACATAAAGACCTTGTTCTTGACAAGGTCTCATTAAGTATATGCCAATTCATTTTAAATAATGCTAATAAATTTTTCTATATGTAAAATGTAATTGCAGCACTATAAGAATTCTAAGTATCAATATTTTTACTTAATATCAGGTTTATTGCTCATAAAGCTATTAGGTCTTAGTTTGAGTACATATTTGAGTATCTAATGAATGGCATGAAGCCATTTTTGTAAATTTGTGCTTTTAAACATGGTATTTCATGTAACTTCAAAGGATTAAATGTCCTATAGAAGATAGAAGACTTGATAGGTACTTTCTGAATGTATTATTTGTTGTTTTTTCTTTCAATTGAGTTTTTACAGACGTTCTTAATGTTTCTTTATTCATTTAATTTTGTTTACTTAATTTACAATTTCTTAGGAGAAAATGAATATTTATCTGAGAAATTTGATCTCTTTATATTTTTTACATATAATTCTTATATATTTCTTTATGTATAGGCTGAAAATAAATTATATGTCTTAAAAGAAACAGAATATATCAGATACTTGAAATGTTCTAGAACTTCTAAAATAATAGATTATCCTTTGGCCTAATTTATGATTAAAATATCACTTAATCCTTACTCCTATCAACTGCCCCATTAGATTTTAATTTAGGCATTTAGGAAATTTGCATTTAAGAAGGAAAAATTTTAGTGTTTTTAGAATAAAGAATAAATTAAATTTCTTATTTAGATTCATACATAAGAGAAAGTGAGAAATATTATTACTAGAATCCCTCATAATTCATTTTTAGGTAAAGGCAAAAAAAAAATCCCAAATTTTCTATCAATGAACACGTGCTAGACTGAATAAACATTCAAGAGATGGGCACTCGGGTTCATTTAAAGGTGGACTGTGAGGAAGCAGTAGTTTTTATTTTCTTTGATTCCATTCTCAAAATTCAAGGGAATGGAATTGCTTTTTATCAGGTCTTGTTCTACTACCTAAAATCCTAGTTATGTGTGGATTTTGATTTTGCATGTGTATGTGTTCATGTGTGTGTTTCTGAAAATTTGGCCCAGAAAAGCTTCCCTTGCTAAAGCACTAAGCAGGCATCACTATCAATTCTATTGCTTTTTTTTTTCAGAGATCATATATTCTGTTTTTTAAAAAAATATATTTTTAGTGATTTCAGAGAGGAAGAGAGATACAAACATAAATGATAATAGAGAATCATTGATCTGCTGCCTCCTGCATGCCCCCTACTAGAATGAAGCCCTCAACCCTGGCATGTGCCTTGATCAGGAATTGAACTGTGACCTCTTAGTTTATTGGTCAATGCTCAACCACTGAGCCATACCAGCTGGGCCACATATTCTGGTTTTTTTTTCCCTATCCTTGTCCCACATATTCTTTTATTAATGGTCACATTCAAAAAATTAAATGCCTGAAGGGAGTAATTAAATTCTTGAGAGTCTCCTAAATCCCTCAAGAAACACAGAGGAACTTTAAATAATATATTCAATATATCCTTTTAATTAGAAGATTAACTCTAGGGACCTTATTCCCATTTGAACTAAGGTAAATATAAAACTGAACGTTTCATCCAAACCTATTTTCTGAGACAATGGTGTTTTGATCCTATCAATTTTACTTTCACACCCTGAAGACTTTGTCTTTGGTTCTCATATAATAAAGGAGAAGTTGGAATTTGAATCCTGCTACCTATAGCTTCTATCATTTACCTAATTTATGAATGACTGTAAATGTCACATAAATTGAACTTTTTGTTTTATTTTTGTTTGGGGAGTAATACAGAGAAATAGATCATGGGAATGAGTGATCATGAGATTCCTACATGAGCTACGGTGTTGGACATTTGTTTTTCCATCGGTAAGTTAAATAAACTTATTTGAATATCCCTTATACATACTATCCTGCAAATCAGTTAAAAATACCAAAAAAAAAAGAAAGAAAGAAAAGAAGAAAAAAGTGTTCAGATTTTAATCTGATAAACACTTCAAATTACAAGGGTGGGAGCAATTTGTAATTTGGTCACTTTTCTTACTTCTTACCCTACACTGATATTTCATTTTTTATATTAACATAAATATTTGTTGTGCAATTTCTAATAGAACAATAAAGAAATCAATGTTTTAATTCATTTTTATATATTCTTTCATAAAGGAATAATTTTAGTCAGCCATAACTACATATTTACATGGGGATTACTCACGGGTCAGTAACTAGATCTAACATAGTTATCTTTTTATTTCTTACTAGAGGCGTGGTGCACGGATTCGTGCACTGGTGGGGTCCCTCAGCATGGCCTGCGGGGATCGGGCTGAAACATGCATCCAACATCTCCTGAAAGATATAGTAATGCGTAAAGTGGCAGGCAGCCGGGGAGGAGCTGCTCCCGCCATTCTGGCTCTGCTCATCCTGGTCAGCTGAGTGGTGCTCCCCCTGTGGGAGCACACTGACCACCAGGGGGCAGCTCCTGCATTGAGCATCTGCCCCCTGGTGGTCAGTGCGCGTCATAGCGACCAGTTGATCAGTTGCTTAGGCTTATATATATATAGATTATTGCGGTAATCTTATAATGCTGTTCTTTTTAAATTTTGCCTACTGTGCTAAAAAAAAAATAGTTTCTCTGTCTCCTAAATGAAAGAATGAAGCCAAAACCATCATTCTTTATTCCTTGGAGGTAAACTGTTTAAAATATTTTTATGTAAATGTAAATGTAAAATTATAACGTTTTCAGACGAAATGTAATAATAATCAACAAATTCGCATTGACTAACTAGAAAATGCATTGCATATTCTAAGAAATGTGTTGCAACATAAAAATATTGTGAATCAGTATCTGTCTGTCTTTATAGGCTTGTTTTATTTTATAGGTAAAGACTCTGTTTCCTGAGTAAGATATTTCTATTGGATATCAAACACTAATACTAAACCGTTGTTCACTATATTTCATACCTCAGCTCAGAGTACCCCCTGCCCCCCGGCCCCGACCCAATTCCCAGTGGGCAGTCTCCTCCAAAGCCAGTGGCTCTGGCTGTTTTCTAAGGATGACTCCAGAAGACTGTGGATGTCAGGGCTTTGCCTTTCATTACATCCCAGTTACAACAAAACATGGAGTATCAATACAACAAAGGCATAAGTGGAATATCTTTCTTTAAATGCCACGGTATGGTTTATTCTTACAGCCAATATATTTGACTTTAGCTACTGTTAAATCCAAAAGGAGAAGTTTAAAAGAGTTTCACAGTACCATAGATTAAAATTTCAACTCTGACTATTGTTGTGCTTTATAAACTGGATTTCTTTACATATTTTAGAATGAAATTCACTTTTTTTTTCTTTCACGCTAAGACCAGTATTTTGAATGCATCCTGAAGCTAAAACACTAATGTTTTCATTTTTCAACAGGGAATTTCCTTATGGAACAGGCCAATAAACAGTGATTGAAAAGACTAGAGACTTTCTAGTGAAAAATGTTCTAATTTAAAAGCTTGAAAACAGAGCAGAAAAACAATCACACAAGTCACACAGCTAGTTAGAGATTGTAATTAGTCTGGTGTGTGCAGAACAATTATTCTCTACTCCGATCTTCTTATCATTAACAGGTTCCAAGAAAAATAAACACATGGCTGATGTTAATTTCACATTGGTTACTGAGTTCATCCTTTTGGGGCTGACAGATCGTGCTGAGCTGAAAGTGTTCCTCTTCGTGTTGTTTTTGCTCATCTACACCATTTCTTTGGTGGGGAATCTAGGAATGCTTTTCCTAATCCACATAACTCCCAAACTCCAAACACCTATGTATCATTTCCTTAGCTGCCTGTCATTTGTTGATGCCTGCTACTCGTCAGTCTTTGCACCCAAAATGCTGCTGAACTTCTTTGTTGAACAGAAGATCTCATTTTCTGCATGTATTGTGCAATATTTTTTATTCGTGTCACTCCTTACCACTGAGGGCTTCTTGCTGGCAGCAATGGCGTATGACCGCTATATGGCCATTGCGAACCCTTTACTTTATACGGCGGCTATGACTAAAATGGTTTGTGTTGCCCTGGTCATTGGATCATGTGCAGGAGGTTTAATCAACTCATTGACACACACAATTGGCTTGATGAAACTGTCTTTCTGTGGACCCAATGTCATCAGCCACTTCTTCTGCGACCTCCCCCCACTGTTAAAGCTATCGTGTTCCGACACATCCATGAATGAATTGTTGCTTTTAATCTTCTCTGGCATTATTGCCCTGATCACTTTCTTAACTGTGATGATTTCCTATTTCTTCATTGTCACTGCCATCCTGAGGATCCGCTCAGCAGCAGGTAGACACAGAGCCTTCTCCACGTGTGCTTCACACCTCACAGCTGTCACTTTATTCTACGGCTCCATAAGTTTTAGTTACATTCAACCAAGCTCCCAATATTCCTTAGAACAAGAAAAGGTGGTATCTGTGTTTTATACCCTCGTGATTCCTATGCTAAACCCATTGATTTATAGCCTAAGAAATAAGGAGGTGAAGGATGCTGTGAAAAGGGCTATAGAAATAAAATATTTTCCTTGTTAATTTTATACCAAATGTGCTCTAAAATAGTATACAAACAGGTGCTTTGGAGAATGATATGTATATGAATTTATTAAAACTTCTATCCCAAAGCAATCTTAGAGTTTAAGAAGATGTAAGTCAGTGGTTCTCAACCTTCCTAATGCCGCGACCCTTTAAGACCCTTTAATACAGTTTCTCATGTTGTGGTGACCCCCAACCATAAAATTATTTTCGTTGCTACTTCATAACTGTAATTTTGCTACTGTTATGAATAGTAATGTAAATATCTGACATGCAGGATGTATTTTCATTGTTACAAATTGAACATAATTAAAGCATAGTGATTAATTACAAAAACAATATGTAATTATATATGTCTTTTCCGATGGTTTTAGGCCACCCCTGTGAAAGGGTCGTTCGACCCCCAAAGGGGTCGCGACCCACAGGTTGAGAACCACTGATGTAAGTGGTCAATGTGAATAGGTTATGATAAAACTGATGGTCAGGGACAATGTTCATAGAAATTAAAATTTGCCAGACCGCTCTAGAATGCCTCACACTAATATGTAGAGGAAAATTGTAGTTTTGTCCCCAAATACTATTTCTGATTATTTATCTAAAGGAACCAAATCAATATGTATTCCATATTATATTTAAAAAATAAACAAAAATTATGATTAAAGTAATTACCCAACAGTGGAGAAAGTAGTTTAATAAATGTAGATGTATACATATAATAGATTATGATAGTTATTTATATTAAAAACACAAAACAAATATTGATTGACTACCTATTTTATTGCCAATAAAACATGGAAGATGTTTTAAATCTATATAATTTAATTTTATCTTCACAAACACATGAAATAGGAATTACTATTGTCACTTTGTAGACATGGACACAGAATCAAAGAGATTAAGAAATTTGCACCTGGCCATAATGGTAGTTAATATTTCTAGACACAAACTCAGAATTATGGTTCCCAAATCTAAACCTGTTTAGCTATAGCATAGAGTCTTCATTTTGAAAAGTTGTAATTACCAAGATTTGGAAATATAAAAACATTGAAAATATGTGTGTGATGTATTCATTTTAATGTAAATTTATTGGGGTGACAGTTAATAAAATTATAGGGGTTTCTTGTGTATTCTTATGGGAAAATTATAAGTACATACATATAAATAGAATATTTGTCTAGATCCTGGTTTCCAAATGCCATACTCCTTGGAGAAGTGGTTGTTTTCAGAGCTCAGTCAAGAGAAATAGAAGTGGCGGGAGCATAATTTGCTACCAGAATGTAAGAAGTGAAAACAAGCAAACATAAATGACAGGGACATTTCCAAATAGCAAAGTACACAGGAGCTATTCAATGATTGTTCCATTAGCAAAGCTAGAACAATTTGAGCAACAAAATAAGTGATGGTAGTATTGGGTAACAACCCCAAAGAACAAAATAATTATCAATGAGTGCATATTGGTATAACTAGCTAACTAACTAATGAAAAATTGAGCCTGGCCAATGTAGCTCTGTGGTTAAGCATCAACCCATGAACTAAGAGGTCCCTCATTCGACTCGTGGTCAGGGCACATGCCAGGGTTGGGGGCTCAATAAGGGGCATGTTTTTCTCTCATTGATGTTTCTATCTTTCTATTACTCTCCCTTCCCCTCTCTCTAAAAAGTCAATAAAAGCATATTTAAAAAAAAAATGCCCACCAAGTGTTGTTCAGTGATTGAGCGTCAACCCATAAAATAGGAAGTTATCGTTGGATTTCAGGTCAGGGCACATGCCTGGATTGTGGGCTCAATCCCCTGTAGGGGCATGCAGGAGGAAGTCAATTAATGATTCTCTCTAATCATTTATGTTTCTGTTTCCTTCTCCCTTCCTTTTTCTAACATCAATACAAATATTTTTTTAAAAAAATTAAAAACTCTTTTTTATGAAATCATTTCAATTAAAATATGTTGGAAAAATAAGGAAAATATAAATTTACTAGCAAAACACCACAGTAATAATTGGTAGAAACAACATATCGATGGATGCCATTAAGTATAAATAAAATATTACATAGTCAATTTTCTTCTGCATATAGAGAGATAGATATATTTATATATAAATATACTAGTAGATAGATGTATTTATATCTGTACCTACCTATCTCTCTCTAAATATGTATATTAATAAAAATTAAAGAATAACAACTTTACATAAAGAAGTTTGGCAGACGGGGGGTAGGGGACACTGGGGGAAGGTCAAGGGGGAAAAAAAGGAGACAAATGTACTACTCTGTAATATTTTAAGCAATAAAAAAAATTAAAAATAAATAAATAAAAGAAGTTTGGCAGACAGTACTTTAGTAACTATTCCTTTTGCCTGCATCTCTCTCTTCCTCCAGATATTTTCATGACTATATTTCTTTCAATGTGACCCTATTACGGAAAACTTCCCAGAAAAAAAAAATTGTTTTTAAGAAAGGCATTCCAAACCCTGGCCAGTTTGGCTCAGTGGATAGAGCGTCGGCCTGCGGACTGAAGGGTCCCAGGTTGGATTCCGGTCAAGGGCATGTACCTTGGTTGAGGGCACATCCCCAGTGGGGAGTGTGCAGGAGGCGGCTGATCAATGTTTCTCTCTCATCGATGTTTCTGACTCTCTATCCCTCTCCCTCTCTGTAGAGAATCAATAAAATATATTTAAAAAGAAAAAAAAAGAAGAAAGGCATTCCAAGATATGAAAACAGCCCAAGTGCTTAACAGTAGATGAGTGGATTAAAAAAGCTGTGGTACATTGACACAATGGGATCAATGGGATAGATGCTATGATGCTGTAAAAAAAGAAAGTACTCTTACCTTTTGCAGCAGCATGGATAAACCTGAAGATTATTATGCTAAGTGAAATAAGTCACTCAGAGAAAGACAAAAACCATATGATCTCAATATGTGAAATCAAATGAACAAGATAAATTGATAAACAAAATAGGACCAGAAGCATGAATACCTGAAGTAGACTGCTAGGTGTCAGGGGTGGGGGTGGAGGGTACTTGGTAAAAGAAGGTGAAGAGCTTAGCCAAAGAACATATATGCATAGCCCATGAACACAGGCAACAGTGTGGTGAAGGCCAGTGGAGGAGGGAAGAGGATTGGGTGGAGGTCAGCAAAGGTGGGGGGTGTGGGGGAGAATCAGGGACATCTGCAATAGTGTCAACAACAAAAAAGGAAGAACTGTCTTCATGCACCTTCTGATTTCGTGTTTCTCTGCAGCACTTAGCACCATTGACATACAGATGCTCGTTGTTTCCTCTGTTACCCTTCTCCCACTAGAAAGACACCCTTCCTACATAGTCTTTGCTATTCCTCCAACTTCATGGCCCATCCATTGCACAGGACCTTTGCACTGACGTTCCCCCTGTCTGGACACTTTCTCACATGTACTGCACCTACATGACTCTTTCCCTCATTGAGAATTAGTCCAAATGCAACTTTTTCTTGAATCCTACCTTGATCATAATTTTTTTCCTTATGCTTCTATTCTAGAACCCCTTCCCCTACAATAATTTACATTTTATTATTTTTTACCTTTTAACATGTATTACTAATTTTTGTATTTTCTCTGTTTTCCCCTGCTTAGAATTTGTAATCTATAAATACTACAATTGATAAGACCAGACTTTCATCTCAACATTTGAATCTTTCCTAGAATATGAGTCCTTTATACCAGTTGATGAAAATTAATCTGTAGATGTCAATAAATTTACAAAATTTAACTTAAAGGAGTTACCTTTTTCTGACTGCAGTGCAGCACAAGTTAAAATTAATATATGAAAAATAAAAATAACTTTTAACTTGAAAATTAAATACATAAAATGAATATCAAGTTATAATTAATTAAATGGAAATTTTAAAAATTAACTTTCCTATCCATATAATGTACCACAAGAGGAATAATTAATATCACTGTATGTAAGTGAAAAGTAAGTGGTACTCTGATGAATAATGCAAATAACAAATTCCTCTATTATTAAATAGGTAACAAAAAGTCAATAAAACAAGCAGTTGGAGCTCAAGAAAAAAAAACACTAAATTAAAAATGATATAAAGTGATAAAACTTAGAAAACAACTAATGAATTAAAATAAATAAATAATTGAGCATCAATCTAAAAAAGCAAGGAGAGCCATTCCTTTATGAGTTAAAGATTAAAGAAAATATGAAAACAAAAGATAGGATAATCCAGGAGAGAAAGAGAAAAAAGATATAAAAGGTATAGTTAAAAATGTGATGCGCTAAATAATAAACTTATATCATTAAGGTCAAAACACATTAAAAATCTCTGATCAGACTTTGAATTCTGCCATGACAATATGTGACACAAGAACAGCTTTGCAATCATAAGTAACTGTAATGAGTTCCGATATTTGGAAAATATTTAAAAAAACTTGCTCCTAATAATTTTGCAATCATCATGCTTATTGAGGTGGCATTGACATTGAAGATAACCCCTTGTCTCTCTTTTGCCTTAACTCCCAAGGTTACCTTTGTCAAGTAGTTTCATTCTGGTTTTTAAATTTCCAATTAAGCCTGTCTTAGCAGTACTAAGTTTTTGTGAATAGAAGAATTGCCCTTCCAAAAGTTCAATGATATAACACATGCATGTAGCTTCTTTATCCACAACAAATTATCTTGTGAAATTATGAGGTATAAACAGACTTTCTTATAAGAGTTGCTTTTAAATCTAGATGGAAATTGATTTCATTGCCATGAATTAGTACAAGATTCAAAAGAATACTTTAATCTTATTCTCATTCTATCCCTTTATAGATTATTTCTTTGCTTCTCCATCTGGGACAAACAATTCTCAATAAAATATTATACCTCTTTTCATATTTTAATTTTTCATTCATATTTAAGAAAGCACTTGACATATTTATATACAGAATACACTAAAATAGTAAAACAAATTGCAGAAATATTGCTACATAGATGAATTAGGTGATTGTCAAACCAGAATGGGAAGCTACACCATGTTTCCTTGTGCTGCCTTAAAATATTTATCAAAGACTAATGTAACATTGGCCATAGTGTGTTATGAAATTCTGGTCATTAAGTGAGGATTGGATGCTAAATATACAGTATAAGGATAAGTATGCAAATCTATAAATGCACAAGTAAGTATTAATGAAGGTAAGAAAATGGTAGAAATTTATCAAAATGTTGTAACATTATTGATGTCCTCAATTTATTCTTTGATTTCTGTTGTATTCCAATTTTTTTCTAATGAACATATTTTATTTCAATGACAGTATTACACTTTTAAACATAAAAATGTTTCCTTGTGAAAAATGAATTATTCCATCTTTGATGGTTTTAATCATAGAGTAATTAAGTATGTCTCTAGAAATGGTTTCTCCACAAATTCAGTTGAAAATATAGAGGATCACAAAAGAAGACCAGACAAGGTTCCTCATTGCGTGACATCAAGGGAAAAAGGCAACTATTTCCTCAGAACATAACATAACTGCAATTAGTCCCAGTGTGTTTTTTCCTTGGAAACATGCCAAACAATCTTGCTTGGAACCTGATCTCCGGGGATGGCCCAATGTTGTGTTACCCTCAATCCCCAGTATAAGAGGTGCCCTGGAAGAGAGACAAGACATAGGTTGCTCCACTTATGTTCACAGCAGCTCCCTGATATTCCTTTTAGACATAATTTCCTGGCAAATTTTCCATTCCACCAGGACCTTAACAAAATTTCTGTGTTTTTTTTTAATCACAGAATCACAGAATAAAACGACATGAGTGCACAAAAATTTACAAAGAAATTATCTCAAAGAAAAGAATACATTACAGAAAATTTTGACTAAAATGGTTTTCATATTTTATTTGTGAAAAAACTTGAAGTTGACAAATTTCTAGACAGATAATATTGGAGGAGGGTTTTTGTGGTGTGTTTGGCTCTTGGTAAGTATTACTCTGAATATTAGAGAGTTTTGGTGAGGATCAGATAAAATGGGGGTATTTTTAGAAAAGTATACATACACATAGGACTTAGACCTTACCCTAAGTAATGCCAGGTTTTGTGAAACCAGAAGTATAGAGCTAATGAAATTATGGTCGACAAGCAAAGTACATGTTTTAAAAATATAGTATTTGAAAGAAATATGATTTTAATATATTACATTTAGGAAAATATATCTTTTGGAAAGTAATATGTGGTCTATAATTTTAATCCCATAAATTTGAAATTTATTTGTGGTTACTATTAAATAATTTTTAAAACAAAATGACAGTGACGCATTGAAACTGCTTTTCATCATTGTTTATGACACATCTAGCATTTTCCCTCAGGTTTGCTCCTGTTATTATTAACAGGAGTATAATATAATGGGCATGTTCTCTGGAGTCAATCTGTCTTGGTGAAATCACAGAGCCAACACTTACTAGCTCTACTATGAATAAGTTACTTAAACTGTCTGTGTATTTTTTCTCATTTAAACATGTGGTTAATAGTAGCACCTGTGGTATAATATTCTCATGTGGAGTAAATAAATTAATATAGGGAAGTATTTAGAACAGTGTAAGACTCACTCAAATTAGGCAATATGTTATGTGTTTTTTGTTGTTATATTATGCCTAAAGGTCAATTTATGCCTACTTCTTTATTTGGGAATCAAATGAAAAGTTTTCCATCAAATTCTGTAAACTACTCATTACTAGTTTTTAGAAATATTAAACTATTATAAATAACCCCATGTAAATTAATTTCTGACTATTATCACCTTTATTTCTCAATAGTTTGAAGCAGTTGAACACAATGGATGGAAGGAATAACACAAATGTGTCTCACTTCATCCTTCTGGGATTGACAGACTCTGAGGAGATCCAGCTGGTCCTGTTTATACTATTTCTCCTGATATACCTGACTAGTGTGCTGGGCAATGCAGGGATGATATTGATAATCCGCCTGGATCTCCAGCTTCACACCCCCATGTATTTTTTCCTCAGCCACCTGTCATTTCTTGACCTCATTTACTCCAATGTCATCACTCCTAAAACCTTAGAGAACTTACTGACTTCCACCAAGTACATTTCATACATAAGCTGCTTCACCCAGATGTTCTTTTTTGTCTTCTTGGGGACCTCTGAATGTTTACTTCTCTCCTCAATGGCCTATGATCGCTATGTAGCTATCTGCAATCCTCTACTCTACCCAGTCCTTATGTCCAAAAGACTCTGCTGCTGCCTCATCTTTGGGTCCTATTTGAAAGGTTTTTTGGACTCCATTATCAATGTGCTTTGCATGAGCAGACTGCGTTTCTGTGACTCCAATGTAATCCATCACTTTTTCTGTGACACTACCCCAATTCTAGCCCTGTCCTGTACTGACACTCAAGACATTGAAATCATGATATTCATTTTTGCTGGCTCCACCCTAATGGTATCTGTTATCACAATATGTGTATCTTATCTGTCAATTCTGTCCACTGTGTTGAAAATTACTTCCACTTCAGGAAAGCAAAAAGCCTTCTCTACATGTGCCTCCCACCTCCTAGGAGTCACCATCTTTTATGGAACTACAATTTTTACTTATTTAAAACCTCATACGTCCTACTCATTGGGGAAGGACCAAGTGGCTTCCGTATTTTATACTATTGTGATCCCCATGCTGAATCCACTCATTTATAGTCTGAGGAATAAAGAAGTGAAAAATGCTCTCATTAGAGTCTTGCAGAAGACTATAATCTAATTGTCACCCTAATGCATTTAATTACAAAATTATAATAAAAGTACTCTTAGAAAACAATCCAACAACCAGCAAGGTAGCCTGTTGCTGTTTGAGGGATGAAGGCAGAAGTCACAAGACTTCTAGTTAAGTGACAAAGGATATTATTATTCAGAGCAAAAGCAATAGCTACAGTTCATATTCACATCAGTTTCTCATACCCTCCTAAGTCCCAGGAGTGTGAAGAGGTGGGCATAGATGGATGAAGGCATATAAAGTGGGCTGCATCATAGGAAAGAACTGTTGAGTATGGGAGACACACGTTGATGGTAAGCAGATTCATGTCTATTCTTTGTCTACAGGAACATTACCTCATTTCCCACAGTAGCTCAATGCAAAAACAACCTTGATATATAGCTCAAGCGAAATTTATACTTTTTTGAAATTTTCAGTGTTTACTTTATAACATTATATTTGATTATTCTTTCTAAACACATTTTAAATGTTTAAGAGTCATCAAATCAACAGTACCAAGAATAGACCCTAAGGTAAGCTATGGATTTGAATAGCTATGTGTCAATGTGGGTTACTCAATTGTAAGAAATGCTCCATTCTGGTGTGTGATTTGACGAAGAGGGAGAATATGCATGTTGATTGGGGGGTGGAGGTGTATGTATATGGGAAATCTCTGTACCTTTCTTTTCCTTTTGCTGTGAACCTAATACTGCTCTAAAAAAATTAAAGTTTTTAAACAAAAGCACACACATAAAATAAAAACTAAGAAATAAAGTGCAACCTCCTTTTTGGAGTTAAAAGTTTACTTTTTTACTAATTCAAAAGATTCAGTTAATATTTTCAATAATTTAATTATGCATTCTTTTCCTTTATTTAATTTCTTTTAAATTACCTTGTACATCAATGCCATTTTAAAGTATGACTTATTTTTGCTTTAATATTCATTTGGTCTATACTGCACTCTAAGTTTTCAGCTATTTTTATTTTTGTTAATAATCCTCACTCGATGACACTTATTAATTTTATAGAGAGAGGAAGAGAGAGAGAAGCATCCATGTGAGAAAGAAATATTGTTCAGTTGACTCTTGTACAAGCCTGGACCAAGATTGAACCTACAACCTAGGCATGTACCCTGAGGGAGAATGGAACCAAACAACATTTCCATGTACCGGCAATGCTCCTACCAGCTGAGTCCCATTGACTAGGGCACTATTTGTTTCTGTTTGCAATTAGAGATAAATATTTCATGGGCCTTTATTATTTAATAACATGCCTTTCTGGATCATCTCTCATCTTGTATAAGTATTTTGTCATTTCATATATTTATGGGCTCTTCTTATTTTCCAGGTATTTTTTATAAACTATGTTTTCACTTTTCATTTATGTCTATTTCTATGACAAGGAAATGTATCTTCTTGAAATATTTTGGCAAAAATGGTCAACAGCCCTGCTGGTGTGGATCAGTGGTTGAGTGTCAACTCATGAGCCAGGAGGAAAAGGTTCAATTCCTGGTCAAGGCATGTGTTGGGTTACAAGCTAGATCCCCAGGATGGGGTGTGCAGGAGGAAACAGATCAATGATTCACTCTCATCATCAATGTTTCTATCCCTCTCCCCCTCTCCCTTCCTGTCTGAAATCAATAAAAGTATATTAGTAAAAAAAAAAAAAGATGCTCAACAAATTCCATGAGTTGTAGATAACACTTAAGTTGAGTAAATATTAATTTAAATTAAGATTATTTTATCCTCTTTAAAAATAGTTTAAAAACTACATATATGTATAAGTACATCCATACATGTATATATATATGTGTGTGTGTATATATAATGTTATTACATACATGTAAAGTAATCTACAGGCAACAGAATATTTAGACTATTCACAATTGCCCTGTAATTTCCTTGTTAAATTAGTGCATATTATATTTTATGTAAGATGCAGTCTGAATTTAAAACATAATAATCCTGCTTATGATGTCATGCCAGAAGACTATTTAAAAAATATATGATACAGAACAAGAGTAGTGGGTGCCAAAAGTATGAATAGCTGTGTGTTTCCAAATAACAGATCAACATAAGGTAATAATATACTTTGCTGAGCATGTACCATGTGCCAGACAATATTCAAGGGCTTTGGATGTATAATTACCATAGTTTTTCAGTTAGGCGCTAGTAAAATCCATATGTTTATCTAACATAAAGGAAAGCCATCTTTCTACCTGTTTAGGCAAAGACTTATGGATGTTCCTGAAATTTTCTCTTTATCTCATACACCTTATACTCAATCCATCAGCATATGACATTGATTCTAAATACAGGGTCTGACTAGTTACAACACTTTCTCCCCTACCAACCCCACACCCCTAACAAGAAACCATCCTCTTAGTTTTAGGATTATTGCTGCAGCCTCCTAGCTTGTCTCTGTGTTTGGACTTGTCCTGCTTAAGTCTATTCTCAGTGTAACAGCCACAGTGCTATTGCTAAACACTAAGTTGGTTCACACCACTTCTACAAGAAGACTTCAAGACTTCAAATCCTGCAAAACTTGTCATCACACTAAGAATAAAGCCTACCACCTTTACAAGAGTCCATTGGTCCAAAATGATCTTATCCCCACTCCTTACCTCCAAGAACCCCTTCCTTATTATTCTATTCTTCATGCTCATTTTGTTTTGACCACATGACTTCTTAAGTCTTCCTGTACACACTAGTCCTGTTACTGCCTGGAATTTCTCCATTCTTTCCTCTTCTTCCTGACAATAAATGATACAAGAATAGCCCTGAAATCATAAGTAACTTAGTGGGCTATAGTATTGGGAAAACATTAAGCAAGAAAAGCATGCTCCTGTTAATTTGTAATTACAATGCCTATTGAGGTGGCATTAACATTAAAAAATCACTCCTCGTGATCACTCTCCTTTGCCTTAACTCCTAAGGTTACCTTCTGTCGAGTAGTTTCATGCTGGTTTTTAAATTTCCAGATACGTCTGTCTTGGCTGCACTGTGAATACAAAGATTGCCCTTCCAAAGTTCATCAATAATATAACACAGGCAAAGGTAGCTCCTTTATCCACACCAACAAATTATCTTATGAAATTCTGGAGTATAAATGGACTTTCCTGAAAGTGTTACTTGTTTTAAAATAGATTTTACTTTTTCTTTTACTTTAACTTTTAAAATACATTTTTATTGATTTCAGAGAGGAGGGAATTGGGAGAGAGAGAAAAAAACATCAACGAGGAGAGAGAATCATTGATTGGCAGCCTCCTGCTTACCCCCTACCGGGGATCGAGCCCACAACCCTGGCACGTGCCCTTGATCAGAATAGAACCTAGAACCCTTCAGTCCCCAGGTCGAAGCTCTATTCCACTGAGCCAAACCAGCTAGGGTTGAAAGAGTTACTTTTAAATCTATATAAATTGATTTCGTTATCATGAGTTAGATGATTCCTAAGAATGCTTTAATCTTATTCTCACTCTATCCCTTTTCAGATTATTCTTTTGCTTCTTCATCCTGTACAATTTTCAATAAAATATTATACCTCTTTTAGTATTTTAATTTTTTATTCCTATTTAAGAAAATACTTGACATGTTTATATACAGAGTACACCAAAATAGTAAAATGAATTGCAGAAATATTGCTACATAGATGAATTAGGTGATTGTAAACCTGAATAGGAAGCCTACACCATGTTTTCTTGTGCTGCCTTAAAATATTTATCAAAGACTAATGTAACATTGGTCACTGTGTGTTATGAAATTTTGCTTATAAAATGAGGATTGGATGCTAAATATATAGTATAATAAGTATGCAAATCTATAAATGCACAAATAAGTATGAATGAAGGTAAGAAAATAAGAGAAATTCATCATAGTGTCATAATATTATTGATGTTCTCAATTCGTTCTGTGATTTCTGTTGCATTCCAATTTTTTTCCAAATGAACTTACTTTATTTCTATGATAGAATCACACTTTTAAACATAAAAATATTTCCTGGTGAAAAATGAATTATTCCATCGTGCATGGTTTCAATCAGAGAGTAATTAAGTATGTCTCTAGAAATGGTTTCTCCACCAACCCAGTTAAAAATTTAGGGGATAACAAAAGAAGACCAAACCAAGCTTCTCATTGTGGGCCATCAAGGGAAAAAGGCAACTATTTCCTCAGAACATAACATAACTGCAATTAGTCCCAGTGTGTTTTTTCCTTGGAAACATGCCAAGAAAGCTTGCTTGGAACCTGATCTCCAGGGATGGCCCAATGTTGCGTACCCTCTATCCCCAGTATATGAGGTGCCTTGGAAGAGAGACAAGACATAGTTTGTTCCACTTATGTTCACAGCAGCTCCCTAATATTCCTTTTAGATAATAATTTCCCGGCAAATTTTCCATCCCCAGGACCTTAACAAAATTTCTGCTGATTTTTTTTTTTACCTCGGAATAAAACAATAAATGCACAAAAATTTACGAAGAAGTTATCTCAAAGAAAAGAATATATTACAGAAAATTTTGACTCAAATGGTTTTCATATTTTCTTTGTGAAAAAACTTGAAATTGACAAATTTCTAGACAGATAATATTGGAGGAAGGTTTTTATGTTTTTTCCACTGACTTTGGTAAGTATTACTCTAAAAATTAGAGAGTTTTGGTAAGGAACAGATAAAATGGGAGCACTTTCAGAAAAGTATGCATACATATACACTTAGACCTACCCAAGGTAATGCCAGGTTTTGTAACCAGAAGTATAGAGTTGATGGATTTATGGTTTACAAGAAAGGTGTATGTTTTAGAAATATAATTTTTGGAAGAAATCTGATTTTGAATGGTCAACTTAGTAGAACATACCTTTTGAAAATTAATACTAATATATGGTCTATAATTGTAGTCTGCTAAATTTGAAATTTGTTTGTGGTTAATAATAAATAATTCTCAAAACAAAAGGACAGTAAGTGATGCATTGAAATTGTTTTTCTACCATTGTTTATGACACATTTAGCATTTTCCCTCAGGTTTGCTCAAATTAGAAATAGTAATATAGTATAACAACAATGTTCTCTGGAGTTTATTTATGTTAGTGCAATAACAGAGCCAACATTTAATATCTCTAAACAAGTGACTTAAACTGTTTGTGTCCTTTTTTATTTAAAAAATATGAGTAATAGTCACACCTATTGTTTAATATTTTCACATGGAGTAGATATATCAGTCAAGGGAAGCATTTAAAACAGTGTAAAGCTCATTCTTATTATGCAATATGTTGTTTTTTTATTATATTAAGCCCAAGGAATATTTTATGCTTATTTCTATATTTGGCAATTGAACTCAATTTTTCCATCATATTATGTAAACCACTCATTATCATCAATTTTTAGAAATATTAAACTAATATAAATAACCTTTTGAACTCATTCCTACAAAATATCACACTTAATTTCTCAACAGTTTGAAGCAGTTGAACACAATGGATGGAAGGAATAACACAAATGTGTCTCACTTCATCCTTATGGGATTGACAGACTCTGAGGAGATCCAGCTGGTCCTGTTTATACTATTTCTCCTGATATACCTGACTAGTGTGCTGGGCAATGCAAGGATGATATTGATAATCCGCCTGGATCTCCAGCTTCACACCCCCATGTATTTTTTCCTCAGCCACCTGTCATTTCTTGACCTCATTTACTCCAATGTCATCACTCCTAAAACCTTAGAGAACTTACTGACTTCCACCAAGTACATTTCATACATAAGCTGCTTCACCCAGATGTACTTTTTTACCTTTTTTGGGTTCCACTGAATGTTTTCTTCTCTCCTCAATGGCCTATGATCGCTATGTAGCTATCTGCAATCCTCTACACTACCCAGTCCTTATGTCCAAAGGACTCTGCTGCTCCCTGACCTTTGGGTCCTATTTTCTTGGCTTTATTAATTCCATTATCAATGCACTTTGCATGAGCAGACTGCGTTTCTGTGAATCCAATGTAATCCATCACTTTTTCTGTGACACTACCCCAATTCTAGCCCTGTCCTGTACTGACACTCAAGACATTGAAATCATAATATTCATTTTTGCTGGCTCCACCCTAATGTTATCTGTTATCACAATATGTGTGTCTTATCTGGCCATTCTGTCTACTGTCCTGAAAATTACCTCCACTTCAGGAAAGCAAAAAGCCTTCAATACATGTGCCTCCCATCTCCTGGGAGTCACCATCTTTTATGGCACTATGATTTTTACTTATTTAAAACCTCGTCAGTCCTATGCCTTGGGAAAGGATCAAGTAGCTTCTGTTTTTTATGCTATTGTGATCCCCATGCTGAATCCACTCATCTATAGTCTGAGGAATAAAGAAGTGAAAAATGCTCTCGTTAGAGTCATGCAGAAGACAGAGGGCTTCAGGCTATTTAAAATA